>NW_028274816.1:66779925-67082425 GCF_037043125.1 Eumetopias jubatus | reverse complement strand
CCGCGGGGCCTGGGGACCTGGGGACCTCGGGACCTCGGGACCTCGGGACCTCGGGACCTCGGGGCTCCTCGGGGCTCCTCGGGGCCTCGGGGCTCCCCGGGGCCTCGGGGCTCCCCGGTGTCCCGGGTCGACCAGCGCTCCCTCCTCCGGGGCGCGGCGCGGCGGGCGACACTTTGGCCGCGCTCGGGGAACCCCGGGTCGACCAACACTCCCGTCGCGGGGCCGCGGGGCCTGGGGACCTGGGGACCTCGGGACCTCGGGACCTCGGGACCTCGGGACCTCGGGGCTCCTCGGGGCTCCTCGGGGCCTCGGGGCTCCCCGGGGCCTCGGGGCTCCCCGGTGTCCCGGGTCGACCAGCGCTCCCTCCTCCGGGGCGCGGCGCGGCGGGCGACACTTTGGCCGCGCTCGGGGAACCCCGGGTCGACCAACACTCCCGTCGCGGGGCCGCGGGGCCTGGGGACCTGGGGACCTCGGGACCTCGGGACCTCGGGACCTCGGGACCTCGGGACCTCGGGGCTCCCCGGGGCCTCGGGGCTCCCCGGTGTCCCGGGTCGACCAGCGCTCCCTCCTCCGGGGCGCGGCGCGGCGGGCGACACTTTGGCCGCGCTCGGGGAACCCCGGGTCGACCAACACTCCCGTCGCGGGGCCGCGGGGCCTCGGGACCTCGGGACCTCGGGACCTCGGGGCCTCGGGGTTCCTCGGGGCCTCGGGGCTCCCCGGGGCCCCGGGGCTCCCCGGTGTCCCGGGTCGACCAGCGCTCCCTCCTCCGGGGCGCGGCGCGGCGCGGCGGGCGACACTTTGGCCGCGCTCGGGGAGCCCGGGTCGACCAGCGCTCCGGCCCGTGGCGCGGCCGGCGGGTCCCGAGTCTCGTGCCTCGGTCGTTGACGGGACCGGGGCGCCGGTCGACCAACACTCCCTTTCCCCTCCGCCGCGGCTGGCGGAGCTGTGGCTCCGGGTCTGGTGACCCTGCCCGGCCGGAGGGACTTTGGCCTGCCGCCTGCATTCCGTCTGGGGCCCCGGGTCGACTGGCGGCACTCCTTTCCGTGCCACGGCCCGTTGGTTCTCGCACGCGCGACGGATCGATCCCCTTCGTTTTCTCCCGGTCACCCGGCCCGCTTTGCACCCTTTCGTGTTCTTTGTTTTGGCTTTTTTGGCTTCGTTTTCTTTTTTTTAGACTTTATTGGACGGAGACACAGCGAGAGAGGGAACGCAAGCAGGGGGAGTGGGAGAGGGAGAAACAGGCTTCCCGCCGAGCGGGGAGCCCGATGCGGGGCTCCATCCCAGGACCCTGGGATCAGGACCTGAGCCGAAGGCAGACGCTTGACGACCGAGCCACGCAGACGCGCCCCCCCCCCCCCCCCCCCCCGCTTTCCACCTTGACTGTGCCTAGTCGTCCACCCACCCGTCTAGTCCTCTTGGCCGCGCCTGGTCTTGCCCTCTCTCGAATGTGTTCGTCTGGGTCCCACACACGAATGGCCTCGTTCTTTCTATTTCTAGACCAATCCTACCACATCCAGGACCCCCGTCTAGAGAAAAAGCCGGAACGGGAGCAGCCTGGGCAGCCTGGGTGGGTCGGAAGGCGCGTGCGTGAGGAGCACGTCCCCTAGCCGTGTGCAGATGTCCCCACCCCAGGGACGGTAGGAGAAAGATCCCCAGAGGCCCCTCTTCTGCTAACGGCGCGCCCTCAGGCGGGAAACGCTACTCTCCCGGGTGGATCGGGACCAGGCCGTGCACCAGAAAGGCAGGAGCTGCGTCCCAGCCGCCCTGCGATCCCCTATTCGTCACACCCAGACTCACGGATTCACCGCAGTGCCGTCTTTCGGGCGCCGCCTGCCCGACCGCTCGTGGCTTTTCCAGTGCCCTAAAGAGGCCGACCAGAGGTTCCAGCCACTGGTGGGGAGGGTTTGGGAGGAATCGGGTTGGGTGTGGCGAGGTTGGGGGCGGGGGGGGGGGGGAGAATGGGGCGGGCGGGGAAGGAGCTGGACAAAGGCCCAGAGGCGGGGCGAGGGGGACGGGTGAGTAGGCGAGGCGGGGGTGTGCCTAGAGCGTGGGTTTCGGGAGGCAGTCCAGAGGCGGATGGAAGTAGGAATAGTTGTAGTGACAATGTTTTTGGAGGACCATTTCGGAAACGTGAACCTGTGTTCTTCCCTAAGCGCCTTCGACGTCATCGATTCAACAAACGCAAAACCTCGAGATTCTCCACAGAGCTAGATCCAGAGAATGGGATCGATGGACCCACGGACGGAAATCAGGTTTCTCTTTCCCTGAAACGACCTAGGACACTCCTCTTCTAGTCAGCTCCTGTCCTGCTCCCCCACCCCCAACAACCTCTCAGCGAACCTTCCCCTTTTGTCACCAGAAAGCTTTTCCACTCCTCCGCCTGGCCTGCGTTTGCTTGGCCTCTGTGCCAGACCCAGGCGATGGTGGCCGACCGCAGACTCTCTTGCCCTCAAGAAATGATGCCAGTTCTCATGTGGGTGATCTTTTCTTTATTTCCACAGAGGTGATTAGCTTGGGGAACAAAGAAAAGCACTCTGAATAAAAACCATGCCTAGTATAGATGCACAATGGAATATTATGCAGCCATCGAAAGGAATGAGATCTCGCCATTTGCCATGACATGGATGGAACTGGAGGGTGTTATGCTGAGTGAAATAAGTCGATCAGTGAAAGGCATGTATCATATGACCTCACTGACAGGAGGAATTCTTAATCTCAGGAAACAAACGGACGGTTGCTGGAGTGGTGGGGGGTGGGAGGGATGGGGTGGCTGAGTGATAGACATTGGGGAGGGTCATGTGCTATGGTGAGCGCTGTGAATTGTGCGAGACTGTTGAATCACAGATCTGTACTTCTGAAACAAATACTGCAATATATGTTAAGGAAAAAAGAAGAAGAAGAAGAAGGGAGGAGGAGGGGGAGGAGGGGGAGGGGGAGGGGGAGGAGGGGGAGGAGGGGGAGGGGGAGGAGGAGATAGCAGGAGGGGAAGAATGAAGGGGAGTAAGTCGGAGGGGGAGGCGAACCATGAGAGACGATGGACTCTGAAAAACAAACTGAGGGTTCTGGGGCGGGGGGATGGGTTAGCCTGGTGATGGGCATTAAAGAGGGCACGTCCTGCGTGGAGCACTGGGTGTTATGCACAAACAATGAATCGTGGAACGCTACATCCAAAACTAATGATGTAATATATGGTGATTAACATAACAATAAAAAATTTTAAAAAATACCATGCCCAGTCGCATGCACGCCCTCCTCTCCCCCTCCCCCCCTCCCCCTCCCCCTCCCCCCTTTTGATGTCTACGTCAACTGACAGACGGCATGCATAGCATGCGTAGATGGATCGATGGATCGATGGATCGAACGAGCGAACGGAAGAACGAACGAACGTTGGTCGACCACCCGCCCGCTCACCCACGTCCGTCCCTCCGTCCCTCCGTCCCTCCGTCCCTCCCTATGTCCATTCCATTGTTTCGTTACACATTTTCAAACTGGAGATACAATTCGCACGCCATATTTCGCATGCTCTTAAGAGTGTGCCCTTCGGTGTCTTTTTTTTTTTTCTTTTTAAGGTGGCTCACAAAGCTGCACAACCCTCACTGCTATTTCCAGAACATTTCCATCACCTCCAAAAGGAAGAAACACCTCTATCACCCCTCCCTCCTTCCTGTCCGCGCCTCGCCCCCACCCACCCTCACCCTCACCCTCACCCACACCCTCACCCTGGCTCTCTTCACCGTTCTCCCCCAACAGCCTCCAATCTCCCTCCCTCCCTCCCTCCCTCCCTCCCTCCCTCCTTCCTTCCTTCCTTCCTTCCTTCCTTCCTTCCTTCCTTCCTTCCTTCCTTCCTCCCTTCCTCCCTTCCTCCCTTCCTCCCTTCCTCCCTTCCTCCCTTTCTCCCTCCCTCCTTCCTTCCTTCCTTCCTTCCTTCCTTCCTTCCTTCCTTCCTCCCTCCCTCCCTCCCTCCCTCCCTCCCTCCCTCCCTCCCTCCCTCCCTCCCTCCCTCCCTCCGTCTAGGATGGGGCTATTTCCGCTGGCTTTTTCATACCCATGGAGCCCCGAGGCATTATGTCCCCCGGCTGGCTGGTTCCTTTTACTTCGTGTCACGTTTTCGGGGCTCACCCATGTGTTTCCATGGATCGGTGCTCTGCTCCCTGGTATGGCACCCTCGTTTCCCACGAGGAGCCATTAAGAGGAGTGGGACGACGGCATGATTTTCCCATGCTACCGAGTCCCCCGACCCCTTCTCTTAAAACTCTAGGCGGTGGTAAAATAATGTCACCTCTGAGGACAGAGGTCCTAGCATCATCAGCAGACGCTGTGGAAAGGTATGTGGCACGGTCTCACGTTGCCGCTTTTCCTTGGAAAAGGATTCACGGGCTGCCCTGTACCCCTCGGGGCCATACAGATCTCATGCTCCCGCACTGGTCCTGTGTCTTGGATCGCGTGGCGCCCCCTCCCTCACTGAGAACCACCGCCTCTTCATCCTCCTAGGCTCTCCCAGGAGGGAAATGAACAGCATGGCGCTTTTCCCGACAGGCAGGCCCAAGTCATTGACTGAGAATGTTTCAAAGGCCCTTCCCAGATGCTGGTCATTTGGCCGGAAAGGAGGCAGGCTGTGGGGTTGGGGGTAGGATGCTGCCTCTTTCCTTCTGTCACTCGTACACAGTGTTTTCCGTGGAGGTGTGGTTGGCATAGATTTCCTGCCCGGGGCTGAGGTGTCTTTCGAGCTCTTCAGGATTATTTTGGGTTGCTGGGGAAGTCATCTCTACGCCCCAACGTGGGGCCGGAACTCAGGACTCTTGAGATCAAGAATCAGCAGCGCGCCCTACCGACAGCCAGCCAGGCGCCCCTGAGCTTTTTGTAGCCTAGGGAGAGAACAAACAGGTTTCGTGTGTGTCTGTGTGTCTGTGTGCGCCCCAAAGCGCGCGCGCGCGCACGCACACGCACGCACGCACGTTACGTACGTATCGCTCCGGCACGGGGATTCTTTGGAATGCGAAGCGCTTAAGAAACAGTAGCCCTGAGGAGGACACTCGGCCTCTCCCATGGCTTCCTGACCTGAAGGGAAGAGAGAAAACTCGCCTAGGAAAGGAACCCTCCCTCCATGGAAGAGGAGGAAAAGAAGACGTTCTCGTCGGTCGCGAGAGGCCATCGGAGGGACCTGACCAGAAAACCTTCCTCGGTCAGTTTCCTTCACATCTATTGGCCTCCCCACGGTGAGCTGAGCTCAGAAGCCTAAAACTGCTTTGCTCTCTCCTGTCATTTCTCCACAACGTGATCTTTCTTTGCGGAAGACGTGCTACAGAAACGGGAATTCCGAGCCGCTGGCCGTTCTGAGTGCCCTCCGATGCGGGTTTCTCCTGCCCGATGTGCGCTGCATGTGTCATTGGACTGTTTCTCTCTCCCGTGATCTATCTCTTTCTGACAGGGGTCTCAGCCCACAACTCAGAAGGGGAGTAGAGGGAACATTCTCTTATCCCCCCCCCCCCCGCCCCGCTTTAAATTTTTTCGTGGTCATGTTAATCACCGTACATTACACCATTAGTTTTTGATGGGGTGTCCCATGATTCCTTGTTTGTGCCTAACACCCAGTGCCCCACGCTAGAGGGAACATTCTTCCTCCCCTACACCTGCTGAATGCACATGGACACACACGGGAACCCTCCCCGCCCCCCGTCCCTGCCTTACGTCAACCTTACGTACCTCTGCACGGACTCGAGATTTGGCAATAGCCTTGGTTGCCCTGCAATGTTTCCAAACCTCGGCCCTCCCCGACCTTCCCCGCCCCGACCCCCGCCCCTTCGAAGAAGAACTAACCTAATTCGGGGAGCCTCCAGGTTGCTTGAACGCCTGGAATTGTGGGTTCAGTGGTGTTCCTGGAGAGGGGGCACGGAACACGGAAGCTCTGCCCCCCTTCCCTTTACCTCTGTTCCATCTGGAGTTTCCTCACTTGTATCCTTTTAGTACACAGCGGTCATGGAAGAAATGTGAAAAAAAGGGCTGAAGGACTGAACCGGACTAGACTGGTTTAAAATTCTTCCCTGGTGTCCATGCCGAATACGTTTCGGTGACAGGGGCCTTCGCATGGCTTTCGGTGCACAGAAGACCGATGTCCCGAGGCCTGCCGATCTCGAGACGTGTCCGAGGGGAAAGAGTGTCAGCCCTATCGGAAAAGAAAGTCGGTTCACGTTAGATTGCAAAGGCATTCGTTCGTCCTGAGAGAGTGCCTCTCGACGACGGCGGGTGGTGCGAGATGGAAGAGTTGGAGCCCATGAAGAAGGAGCCCTTTCTTGAAGACCCTGCCCACCTATCGGGGTTTTGTGAGTTTGTGGTTTGTCATCAGCGATAGGAAGCCATCTTGTTAGCCATCGGGAGGGAAACCTCAACGAATTCGGCCATTCAAATCACAAGGGATTTGTTGGGTGAGGTGGATCTGAGATCTGGTCTGCCTCCGACTCCTCCCCGAGATGGCGTTTATGCCCAGAGGAATGGGACTCCTCATCAGACACAGAGAAGTCCGGCTCCCTGCCACGGAGCTGGCTGCTCTATGGATGCCTTTAAAAGGGAAGCCTGCCTTTCATTCGGACGTTGGAACGTGATCGGTCGCTTTTTCATGGGGGGGGGGGGGTTGGCCGATTAAATTTCCCCCGTCTTACAAAGCAGAGATTGGTGAAGGGTCCTACAAGTGCCTTCTGGAAATCGAGAGCTTTTGTATCAAGAGGCTGAAAAACGCATCTTCTCCTTCTTCCTGGTGAATCCAATTCTAGGGGTCGATTCCAAGGAAATCATGTTTTAGATGTTAGAACGTAAAGCTTACTCTTACAAAAATGTGCGTCGCGGCATAGGGTTTAGGAATCCCTTGTGGCAGACCGACGACCGTGTGTCCCTTACGTCCCGGGACGTGTGCACCCTCACGTCCTACGACTTCGATGCTCCTGCTATCCAGAGGTAGGCTTGATTACTCTGTCCCTTGATTTTGGACCGGGTCTGGGGCTTGTCTTGACCCAAAGAATAGAGCAGAAGTGACACTTTACTGGTTTCACAGCCTACACCTGAAGAGGTGCTCCACCAGCGTTCTCGACCCTCTTGGCATGCCGTCCTGAGACCTCCACGTAAGAAAACCAGTCTAGCTGACCGGAGCATGAGAGGCATTGAGAACAGAGGCGGCCCGGTGCTCGGCCGGCACCAGTTGCCAGACGTGTGAAAGTTGACCCTCCGGCTGAAAGCCACCGCTTGAGTGAGCCCGGGGTAAACCGGCAGCACCCAAGGGGCCACCCAGGGCAAGCACCAGGAAAATTATCAATAAAGATATGCTGTTTTGAGCCATTGCGGTGTTAGGAGGATGCACTCCGAGGATCAGCTAACTGCACAGCAGCAATGGATACCGCGCACACAGATACACACAACACACAACACACGCACATGCACGCGCGCGCTGGAATCCGCCTGAATGTCAAACAACAGCAGAATGGTGAAATACATGATGCTATACTCACACGATAGAATAGAACGCAGATAGTACGACTTATGTTCGCGGAGAGGGTTTGGTGGCATAGGGAATGTGCCTGTTGTGTTGCAACGCTTAGTGAAAAGCAGTATGAAACATTTTACGGGGAATGGGCTCTCTCTTAAGACACCAAAGCATTTCAAAGGCTGTGGATGGTGAAATCGGTTCTTCTACCTTTTCACTTCTGTTTCTCCCCCTACTTTGTTCTTTAGGATGGTACAACGACCATACATGCTTTTTTGAGACATCGGGTCCTAAAAGGAAACGGAACTTTGGCAAGAGGTCTCAGGAACGATGATCATTTCCTCGATTTATCCTGATCTGCCTAACTTTCACCTCTCATGGCTCTTGTCTCTCTGCAGGACCAGGGCAGAACACGGGTCTCACGATGAAAGAAGCCCACCTGGGTGGGACCGTCACTTGTGGGAAATGGAATCTGGGCAAAGTAGTGAAAGCAGGATCGATAAAGAGTATGTCGCGGATTGGAGATACTCCAGTTTGATTCCTTCCCCCCCCCCCCCCAAAGCAAGCGCTTGCTCCCTTTGGATGGCGTGTCTTGTTTGTTCGTTCGTTCGTTCGTTCGTTCGTTCATTTATTATTCTTTTGCAAGATTTTATTTATTAGAGAGAGAGAGAGAGAGAGAGAGAGAGAGAGAGCGTGCTCACGCGAGCGCACGGGCAGGAGTACGGTGAGGGGCAGAGGGAGAAGTGGGCTCTCCGCTGAGCGGGGAGCCCGATGTGGGGCTCCATCCCAGAACCTGAGCCCAAGGCACACATGCTCAACTGATTGAGCCACCCAGGCACCCCATCACTTATGATTTGTTAAAGATTTTTTTTTATTTTATTTATTTATTTAACTGACAGAGAGAGAGAGAGAGAGAGAGAGAGAGAGAGAGAGAGAGAGAGAGAGAGACAGCCAGCTAGAGAAAGAACACAAGCAGGAGGAGTGGGAGAAGGAGAAACAGGCTTCCCGCCAAGCAGGGAGCCCGATGCGGGGCTCGATCCCAAGACCCTGGGATCATGACCTGAGCTGAAGGCAGCTGCTTAACCAACTGAGCCACCCAGGTGCCCCTATTTGTTAAAGATTTTATGTTTAGGTAATCTCTACATCCAGCGTGAGGCTCGAACTCACAACCCTGAGATCAAGAGTCACACGCTCCAGCGACCAAGCCAGCCAGGTGCCCCGATGCCATCTTTTAGATCTCTTTCCTTGCTTGCTTGCCGCCCTGCCGGCCAGCTGGCCGGCCGGCCTGCCTGCCTGCCTGCCTGCCTGCCTGCCTGCCTGCCTACCTATCTCTGCACCCACCTGGAACTTTAAGTCCATGAGGTGGGAGCTTTAGCTATCTGGTTCTTGCTATATCCCAAACGTGCCACAGACATTTGCCATAGAAGAGCGCTTTCAATAAATTAGCTGTTAAATGAATATTGATCAAGGAAATCGTCAACTTTTAACATTTGTGGGCCCCGCTCTCCTGGGCTTTCACATTTACCCAGGTCCAAATGAATCCGCAAAACCTCAACACGTGGACTCTATTTCTGCCCTGAGCACACACTGAATGTCTGTCTCAGTAAAAGGGGAAAAAAAAAAAAAAAAATCGATCAAGGGGTACCTGGCTGCTGGCTGGTTCCGTCCTCCATCGGTGGAGCGTGGGACTCGGGATTGTGAGTTTGAGCCCTATGTTGGGTGTAGAAACTACAGAAATATAAAAATCTTCCAAAACTTTTCAAGCAATCAGTCCCTAAAAAGGAGTCTTCCAAATATAAAGATGAGAAAACGAAAGAAAACCTCCCTGGTTCCCATAACATTAGAGTCATACAGCCTTGCACATACTAAAAACAGAAAATAAACTCTCTAACTTTCTGCAATGCCCTTCATTGTGATGACTCATAATTCTTTATGGAAAACACACGCGCGTGTGCACAAAAAACCAAACCAACAAAACAAACCAAAACCCTGGATAGATGACCCTGCACTAAATGTTGAGAAAACAACTGCCCACCCTCACAAGAAACACCTGCAGGCTACAATGTACAATGCATAGGGAGCCTATACTTGCAAGTGCTTACTTGCATGGGAAACAGTTGACGATCACATGAATCTCAGATGGCCCAAGTGGGGTTCTTTTGACATGTCTGAATTGTGAACACAATTATGCTATGAGACCAACTGATCAGAAACTAGGAAGCTCTTTGGTTCCCTCAGGGAAGCCCCGACCTGTGGGGAGGAACCCACGCTCAGGGAGATGCTCTGGTCTCCATTTGGTTGGTTGGGTGCTGCAGCTTTTGGTGTCTTTGCACATAAACCGACCCCGTTTCCATTGGAAATGGAAAACAACTGATTGACGGGATCTGTAGACGGCAATGCTGCCTCGCCGTTGGATTTGTTTTAATAAAAGGAGGAGATTTGAACATTGGGTCTTTCGTGTCCTCTCCACTCATATCCTCTCCACAAATAAGAATGAAACAAAGGCTAAAATTTGTTTGCATCTTGTTTGTGTCTATGTGTCCGTAGTATGTGTTATGCATGTGAGATAGTTCCTCGACCTCCGGGTGCTATTGCTAACATCCATTTGTAAAGGAGCTCTATTTACTGAGTTTTATTTTTCTTAAAGATTTTATTCATTTCTTTGAGAGAAAGCGAGTGAGAGAGCACACGAGCTGGGGGGGGGGGGGCATTGGGAGAGGGGGAAGCAGACTCCCCGCGGAGCAGGGAGCCCGATGTGGGGCTCCATCCCAGGGCCCCAGGATCATGACGTGAACCCAAGGCAGACACTTAAACGACTGAGCCACACAGGTGCCCCTATTTAATGAGTTTAAAGGCGGGTGCTTGTAAAAATCGGGCGTGGTAAAACTCAGATAAGAAGAAACCCTGAAGTTTTTCGAGCTCACATGATCTGGGATGAAATTCCCTACATTCGGACTTTTATGTCACTCCACAATAAAGATGCCTCAAGGGAAGGGACCCGAGGGAGGGTCCAGAGATAGACAAAAATTGAACACACCTGACCAGAGATAGACAAAAATTGAACACACCTGACCTGACCCCCACTTCCCAACAGTCAAAATAATGAAGAAGAGGAGGAAGAAGACAGGCCGATGCTAGAAATCTGAAGTCCACTCCTCCTCCTCCCCAAGTACAGGCACCGGGACCGATGCCCAACCCGTTGGCTTCTGGAGGGCTGAAAAGCCACCACAGACAAAGCCCATTTAGCAGAACGAGATGAAGAAAGTGGCATAGGCGGAGGCGGAAAAGGAAAAGAAAAAAAAGAAAAGGTTCCTCCAAAACTGTAAATGTAAATCTGCTCCGGGCCTTGCCAACGGCTCCCTTGCTGCCTCCCCCGCCCCGTTTCCGTACCACTGGTGTGCCTGGAGCGCTCAACTCCCCTGCCATCATCCCAGCTGCCGCTCCCCCAGCCCCCACCCCCCACCCCGGCGCCGTGGGCTCCTCCTCCTCCTCCTCCTCCTCCTCCTCCTCCTCCTCCTCCTCCTCCTCCTCCTCCTCCTCCACCTCCCCCCCCCACCCCCTTATCAAGGAGCAAAGAACACCCCAAGCCCTTGGGCCACCTCCTTATGAGGTTTAAATTGGAGCACCTCCCAAATTAGCAGGAAGGGGCCCGAGGGCTCCCCTGGAATTACCACCGCCCACTTCAGACTTTCGCCGCAGGAGCCTGATAGGGGGGAAACAGTCGACTGACTTTTTAGTGGACACAGGTGCGACTTCTTTGGCGTTAAAGCCAATTCAAGGTTGTTGGTTTATTTTTTTTTAAACAAAATTCACATTTTATTTCGGTTGAAATAAACTATACAAAATTGATTTTCTTCACCAAAAGTAACAGCAATATTTTCTGTATTATTCCTAGATAAACCACAAAACACTTGTATGTGTAGGTTTTCCAGGTGTTGTTTATAAATCAAGACGAGGCAGTAGATACAGTCGTGGGAAAAGACAGAGGAAAACAGACAAATAAGTTGTCAGTATCCACGGCCTCTGATCCTGGCTTGACCGTGAACACAGGTGTTCAACATATACCTGCTAAAAAGCTTATGAAGACGTGGGTGTTCTACATACACTTGCTAACGAGCTGATGAAGATGTAGGCTTGACAAAGGAATGTAAACAGCAACAATCCAATGTGGAACAACAATGGCAGGCTCTCAAGAAAAGAAAAAAAAGAAGAAGAGGAAGATAGCAGGAGGGGAAGAATGAAGGAGGGGAATCGGAGGGGGAGAAGAACCATGAGACACCATGGACTCTGAAAAACAAACTGAGGGTTCTAGAGGGGAGGGGGGTGGGGGGATGGGTTAGCCTGGTGATGGGTATTAAAGAGGGCACGTTCTGCGTGGAGCACCGGGTGTTACGCACTAACAATGAATCATGGAACACTACATCCCAAAACTAATGATGTGATGTATGGTGATTAACATAACAATAAAAAATTTAAAGGGGAGGGAAAAAAAATGGCAGGCTCTCCCATTCAAACTTTACCTGCAGCTAGTTCCTTTAAGTTTACTTGAGAAAGACAAAATCTCTACTGCAATCCTTGCCTGGCAAGCTCGCGTGTCTCTCTCTCTCTCTCTCTCTCTCTCTCTCTCTCTCTCTCTCTCTCTCTCTCTCTCTCGTAACTCCCTTAACTGTCCATTACAGATTTTTATTTATTTATTTATTTACTTATTTACTTATTTATTTATTTTATTTTATTTTATTTATTTATTTGACAGAAAGAGAGAGAGCGAGAACAGGAACACAGGCAGCAGGAGAGGGAGAGGGAGAAGCAGGCCTCCCCCGAGGAGGGAGCCCGACGTGGGACTCGATCCCAGGACCCTGGGATCATGACCCAAGCTGAAGGCAGACGCTTAACGATTGAGCCACCCAGGCACCCTACAGATTTTTTTAAACATACTGATAACACTCCTACCTTTCAAAGGTCACTCTGAGCTTCATTGTAACATTTTATAAAATGTACTCCTTCCTCCCATACCTCTTCAAAATCTTTATCTTCTAAGAACTGCTAACTCAATACCAGATAATTGGATCCAGTGACAATAAATGTTTTATCTAAAATGACTTAACTAGGGCGCCTGGGTGGCTCCATTGGTTAAGTGACTGCCTTCGGCTCAGGTCATGATCCTGGAGTTCCAGGATCAAGTCCCGCATCGGGCTCCCTGCTCAGCGCGGGGCTCTGCTTCTCCCTCTGACCCTCCCTCCTCTCATGTGCGCTCTCTCTCTCATTCTCTCAAATAAATAAATAAAATCTTTAAAAAAAATAAATAAAGGGCGCCTGGGTGGCTCAGTTGGTTGAACGACTGCCTTCGGCTCAGGTCATGATCCTGGAGTCCCGGGATCGAGTCCCACATCGGGCTCCCTGCTCAGCAGGAAGTCTGCTTCTCCCTCTGACCCTCTTCCCTCTCGTGCTTTCTGTCTCTCATTCTCTCTCTCTCAAATAAATAAATAAATAAATAAAATCTTTTAAAAAAATAAATAAAATAAATAAAATAAAATGACTTAAGTAAAAAAATTCCCAAGTGCCATTAGCAGAGATCCCACAGAAGTGTAATGTGGCACTTTCAATGCTATCTTCTGCAACAGGTAGGTCTCCAAAGCATGAGAGTTCAAACAGGGAACATTTAAACAGGCAGATTACCAATGACTAATGTACTCAATGAGAGGTCGGCAGGTCAAGATATTCAGCGATTAAGTGGCCTGCATACACTTGACAGCTTTTCTGTACGATGTTTTCAAATTTCTTACAGATTTTTACAAATATCAAACATAAGAGAAAGCCTACTCTAAGTCTTTTAGGTATTTTCGATGGTTTCTGAGTTATCTGTAGGAAGCTCTGACTTAGTTGTATAGAGTTTGATGTATGTGTCCATCATTAAATCCAGATCATGTTTTATATCAAAATTTATGTTTGGCAAAGTCAAGTTACTTGACCTTTGGTCTGTCAGAGTGTTCCTCGGGGATGCTCTGAGACGCTTCCGTCCATTTTCATAGCATTCATTCTCACCCTTCATCACAGGAAGAATACAGAGGACTTTCAGCAATGCATAAACACTAGGAAAACACTTGATGTCTGGTAGATGCAGGGCTTCATAAATGGTGGATGGAAGCTCTCTGTCTTTCCCTCTGTGTTTCCACTTGATTCTCCAGCCACGCAGCTCAGCTGAGAGTGTGTCGGGATTGGGCAAGTCACTTCTGTACATGTCAGCATGGTGCTCATCCGATGTGTTGAATTTGAGCTGTCCCATGACAGAGGGTAGAAGAGATAAGCATTTAAGAGCTTTGAGGTGCTGTTCTGAGAATATATCTTTCAGTTCCTGAATAATGTGTTCTACTGTTGGAACAGCTAGAGTGTCTTTATAGTAACTCTCAGAAGTGAGCTGAGATTCCAGGTTGCCTTGCTGGGCTCTGCGGGATTTCCCAGGGAGTTTCTTCTGAATATCAAGCTTAGTTGCCAAATTTGTGGCTTCTTCGAACCAAAATTCATGATAAACTTCAATATTTTCCATCACTTCATTTTGTGAATGCAGCACCGCAGTCAAGCTACTGGCTGCCAAGAAGACAGCAGAGGTTTGCCCTTGAAGGTTTTTCCCAAAGGCTCTTGTAAAAGATAGGACATTTTTAAGAACAACAATGGTCATGATGAAATCAAAATCTGTTACTGCACTGCAGAGAACAGAAGCTCGACCAGCTATACAGTTATTCCATCTAATATTTGTATCACTATTTATACCATCTAAACATAAAACAAGTGCTTGTAGGAGGTCCACTAAAATTTCAAAGGCATCGTGGCTGCCTGTCCACTGAGAATGGCAGATTTCCTTCAGTTCTTTACCCTTTTCCTCATTGTTCTGAAAGAGGAGAGAAATTACATTGTCAAGCTCTAAAAGCAATTGTGGAGATCCGATGGAAGAAAGAACAAACTTCCTCAATTGTTCCCAACGCAACAGATACTCTCACAACAGGCACTGATTTCGCCAACCACATATTTAAGGCACAGGAAGACCAAAGTGTGTAGACAGCTTGGGGGGGATATTTCTCTAAAAGTCTAGAAGCAACGACTTTCATTTTGGAAGAAAATCCACTGGACACAGTGTAAGCCTGGCCACGACAATACTCCATGTTTAACCCCCACCTCTCAGTTACCATCGTGTGAAATTTTACAGCCAAAATTTCTACATCAGGTTCATAAGGCAAGAAGCCCACAAATTCCTCTCTCAGGTTAGGAGATTCATCAACAAACCTCACCAACACAGGCAAGTGTTCTTCACCCCGCTATGTCCACTACGTCATCAGTGATGATGGAAAAGAAGTGGGAGTCTCTCACTTCCCTGAGGGTCTCCTCCCGAATGAATGCAGCTCTCACAGATGTCTAGCATCTGTTTCAGCTGTGTTTTCGAGCACAACAATGTGTTAACTGCTGTTGTCTCAAAGCGCTTTCTCAGAACCTCTTCGCCAGAATGTATCTGGCACTCCAGCAGTGCTTGGAAGTTATCCGGAGTCAAGAGACCCTCCAGGATTTCATCAGTTTCATGCCCATCCAGAGGTATGTTTTGTTTTCCCATAAGAATCAACATTTCAAATAAAGATTTTAAGTATTCTTTGTTGTCTTTCTCTTCAAGGGTTAAAGGTAAAATGTCTTCATCCTGTTCTTCACAGTGGAATGTGCCGCGCTCCCGTCACAACAGTGAGCCTGTATTTGTGGTTATCAAAATATACCTCTCCATCACCTTTATAAAAAACCAAAAATCAAACAAACAGACAAACAAACAAACAAACAAACAAATACGTTTGGGAGCCTGGAATACGTTTGGGAGCCTGGGTGGCTCAGTCCTTTAGCGTCTGCCTTCGGCTCAGGTCATCACCCCAGGGTCCTGGGATCCAGCCCCGCATTGGGCTGCCTGCTCGGTGGCAGCCAGCCTGCTTCTCCCTCCCCCACTCCCCCTGCTTGTGTTCCCGCTCTCACTGTGTCTCTCTCCATCAAATCAGTAAATAAAATCTTAAAAAACAAAACAAAACACCACGTTTGCTATCCCTTGTTTTACAACAATCCCTTGTTTTACAACAGGTACAAAAAAGAAAATTCTAAGTACTCAATGCCCTGTTCCACCAGGACTCAGAAACTCAACTCGAGGGTCCAGGCCCAAGGGAGGGGCCTACTCAGCTTTTGTTTTACCTACATTTATTACAGAAAGCAGTTACAATTCAACCCAACACAGAAGCTTGCGTGCAAGGTTATGAGACATCGTATTTTACCCGAATTTATTAGTTAAGTGGTAACTGTTGCAGTTTGTCAACAAAAATTACTTAAAATGATGGTCGAGTTTGCCTGTCTCATACAGTTTTCATGGGTCCTTGTTCAGGGCGAACAGGTAAAATGAAGGAAAAGGTCGATAGGTAAACCTTTAAGATAGCTTCCACAATCTTTGGTAACCTGAAACTTGGAAGTTTTGCCAAGTTAAGTGATAAATTGGGTTGAATTCATTGGGTATCTGAGCCCACATAAAGTCCAAATAAATAAATAAAAATAAAAATAATGAAATATATTCATACATTTACCAATCTAAAGAATTCCAGTGTAATAGAGAGTGCGCCATTGGTTACTACTAACGTTTCACCAGAGACTGAGCTTTCTAAGAATTAAAATTCTGCCACATGGAATTGGGACCGCTACAAAATGATAACAAAAAAAAACCTCCGTGTGTGAGAAGGTAGCAGACGTGTAAAAGAGGTACAAGAAATGAGAAAACATTTTTTGTTGAGAGAAAAGAAAGCAATTCTGTGCTGAAACGAGACTGGGTATTTAAAGAAAGAAAACTTTAGGGCGCCTGCGTGGCTCAGATGGTTAAGCGTCTGTCTGCCTTCGGCTCAGGTCATGATCCCAGAGTCCTGGGATTGAGTCCCACATTGGGCTCCCTGCTCCTTGGGAGCCTGCTTCTCCCTCTGCCTCTCTGTCTCTCTCTCTCTCTCTGTCTCTGTCTCTCTCTCTCTCTCTCTGTCTCTCTCTGTCTCTCTGTCTCTGTCTCTGTCTCTGTCTCTCTCTCCGTCTCTCATGAATAAATAAAATCTTGAAAGAAAGAAAGAAAGAAAGAAAGAGAGAGAGAGAGAGAGAGAGAGAGAGAGAGAGAGAGAGAAAGAAAGAAAGAAAGAAAGAAAGAAAGAAAGAAAGAAAGAAAGAAAGAAAGAAAGAAAGAAAGAAAAAGAAAGAAAGAAAACTTTAAGACCGAGTCTGAATGAAAAAGGAAATTGCAGACGGGGTTTGTGAAGGAGAATTTTTGAAAAGGAATTTTATGCATGGTCAGGACTGACTAAGATTGGGAGAAGGCAGTTTGAAAAGCACACTGGTATAAGACAGAGATTTGGCTTTTCTCTGTTAAAATGACAAGGTTTTCTTGGATTGTTTGTGGCACTCTTTTTTTTTTTTTAAGATATTATTTATTTATTTGACAGAGAGGGACACAGCGAGAGAGGGAACACAAGCAGGGGGAGTGGGAGAGGGAGAAGCGGGCTTTCCGTGGAGCAGGGAGCCCGATGCGGGGCTCGATCCCAGAGCCCTGGGATCATGACCTGAGCTGAAGGCAGACGCTTGACAACTGAGCCACCCAGGCGCTCCTCCCAGATTTTATTTTTTTTTAAATTATCTCTACACCGATCGTGGGGCTCGAACTCACAACCCCGAGATCAAGAGTCGTGCTCTCTAACGACTGAGCCAGCCAGGTGCCCCTGGAATGTCATCTCGAAGAGACACATGCGTTGACTCAGATACGATGAGACCGCTTTAAGAAAGTCAGATTGACTTTATGGAGCCAATAAAGCCCCTTGGAAATGTTGGCCTGATAACCTTGCTTAGAGAGGTACCCTCAACCTTACCAGGTGAGTGAAGAGTGCCACCTCCTGGCAGATGCAGAAACCTCAGGAACTTTGGAGGGCCTCAAGAAGAGAGGAATTCACCCAAATCTACAGGTCTTGCAGGCGAATCTGATGGCAAATATTTGGCTTGGTTCTCGGCTTCAAAAAGGTAGTTATAAGTCAATCAGAGAAGGACGTGTATCATATGACCTCACTGATAGGAGGAATTCTTAATCTCAGGAAACAAACAGAGGGTTGCTGGAGTGGTGGGGGGTGGGAGGGATGGGGTGGCTGGGTGATAGACATTGGGGAGGGTATGTGCTATGGTGAGCGCTGTGAATTGTGCCAGACTGTTGAATCACAGATCTGTACTTCTGAAACAAATAATGCAATATATGTTAAGGAAAAAAGAAGAAGAAGAAGAAGAAGAAGAAGGAGGAGGAGGAGGGGGAGGAGGAGGAGGAGGAGGAGGAGGAGGAGGAGGAGGAGGAGAAGAAGAAGAAGAAGAAGATAGCAGGAGGGGAAGAATGAAGGGGAGTAAGTCGGAGGGGGAGAGGAACCATGAGAGACGATGGACTCTGAAAAACAAACTGAGGGTTCTAGAGGGGAGGGGGGGGTGGGGGGATGGGTTAGCCTGGTGATAGGTATTAAAGAGGGCACATCCTGCGTGGAGCACTGGGTGTTATGCACAAACAATGAATCATGGAACACTACAAAAAAAACTAATGATGTGATGTTTGGTGATTAACATAACAAAAAAAATTTAAGAGAAAAAGAAAAAAAACCTGGACTTGTTTTACAAACAAATTAATCTTCATTTGGCTATCTTTGACAGGAATGAAGGTGACTTTAGAGGGAAAGATTATATTTCAATAACACACTTTTGTGAGTGTTAGATTAATTATCTTTGAACGTTTGTTGTTTTCCTATAAAACTGGGCTGGATCCTGGATCCTTCTGGTTTCCTTGAGTATCCGACTATGACTCTTCAAACTAAGGTTTCCAACATTCTCCCATTCTCTTATCTTACAATCATTAAGAACTAACAGTGTCCTTTTTCCTGAGGTCTTGCAAATGAAAGCTGGATAACTTGAGATAAACTTCAGGGAAATGACCACAATAACGCATATATAGGCAATCTCTGTGCCTGTTGCTCTACGAGTCACTCAAAACGAGACATTTGAACTATACACCAGGAAAATCCGTCAGATTGCCCCTGCCCACTCCCCTCTATTGGAGGATGCTTCAAGCCTGACATCTAGAGACCTTCTCACTGGCAGCACTCTGGACTTAGACACTGGGTGTATCCCTTGTTCCAACCATGAACCAGTGTTTTCCTTTTGTTTCCATAGAAATGCCTCTTCTTAACTATCAGATCAGTTGCTGAATGAGGCAGAGTCTATGACCCTTAATTCCACCCTGCTGCACCTGTATTAACTCCTCTTTGGAAAATAAGAACCATATAAATAGGGGCAGCTGGCTGGCTCAGCTGGTAGAACATGCAACTCTTGATCGCGGGGTTGTGAGTTCGAGCCCCACATTAGGTGTAGAGATTACTTAATAGAAATCTTTAAAGAAAAAAAAGAAAAAAGAACCCATGTAAATAAAATCATGGGTTTTCTGGCTATAAGCTACTTGGCTATAAGAAGCCCTTCACCACCACAACCCCCCCCCCCCCCCAGGGGAGGGGCTCAGACTGATTTACTGATCTGTATTCTTGGATACCCACTGGATGGATATCAGATCGATTTGAGAGAGAATGAGAGAATGGGTTTGACTATACGGTTACTGTTCCTCAGACTACACTCGGGGATAACATCAATGGTGTCATGTAGTACCAGACCATGTAGAAAAATACCCAAGTTCTCAGATAAGAAACTATCTCTGAGACCCCCCTCCATTAGCACAAGGGACCAAAAGTTGCGACCTTCACTGTCTCAGATCCTTCCATTCCAAAGCCTCTACCGCACCCAAATTCAGCTTGAAGCACTTAAAGAAGGCACACCTCTGCCCATGTGTCATAGAAATGGAATGCAGGATTGACAAGGGGAGGTTATAACAGGGAAAAATGTAGCATGTCTGACTCCCTGTTATTTTTATTCCCTTTTAACCTGCAGGGTAAAAACTGCTGTGTAGCCCTGAACATAGCCATGTTACAGCTAAGATTTACCGAAACTGTTGTTTCCCCAAAACCTACCTCCCCTGAGGAGATACAAGAATAGCCACAGCCATTATCATCCCAATTCCCTAAGGCCGAGGAATGGTCGTAACGGGGGTGGGGGGGGTGGGGGGGGGTGGGGGGGTGGGGGGGGTGGGGGGGGACTGAAACCGTGCCCCCTAAAGTTAATGAAGTTGATGCTATAGCAGAAAGTGTAAAGCTTGTTTTTCAGGGAACTGTTTCCCCCTAATCAGCTATTGTGTCTTTTCAAGCCCTGCTACCAAATACGGGCTGTCTGTGCAGAAGTCTGGACTCAAGGTCAACTGATAATGGCTGCAGCCTATGAACAAGCAAGGTCCTGATTCCTTACCTGAGAAAAGGAGCCTCACACCCCATCCAGGTTGTACCAGCTCTCAGAGCATGCCCACAGCCTCTTCTCCTTGTCCTCAGATAACCTCCTCACATCAGGGACTCAGTTTGGCCTCATTCAGATGTCAGGTCTCCACCCTGAAGTAAACATGGGCATCTATGGTACATATGTTTCCTGAATGTACATGCTCCATCTTTCGCCATGAATAATCATAAATGTCCCTGTCCTTTTCCTTTTTGAAGTTTGATTGGTTGTTTTCATTTATTCATTTATTTCAGAGAGAGAGAGAGAGAGAGAGAGAGAGAGAGAGAGAGAGAGAGAGAGAGAGAGGAGAGACAGACACACACACACACACAGGGGGAGAGAGAGAGAGACAGAGAGAGAAACACACAGAGAGAGAGAGAGAGAGAGAGACAGAGAGACAGAGAGACAGAGAGACAGAGAGCTTGCGCGCATGGGTGGGTGGAGGGGCAGAGGGAGAGGGAGAAGACTCCCCATTGAGCAGGGAGCCCCAGAGGGGTGGGGTTCGATCCCAGTACCCTGAGATCATGACCTGAGCTGAAAGCAGATGCTCAACCGGCAGCCACCAAGGCGCCCCACATCATTAGTTTTTGATGTAGTGTTCCATGATTCATTGTTTGTGCATAACACCCAGTGCTCCACGCAGAACGTGCCGTCTTTAATACTCATCACCAGGCTAACCCATCCCCCCACTCCCCTCCCCTCTAGAACCCTCAGTTTGGTTTTCAGAGTCCACCGTCTCTCATAGTTTGTCTCCCCCTCCGACTTACTCTCCTTCATTCTTCAGAAGTCCAGATCTGTGATTCAACAGTCTTGCACAATTCACAGCGCTCACCATAGCACATACCCTCCCCAGTGTCTATCACCCAGCCACCCTATCCCTCCCACCCCCCACCACTCCAGCAACCCTCCGTTTGTTTCCTGAGATTAAGAATTCCTCCTATCGGGGCGCCTGGGTGGCTCAGTTGGTTAAGCAACTGCCTTCGGCTCAGGTCATGATCCTGGAGTCCCGGGATCGAGTCCCACATCGGCCTCCCTGCTCAGCGGGGAGTCTGCTTCTCCCTCTGACCCTCTTCCTCTCATGCTCTCTATCTCTCATTCTCTCTCTCTCTCTCTCTCTCTCTCAAATAAATAAATAAAATCTTAAAAAAAAAATAATTCCTCCTAGCAGTGAGGTCATATGATACATGTCTTTCTCTGACTGTCTTATTTCACTCAGCATAACACCCTCCAGTTCCATCCACATTATTGCAAATGGCAAGATCTCATTCCTTTTGATGGCTGCATAATATTCCATTGTGTGTGTGTGTGTGTGTGTGTGTGTGTGTGTGTGTATATGTATATGTATATATATATATATATATATATATATATATATATATATATATATATACCACATCTTCTTTATCCATTCGTCTGTCGATGGACATCTTGGCTCTTCCCACAGTTTGGCTATTGTGGACATTGCTGCTATACATATTGGGGTTCACGTACCCCTTCGGATCCCTACATTTGTATCTTTGGGGTAAATACCCAGTAGTGCAATTGCTGGATCGTAGGGTAGCTCTATTTCCAACTGTTTGAGGAACCTCCATACTGTTTTCCAGAGTGGTTGCACCAGCTTGCATTCCCACCAACAGCGTAGGAGGGTTCCCCTTTCTCCGCATGCCCGCCAACATCTGTCGTTTCCTGACTTGTTCATTTTAGCCATTCTGACGGGTGTGAGGTGGTATCTCATTGAGGTTTTGATTTGGATTTCCCTGATGCCAAGTGATGTGGAGCACTTTTTCATGTGTCATGTGTCTGTTGGGCATTAAATGTCTTCTTTGGAAAAATGTCTGTTCATGTCTTCTGCCCATTTCTTGATTGGATTATTTGTTCTTTGGGTGTTGGGTTTGATAAGTTCTTTATAGATTTTGGATACTAGCCCTTTATGTGATATGTCATTTGCAACTATTTTCTCCCATTCTGTTGGTTGTCTTCTGGTTTTGTGTCCATTCCATACTTTAAACTATCCTGGGATCACGGCTCAGAGTCACAATTGGCCCAATGAGACTCACACTCACCCCTCCGTGCAGAGGTGCCATCTGTGGGGCTGGTTCATGTTTGTCCATCTTCCTTCCTCCTCTTACTGGACAGAAGGCGGTGTGCGAAAACAGCCAGTGACTATGTGGAATGAGACTGAGGATTTCCCTTGGGAAGCAGGTGGGAGAGGGAGGACAGGTCGATGGATAATCAAGAAACTTTTTTTGTTTTTTAAGATTGTATTTATTTGTTTGACAGAGAGAGGCACAGCGAGAGAGGGAACACAAGCAGGGGGAGTGGGAGAGGAAGAAGCGGGCTTCCCGCGGAGCAGGGAGCCTGATGTGGGGCTCGATCCCAGGACCCTGGGATGATGACCTGAGCTGAAGGCAGATGCTTAATGACTGAGCCACCCAGGCGCCCCAATAATCAGTAAACTGTTTAATGTTGCTGTAGAGGAGTGTGTTTGCTGGGCCCGTAACTCGGTGGATGAGTTGGAACTGTTCCTGTCAGGCCTCCCTTAGTCCTTAGCCCTTATCACTCCATGCTTGTGTTTGGCCTCTGACCGCTAAGACACCACCATCATGTGTTCAAGGTCCTCCTCAGACTCAGCCAGCCACACCATGTCACACCCTCCTACCTGCACACCCACCCCTGGAAGGCATTATAGTAAGACGTCATCCCCCACATTCATGATTCTCAAAGGGCTTACTGGAGTTTCCTGGGTTAGGAAAAAGAGGGGACTCTTTTTGCCCCCAGATGAGGTGAGCTCTTCAGACACCCTCTTTCCCCTTCCCCTCCTCCCTCCCTTTCCTCCCTCCCTCCCTTATCTCTCCGAAGTTTGCAAGCTGCAGCCTAAGGGTTGGGGGGAGTTGAAGAAAGCCATTGAATGGAGAGAAGCCCCAGGCTCTGACTTTAACAGAAAGCTTTCTGCATTTGAATGAAACGATTGAATGAGGCCCATTAGAATGGATCACCCTGAACCTCCCTTCAGCCGCCCCAGCCCCACCCCCACCCCATCCTCCCCGCCCCCCCAACTGAAGTTCTCTGGTCGAATTGGAACAGTAGGCTGGGGGGCGGGGGCGGTGCTGTCCATCCTAAGTGGTGAACTAGGCCCCTGGTCCATAGGAAAAAAACCATGCATGGGTACAGATGAGTTGGTAGCTCAGGCAAAGTGGTCAAAGTGTTGGCAAGATTTCTGTGGGTGAGGAGAGATTGGTTCTGGGAACACCCTCCCATATACATCTCTGGCTGAGGGCAGGGGAGCCCTGTAGGGGGGTTGGAGGGTGGGGCGGGACCCAGATCTGGAGCTCAGAGTGGACTATAGCCACTGCCTGCCCGGGTGTGTGTGTTGGGGGGGGGGGGCAGCGCTGAGGGCTAAGGGCTGAGGGTGGTGGGGTCTGCTCATGCTGACTCCTGCACCTCAATTCATTCTGGGAACCTTCTGTTGTTTTTGCTGAGGTGCCAGGTGCTGCGATGAGCAAAGCTAAACTCTCTTTGCCTAGTTCTTGAAAGGCCTGATTCTCCTGTTTTCTTGTTAAATGGACCAACCCCTGCACCCTCCCATCCTGCCAGGCCCCTTGTGCAAATACTTCCACTTGAAGAGTTCTTTCACCGTGTCCAGAAAATAAACAGAAAACACCCACCCCATTGCCACAAATACCTAACAAAGAAAAATCTACCAGGTCTCCTTCTGCCTCAAGGCCCTGTAGAGAGTCACTCTTTTAGACACACCTTAGGCTCAATTACAGGCTGCTGTCTCCCTTTCTCTGGCACAATTCCATCCCTGGAGGAGCCCCATATCGCATCTGCAGCCGTGAGCTGGAGACAGTATGCTCAAGTGACCAGGTGATAGCACTGCAACTTTGAAATGACCTACACCCCAAGTCATCCACAAACATGGTCCCTGGAAATCTTTGACGTTCACGTGCCTCTGATGAAATCATTGCTTTGGAAACTCCAGCTTCCATAGCCAATCTTGTCCATGTTCTGCTAACCTTTGCTCGCCCTCTGTTTGCCTCATATTTTGCCTGAGAGTTTACAGAGAAATTAGATCCCATCCGGCAAGAGCTGAATCCGAATCCTCTGCTCATCCCAGGATGGAAAAGAATATGCACAGGCTTGCATCCCTGTTGTCCTTGTCCACCATGTCAGAAGAAAAGGTGGCCCTCCCTCCTCCCATCAAAACCCAAACCCGAGATAAGACTTAGATATTAAGGAAACCAGAATACTGTTTTGAACTGTAGACACTTGTAAAAACTAGCAGTAGCAGCAGCAAGCAAGGAAGCCCCGCCCCCAACACACAGGTGCAAGGAGGGTGCGCAGACTCTCCCCCTTTTCTCCCGAGAAGCATCCCCCACGCATCCCCCTGGAAGATGTCCTCCCTGTGCCAGAAGGGGAGTGAGTGACGTTCTTCTCTTTCCTTTTTTTTCTTTTAAGTATTCTTTTTGAAAAGACTTTTATTTACTTGAGAGAAGGGGTGGGGGAGGGAGGGGGGAGGGAGGGAGGGAGGGAGGGAGGGAGGGAGAGAGGGAGAGAGGGAGAGAGGGGGAGAGGGGGAGGGAAAGAGAGAGAGAGAGAGAGAGAGAGAGAGAGAGAGAGAGAGAGAAGCAGACTCTCCGCCCGAGCAGGGAGCCCGATGTGGGCCCGGATCCCAGGACCCCGAGATCAGGACCTGAGCCGAAGGCAGACAGACGGTTCACGGATCCAGCCAGCCAGACGGTGCCCCAGCCTTGTTTCTTTGTCTGCCCTCTTGCCTGCGTGTTGGGCCTGTGCATGTCCGACGCCCGTCCTCTGATTTCGTGGGGAGGTGGGCCATCTTTCCTCCTCCTTTGAACGGCCTTTGCGCGTTTGTCAAACTTCCGTTGGGCTGGGGCCTATCTGTTTGGGTATCCGTTCCGTTCGATCCATCGACATGTCTCTTTGTCCGCCAACATCACAGGGTCTCTATGGCCTCTGTACATAACCGTTAAACGGGGGGGGGGGGAGGGGGGCGCGGCGGCGGCACTTTATTTCCTGAGTTTCGTTCTGTTTCCCTTGAAATCACCATAGCGATTCCAATTCCCTTTGCCTGTCTGCTTGTTTATGTAATCTGTACACCCATCCAGTGCGGTGCTGGCACTCACGACTCCCGCAGATCAAGAGTCGCGGTCGCGTGGGCCTCCGAGCGAGCCAGCCAGGTGCCCTGAAACACGTGTACTTGAAAAACAAACGTAAGCCCTGCACCCGTGACCTTTTTTTTTTTTTTATTAGCTGCACCCGTGAGGATTTTAGTGTGATACCTTCTCTTGATCGCCGCACTCTTTTGAGTTGAGGCCGTACCAGTAACGAACGTAGTGTAGCCGACTCAGGAGGAAATCAGCTTTAAAGGAAAAGCTTCCTTTCCCAAGTCTGTGATGTTCGGTCCATTCCCTCAACTCGATCGATGTCCGGCCTTCAGTGCCACATTATTTGCTTGGTGTCTCTCTCGTCTGTGTTTCCTCGCGTACTTTCCTAATGCTCAGGGTTTATGGCTTACAGAGAACAGTTTTCAGCCTGGTGTGAAGAAACACCACTGCAGAGAATCCATGTTTCTACTAACATCTTCCCTGAACATGGTAGACTTTTCCAACGTAAGTGTGAAATCGCAAGGAATATGCCCCGTGCCTGTCCCACAGACATACTTAGTGTAGAATGTCTGTCCCCATTCGAATCTTGTTCTGTGAGAAGTGTTTGCAAGAGTAGGAGAGAGAGCAGATGGATCGTGTCAAGGTTTTCATTGTGAGAAAGAAATCCATCAGGAAAGCCATACGTAAAGGATGAGAAGCACTTTAGAATGAAACGGTGAAGGCATCTTGAATGGGCCCTGTGACGGTGCTGGAGAAACCTGTTCTGAATTAGGCTTCCCTCAGCTGTCCTATGGCTTCAGTGAGATGAAAGTGTTTTCCGTACTGGGTGTGAAGGCGTAAGGGACATGGTCTAGACTTAACTCTCCGTGTCGAATGTGCCTACACTCGTGACATGAAGAATGATGTATGGAAATGGATGATGTGAGCAAGCCTAAGGAAGATGGCATACGTTTGTTTAACTCTAAGAAGAAATCTATAGCATTGCCGTCTTTCGACTACCATCTCCTTTTGTAAGGTTGGAAGCAGCTTGTTAAACGTTGTGTGCAAGGAAAGAGATGGAATGCGCGATCCTGTACAGCGAGGAACACGTTGTGCGGAGGGTTTCTCTCTTTTAAATCCTGTGTCATGCAGGTGGATGGGTCTTGAAATGGACGTGGGCTCGCCTCAGGCCTAGTAGCCTTACACTGGACTCTGAGAAACAAGGCCACGTCAAACAGGCTTTCGTGCGAACAACTTGGTTCTTGAAGATAAAGGCCCTTGGAGATATATGTGTTGTTCTCTAAGGGAATGTTCTTATATTCACCTCTCCAGACACAAAGCTGCAGGGAAATAGTCTTTCCACTAGTACCTATAGGGACGAAGATGGAAGCAATTTCCAACGTTCGCAGTGAAGGCACAAATACTGTGTTATGTACCACTGCTTGAGAAAGAAGTTGTGTCGAAAATTTCTCCCTATTCAGATCTTGTTTCAGGAAGCTACTAGTGTTTTCATTTCTTCACGTGAAAGCGCAAGGAGAATGCCATAGGCTGAATTGTGAAGAAAATTGTGGGTCGAATGGTACCACCAAGTCACATGTTGTCCCCTATAGAGGTGTGTGTCTAGAAAACGGAGGAAGCGTAAGGAACGTGCTATACACTTAGTTCTATAAAAAAAAGCTGTGGAGGTGCGGTCCTTCGACTGCCATCTCCTCTGCTAAGAAACGAAGCGGCTTGAGGTAAAGTGTGAAAGAAAGCAGAGGGGAAGCGTGATCTACTTTACTCGCGGAACAACTTCTTACGGACTCCTTTTCTCAACGAACACCATTCAAGGGTCACGAAGATAGAAGCGTCTTCCAAAGTATGCGAGTTATGCAGAGGAAAGGCATACAGGAATCTGTGCGAACCAAGTCTACCTCAAACGCGACTTCGAGCGCCCATTTGGGGTCGCGAGGAATTCATAGTCACAAAACGTATGTGTTGAATCTTAAACAAAGGGAGTACTATTCAGTCTGAAGAAACACCACCACAGAGAAACCGTGTTTCTACTAACATCTTCCTTGAACATGGTAGACTTTTCCAACGTAAGTGTTAAATCACAAGGAATGTGCCCCGTGGCTGTCCCACAGACATACTTAGTGTAGAATGCCCGTCCCCATTCGAATCTTGTTCTGTGAGAAGTGCTTTCAAGCGTGGAGAGAGAGCAGATGGAATGTGTCAAGGTTTTCATTGTGAGAAGGAAATCCATCAGGAAAGCCATACACGTAAGGATGAGAAGCACTTTAGCATGAAACGCTGAAGGCATCTTGAATGGGCCCTGTGACGGTGCTGGAGAAACCTCTTCTGAAGTAGGTTTCCCTCAGCTGTCCTATGGTTTCAGTGAGATGAAAGTGTTTTCCGTAGTGGGTGGGAAGGCGTAAGGGACATGGCCTAGACTTAACTCTCTGTGTCGAATGTGCCTACAGTCGTGACATGAAGAACGATGTATGGAAATCGATGATGTGAGCAAGCCTAAGGAAGATGGCATACGTTTGTTTAACTCTAAGAAGAAATTTATAGGGTTGCAGTCCTTCGACTACCATCTCTTTTCGTAAGTTTGGAAGCAGCTTGTTAAACCTTGTGTGCAAGGAAAGAGATGGAACGCGATCCTGTAGGGCGAGGAACACGTTGTGCGGAGGGTTCTCTCCTTTAAGTCCTCTCTCATGCAGGTGGATGGCTCTTAAATGGACGTGGGCTCGCCTCAGGCCGAGTAGCCTTACACTGAACTCTGAGAAACAAGACCACTTCAAACAAGCTTTCACGTGAACATCTTGGTTCTTGAAGATAAAGGCTCTTGGAGATATATGTGTTGTTCTCTAAGGGAAGGTTCTTATACTCACCTCTCAATAAACAAAACTGCAGAGAAATAGTCTTTCCACAACCACCTACAGGGACGAAGATGGAATCAATTTCCAACGTTTGCAGTGAAGGCAAAAATACTGTGTCATGTACCAGTGCTTGAGAAAGAAGTTGTGTCGAACGTTTCTCCCTACTCAGATCTTGTTTCAGGAAGCTAGAAGTGTTTTCAGTTCTTCGCGTGAAAGCGCAAGGAGAATGCCATAGGCTGAATTGTGAGGAAAAATGTGGGTCGAATGTTACCACCAAGTCACAAGTTGTCCCCTATAGAGGTGTGTGTCTGGAAATCGGGGGCAGCGTAAGGAAAGTTGTATACACTTAGTTCTACAAAACAACATTGTGGAAGTGCGGTCCTTCGACTGACATCTCCTCTGCTAAGAAACGAAGCGGCTTGAGGCAAAGTGTGAAAGAAAGCAGAGGGGAAGCGTGATCTACCTTACTCACGGAACAACTTCTTTCGGAGGGCTTTTCTCAACGAACACCATTCATGGTTCACGAAGATAGAAGCGTCTTCCAAAGTATGCGAGTTATGCAGAAGAAAGGCATACACGAATCTGTGCGAAACAAGTCTATCTCAAACGCGACTTCGAGCTCCCATCTGGGTTGGCGAGGAATTCATAGTCACAAAACATATGTGTTGAATCCTAAACCGAGGGGGTACTATTCATTCTGAGGAAACACCACTACAGAGAAACCGTGTTTCTCCTAACATCTTCCCTGAACATGGTAGACTTTTCCAGCGTAAGTGTGAAATCGCAAGGAATGTGCCCCGTGCCTGTTCCACAGACATACTTAGTGTAGAATACCTGTCCCCATTCGAATCTTGTTCTGGGAGAAGTGTTTGCAAGATTAGGAGATAGAGCAGAAGGAACGTGTCAAGGTTTTCATTGTGAGAAGGAAATCCATCAGGAAAGCCATACACGTAAGGATGAGAAGCACTTTAGCATGAAACGGTGAAGGCATCTTGAAAGGGCCCTGTGACGGTGCTGGAGAAAACTCTTCTGAAGTAGGCTTCCCTCAGCTGTCCTATGGTTTCAGTGAGATGAAAGTGTTTTCTGTAGTGGCTGTGAAGGCGTAAGGGACATGGCCTAGACTTAACTCTCCGTGTCGAATGTGCCTACAGTCGTGACATGAAGAACGATGTATGGAAATGGAGGATGTGAGCAAGCCTAAGGAAGATGGCATATGTTTGATTAACTGTAAGAACAAATCTATGTTGTTGCCGTCCTTCGACGACCATCTCTTTTCGTAATGTTGGAATCAGCTTGTTAAACGTTGTGTGCAAGGAAAGAGATGGAACGCGCGATCCTGTACAGCGAAGAACACGTTGTGCGGAGGGTTTCTCTCTTTTAAGTCCTGTGCCCTGCAGGTGGATGGGTCTTCAAATGGACGTGGGCTCGCCTCAGGCCTAGTAGCCTTACACTGAACTCTGAGAAACAAGGCCACTTCAAACAGGCTTTCGTGCGAACATCTTGGTTCTTGAAGATAAAGGCCCTTGGAGATATATGTGTTGTTCTCTAAGGGAATGTTCTTATACTCCCCTCTCAAGAAACAAAGCTGCAGGGAAATAGTCTTTCCACTACCACCTCTAGGGACGAAGATAGAAGCAATTTCCAACGTTTGCAGTGAAGGCACAAATACTGTGTCATGTACCACTGCTTGAGAAAAAGTTGTGTCGAAAGTTTCTCCCTACTCAGATCTTGTTTCAGGAAGATAAAAGCGTTTTCAGTTCTTTGCCTGAAACCCTAAGGAAAATGCAATAGACTGAATTGTGAAGAAAAAAGTGGGTCGAATGTTACCACCAAGTACAAGTTGTCCCCTATAGAGGTGTGTGTCTGGAAATCTGAGAAAGCGTAAGGAACGTGCTATACACTTAGTTCCACAAAACAACGCTGTGGAGATGCGGTCCTTCAACTGCCATCTCCTCTGCTAAGAAACGAAGCGGCTTGAGGCAAAGTGTGAAAGAAAGCAGAGGGGAAGCGTGATCTACCTTACTCGCGGAACAACTTCTTACGGAGGGCTTTTCTCAAGGAACACCATGGATGGGTCAGGATGATAGAAGCGTCTTCCAAAGTATGCGAGTTATGCAGAGGAAAGGCATACACGAATCTGTGCGAACCAAGCCTATCTCAAACGCGACTTCGAGCTCCCTTCTGGGTTCGTGAGGAATTCATAGTCACAAAACGTATGTGTTGAATCCTAAACAAAGGGAATACTATTCAGTCTGAAGAAACACCACTGCAGAGAAACCGTGTTTCTACTAACATCATCCCTGAACATGGTAGACTTTTCCAACGTAAGTGTGAAATCGCAAGGAATGAGCCCCGTGCCTATCCCACAGACATACTTAGTGTAGAATGTCTGTCCCCATTCGAACCTTGTTCTGGAGAAGTGTTTTCAGGAGTAGGAGAGAGAGCAGATGGAACGTGTCAAGGTTTTCATTGTGAGAAGGAAATCCATCAGGAAAGCCATACACGTAAGGATGAGAAGCACTTTAGCATGAAAGGGTGTAGGCGTCTTGAAAGGGTCCTGTGACGGTGCTGGAGAAAACTCTTCTGAAGTAGGCTTCCCTCAGCTGTCCTATGGTTTCAGTGAGATGAAAGTGTTTTCCGTAGTGGCTGCGAAGGCGTAAGGGACATGGCCTAGACTTAACTCTCCGTGTCGAATGTGCCTACAGTCGTGACATGGAGAACGATGTATGGAAATGGAGGATGTGAGCAAGCCTAAGGAAGATGGTATACGTTTGTTTAACTCTAAGAACAAATCTTTAGTGTTGCCGTCCTTCGACTACCATCTCTTTTCGGAAGGTTCGAAGCAGCTTGTTAAACGTTGTGCGCAAGGAAAGAGATGGAACGCGCGATCCTGTACAGCGAGGAACACGTTTTGCGGAGGTTTTCTCTCCTTTAAGTCCTGTGTCATGCAGGTGGATGGGTCTTCAAATGGACGTGGGCTCGTCTCAGGCCTAGTAGCCTTACACTGAACTCTGAGAAACAAGGCCACTTCAAACAGGCTTTCGTGCGAACATCTTGGTTCTTGAAGAGAGAAGCCCTTGGAGATATATGTGTTGCTCTCTGAGAGAAGGTTCTTATACTCACCTCTCAAGAAACAAAACTGCAGGGAAATAGTCTTTCCACTACAACCTACAGGGAAGAAGATGGAAGCAATTTCCAACGTACGCAGAGGTCATATACCACTGCTTCAGAAAGAAGTTGTGTCGAAAGTTTCTCCCAACTCAGATCTTGCTTCCGGACGCTAGAACCGTTTTCAGTTCTTTGCGTGAAAGCGTAAGGAAAATGCCTTAGGCTGAATTGTGAAGAAAAATGTGGGTCGAATGTTACCACCAACTCACAAGTTATCCCCTCTAGAGGTGTGTATATGGAAATCGGAGGAAGCGTAAGGAACGTGCTCTGCAGTTAAGTCTTTAAGAACAATGCTGTGGAGGAGCGGTCCTTCGACTCCCTTCTCCTTTCCTAAGGATCGAAGCGGCTTTACACCAAGTGTGAAGTCTTGTGTCATGAAGTTGGAAGGACTTCAAACGTACGCGAGCTAGCCTCAGCAGAGCCTTCCCCTGAACTCAGAGAAAAAAGGCCATCTCGATACTGATTTCGTGCTCACATCTTGGTTCGGGAAGAATGAAGCCTTCTGAGCTATATGTGTCAGTGCCTTACACTCACCTCTCAAGGAACAACACGGTAGAGGGAGATAGTCCTTCTACTGCCATCTACTGGGAAGAAGATGGAAGAACGTTCCAACGGTCACAGCGAAGGCACAGGTACTGGGCCATATAGCGCTGCTTGAGAAAGAAGTCGTGTCGAAAGCTTCTCCCAACTCAGATCTTCTTTCGGTAGAGAGAAGCGTTTTCAGTACCTGATGTGAAAACACAAGGAAAACGCCCCATGCTGAATGGTGAAGAATAGTGTGGTTCGAATGTGACAAGCAACAAACTCGTTGTCTCCTAGAGAGGCGTATGTCTGGAAATGAGAGGAAGCGTAAGGAATGTGCTATACACTTAGGTCTACACAACAGCGCTGTAGAGGTGCGGTCCTTCGACTGCCATCTCCTCTGCTGAGAAACGAAGCGGCTTGAGGCAAAGTGTGAAAGAAAGCAGAGGGGAAGCGTGATCTATCTTACGCGAGGAACAACTTCTTACGGAGGGCTTTTCTCAACGAACACAATGCATGGCTCACGAAGATAGAAGCGTCTTCCAAAGTATGCGAGTTAGGCAGATGAAGGCATACCCGAAGCTCTGCGAACCAAGTCTATCTCAAACGCGACTTCGAGCTCCCATCTGGGTTCGCGAGGAATTCATAGTCACAAAAGCTATGTGTTGAATCCTAAACAAAGGGAATCCTATTCAGTGTGAAGAAACACCACCACAGAGAAACCGTGTTTCTACTAACATCTTCCCTGAACATGGTAGACTTTTCCAACGTAAGTGTGAAATCGCTAGGAATGTGCCCCGTGCCTGTCCCACAGACATACTTAGTGTAGAATGCCTGTCCCCATTCGAATCTTGTTCTGTGAGAAGTGTTTTCAAGAGTAGGAGAGAGAGCAGATGGATCGTGTCAAGGTTTTCATTGTGAGAAGGAAATCCATCAGGAAAGCCATACACGTAAGGATGAGAAGCACTTTAGCATGAAACGGTGAAGGCATCTTGAAAGGGCCCTGTGACGGTGCTGGAGAAAACTCTTCTGAAGTAGGCTTCCCTCAGCTGTCCTATGGTTTCAGTGAGATGAAAGTGTTTTCCGTAGTGGCTGTGAAGGCGTAAGGGACATGGCCTAGACTTAACTCTCCATGTCGAATGTGCCTACAGTCGTGACATGAAGAACGATGTATGGAAATGGAGGATGTGAGCAAGCCTAAGGAAGATGGCATATGTTTGTTTAACTGTGAGAAGAAATCTATGGTGTTGCCGTCCTTCGACTACCATCTCTTTTCGTAAGGTTGGAATCAGCTTGTTAAACGTTGTGCGCAAGGAAAGAGATGGAACGCGCGATCCTGTACAGCGAGGAACACGTTGTGCGGAGGGTTTCTCTCTTTTAAGTCCTGTGCCCTGCAGGTGGATGGGTCTTCAAATGGACGTGGGCTCCCCTCAGGCCTAGTAGCCTTACACTGAACTCTGAGAAACAAGGCCACGTCAAACAGGCTTTCGTGCGAACATCTTGGTTCTTGAAGATAAAGGCCCTTGGAGATATATGTGTTGTTCTCTAAGGGAAAGTTCTTATACTCCCCTCTCAAGAAACAAAGCTGCAGGGAAATAGTCTTTCCACTACCACCTCTAGGGACGAAGATGGAAGCAATTTCCAACGTTCGCAGTGAAGGCACAAATACTGTGGCATGTACCACTGCTTGAGAAAAAGTTGTGTCGAAAGTTTCTCCCTCCTCAGATCTTGTTTCAGGAAGATAAAAGCGTTTTCAGTTCTTTGCCTGAAAGCGTAAGGAAAATGCAATAGGCTGAATTGTGAAGAATAAAGTGGGTCGAATGTTACCACCAAGTCACAAGTTGTCCCCTATAGAGGTGGGTGTCTGGAAATCGCAGGAAGCGTAAGGAACGAGCTATACACTTAGTACTACAAAACAACGCTGTGGAGGTGCGGTCCTTCGACTGCCATCTCCTCTGCTAAGAAACGAAGCGGCTTGAGGGAAAGTGTGAAAGAAAGCAGAGGGGAAGCGTGATCTACCTTACGCGAGGAAAAACTTCTTACGGAGGGCTTTTCTCAACGAACACAATGCATGGCTCACGAAGATAGAAGCATCTTCCAAAGTATGCGAGTTAGGCAGATGAAGGCATACACGAATCTCGGCGAACCAAGTCTATCTGAAACGCGACTTCGAGCTCCCATCTGGGTTCGCGCGGTATTCATAGTCACAAAAGGTATGTGTTGAATCCTAAACAAAGGGAATCCTATTCGGTGTCAAGAAACACCACCACAGAGAAACCGTGTTTCTACTAACATCTTCCCTGAACATGGTAGACTTTTCCAACGTAAGTGTGAAATCGCTAGGAATGTGCCCCGTGCCTGTCCCACAGACATACTTAGTGTAGAATGCCTGTCCCCATTCGAATCTTGTTCTGTGAGAAGTGTTTTCAAGAGTAGGAGAGAGAGCAGATGGATCGTGTCAAGGTTTTCATTGTGAGAAGGAAATCCATCAGGAAAGCCATACACGTAAGGATGAGAAGCACTTTAGCATGAAACGGTGAAGGCATCTTGAAAGGGCCTGTGACGGTGCTGGAGAAAACTCTTCGGAAGTAGGCTTCCCTCAGCTGTCCTATGGTTTCAGTGAGATGAAAGTGTTTTCCGTAGTGGGTGTGAAGGCGTAAGGGACATGGCCTAGACTTAACTCTCCATGTCGAATGTGCCTCCAGTCGTGACATGGAGAACGATGTATGGAAATGGATGATGTGAGCAAGCCGAAGGAAGATGGTATACGTTTGTTTAACTCTAACAACAAATCTATAGTGTTGCCGTCCTTCGACTACCATCTCTTTTCGTAAGGTTGGAAGCAGCTTGTTAAACGTTGTGTGCAAGGAAAGAGATGGAACGCGCGATCCTGTACAGCGAGGAACACGTTGTGCGGAGGGTTTCTCTCCTTTAAGTCCTGTGTCATGCAGGTGGATGGGTCTTCAAATGGACGTGGGCTCGCCTCAGACCTAGTAGCCTTACACTGAACTCTGAGAATCAAGGCCACGTCAAACAGGCTTTCGTGCGAACATCTTGGTTCTTGAAGATAAAGGCCCTTGGAGATATATGTGTTGTTCTCTAAGGGAAGATTCTTATACTCACCTCTCAAGAAGCAAAACTGCAGGGAAATAGTCTTTCCACTACCACCTACAGGGACGAAGATGGAAGCAATTTCCAACGTTCGCAGTGAAGGCACAAATACTGTGTCATGTAGCACTGCTTGAGAAAGAAGTTGTGTCGAAACTTTATCCCTACTCAGATCTTGTTTCAGGAAGCTAGAAACGTTTTCGGTTCTTTGCCTGAAAGCGTAAGGGAAATGCCATAGGCTGAATTGTGAAGAAAAAGGTGGGTCGAATGTGACCACCAAGTCACAAGTTGTCCCCTATAGAGGTGTGTGTCTGGAAATCGGAGGAAGCGTAAGGAACGTGCTATACACTTAGTTCCACAAAACAACGCTGTGGAGGTGCGGTCCTTCGACTGCCATCTCCTCTGCTAAGAAACGAAGCGGCTTGAGGCAAAGTGTGAAAGAAAGCAGAGGGGAAGCGTGCTCTACCTTACTCGCGGAACAACTTCTTACGGAGGGCTTTTCTCAAGGGACACCATGGATGGGTCACGAGGATAGAAGCGTCTTCCAAAGTATGCGAGTTATGCAGAGGAAAGGCATACACGAATCTGTGCGAACCAAGTCTATCTCAAACGCGACTTCGTGCTCCCCTCTCGGTTCGCGAGGAATTCATAGTCACAAAACGTATGTGTTGAATCCTAAACAAAGGGAGTATTATTCAGTCTGAAGGAACACCACTGCAGAGAAACCGTGTTTCTACTAAAATCTTCCCTGAACATGGTAGACTTTTCCAACGTAAGTGTGAAATCGCAAGGAATGTGTCCCGTGCATTTCTCACAGACATAGTTAGTGTAGAATGACTGTCCCCATTTGAATCTTGTTCTGTGAGAAGTGTTTTCAAGAGTAGGAGAGAGAGCAGATGGACCGTGTCAAGGTTTTCATTGTGAGAAGGAAATCTATCAGGAAAGCCATACACGTAAGGATGAGAAGCACTTTAGCATGAAACGGTGAAGGCATCTTGAATGGGCCCTGTGACGGTGCTGGAGAAAACTCTTCGGAAGTAGGCTTCCCTCAGCTGTCCTATGGTTTCAGTGAGATGAAAGTGTTTTCCGTAGTGGCTGTGAAGGCGTAAGGGACATAGCCTAGACGTAACTCTCCGTGTCGAATGTGCCTACAGTCGTGACATGGAGAACGATGTATGGAAATGGAAGATGTGAGCAAGCCTAAGGAAGATGGTATACGTTTGTTTAACTCTAAGAACAAATCTGTAGTGTTGCTGACCTTCGAATACCATCTCTTTTCGTAAGGTTGGAAGCAGCTTGTTAAGCGTTGTGTGCAAGGAAAGAGATGGAACGCGTGATCCTGTACAGCGAGGAATACGTTGTGCGGAGGGTTTCTCTCCTTTAAGTCCTGTGTCATGCAGGTGGATGGGTCTTCAAATGGACGTGGGCTCGCCTCAGGCCTAGTAGCCTTACACTGAACTCTGAGAAACAAGGCCACGTCAAACAGGCTTTCGTGCGAACATCTTGGTCTTGAAGATAAAGGCCCTTGGAGATAGATGTGTTGTTCTCTAAGAGAAGGTTCGTATACTCACCTCTCAAGAAGCAAAACTGCAGGGAAATAGTCTTTCCACTACCACCTACAGGGACGAAGATGGAAGCAATTTCCAACGTTCTCAGTGAAGGCACAAATACTGTGTCATGTACCACTGCTTGAGAAAGAAGTTGTGTCGAAACTTTCTCCCTACTCAGATCTTGTTTCAGGAAGCTAGAAACGTTTTCGGTTCTTTGCCTGAAAGCATAAGGGAAATGCCATAGGCTGAATTGTGAAGAAAAATGTGGGTCGAATGTTACCACCAAGTCACAAGTTGTCCCCTATAGAGGTGTGTGTCTGGAAATCGGAGGAAGCGTAAGGAACGTGCTATACACTTAGTTCCACAAAACAACGCTGTGGAGGTGCGGTCCTTCGACTGCCATCTCCTCTGCTAAGAAACGAACGGATTGAGGCAAAGTGTGAAAGAAAGCAGAGGGGAAGCGTGATCTACCTTACCCGCGGAACAACTTCTTACGGAGGGTTTTCTCAACGAGCACCATTCATGGGTCACGAAGATAGAAGCGTCTTCCAAAGTATGCGAGTTATGCAGAAGAAAGGCATACACGAATCTGTGCGAAACAAGTCTATCTCAAACGCGACTTCGAGCTCCCATCTGGGTTGGCGAAAAATTCATAGTCACAAAATATATGTGTTGAATCCTAAACAAAGGGAGTACTATTCATTCTGAGGAAACACCACTACAGAGAAACCGTGTTTCTCCTAACATCTTCCCTGAACATGGTAGACTTTACCTGCGTAAGTGTGAAATCGCAAGGAATATGCCCCGTGCCTGTCCCACAGACATACTTAGTGTAGAATACCTGTCCCCATTCGAATCTTTTTTTTTTAATTTTTTTATTGTTATGTTAATCACCATATATTACATCATTAGTTTTTGGTGCAGTGTTCCATGATTCATTGTTTGTTCATAACACCCAGTGCTCCATGCAGAACGTGCCCTCCTCAATACCCATCACCAGGCTAACCCATCCCCCTGCCCCCCTCCCCTCTAGAACCCGGAGTTTGTTTTTAAGAGTCCATCATCTCTCATGGTTCGTCTCCCCCTCTGACAATCTCCCCTTTTCTTCCTCTCCTGTTATCTTCTTCTTTTTCTTTTTCTTTCTTTTTTTTTTTGATTTTATTTTTTTTAATTTTTTTATTGTTATGTTAATCACCATATATTACATCATTAGTGTTTGGTGCAGTGTTCCATGATTCATTGTTTGTTCATAACACCCAGTGCTCCATGCAGAACGTGCCCTCCTCAATACCCATCACCAGGCTAACCCATCCCCCCACCCCCCTCCCCTCTAGAACCCTCAGTTTGTTCTTCAGAGTCCATCATCTCTCATGGTTCGTCTCCCCCTCTGACATACTCCCCTTTTCTTCCTCTCCTGTTATCTTCTTTTTCTTTTTTCTTAAAATATGTTGCGTTATTTGTTTCAGAAGTACAGAACTGTGATTCAACAGTCTTGCACAATTCCCAGCGGTCACCGTAGCACATACCCTCCCCAATGTCTATCACCCAGCCACCCCATCCCTCCCACCCCCAACCACTCCAGTAACACTCATTTTCTTTCCTGAGATTAAGAATTCCTCATATCAGTGAGGTCATGTGATACATGTCTTTCTCTGATTGACTTATTTCACTCAGCATAACACCCTCCAGTTCCATCCACGTCGTTGCAAATGGCAAGATCTCATTCCTTTTGATGGCTGCATAATATTCCATTGTGTATATATACCACTTCTTCTTTATCCATTCATCTGTCGATGGGCATCTTGGCTCTTTCCACAGTTTGGCTATGGTGGACATTGCTGCTATAAACATTGGGGTACACGTACCCCTTCGGGTCCCTACATTTGTATCTTTGTGGTAAATACCCAGTAGTGCAATTGCTGGATCGAACGGTAGCTCTAATTTCAACTGTTTGAGGAACCTCCATACTCTTTTCCAGAGGGGTTGCACCAGCTTGCATTCCCACCAACAGTGTAGGAGGGTTCCCCTTTCTCCACATCCCCGCCAACATCTGTCGTTCCCTGACTTGTTAATTTTAGCCATTCTGACGGGTGTGAGGTGGTATCTCATTGAGGTTTTGATTTGGATTTCCCTGATGCCGAGCGATGTTGAGCACTTTTTCATGTGCCTGTTGGCCATTTGGATGTCTTCTTTGGAGAAATGTCTGTTCATGTCTTCTGCCCATTTCTTGATTGGATTATTTGTTCTTTGGGTGTTGAGTTTGATAAGTTCTTTATAGATTTTGGATACTAGCCCTTTATCTGATATGTCATTTGCAAATATTTTCTCCCATTCTGTCGGTTGTCTTTTGGTTTTGTGGACTGTTTCTTTTGCTGTGCAAAAGCTTTTTATCTTGATGAAATCCCAATAGTTCATTTTTGCCCTGGCTTCCCGTGCCTTTGGCGATGTTTCTAGGAAGAAGTTGCTGCGGCTAAGGTCGAAAAGGTTGCTACCTGTGTTCTCCTTTAGGATTTTGATGGACTCCTGTCTCACGTTTAGGTCTTTCAACCATTTGGAGTCTATTTTTGTGTGTGGTGTAAGGAAATGGTCCAGTTTCATTCTTCTGCATGTGACTGTCCAATTTTCCCAACACCAGTTGTTGAAGAGACTGTCTCTTTTCCATTGGATATTCTTTCCTGCTTTGTCAAAGATAAGTTGACCATAGAGTTGAGGGTCAATTTCTGGGCTCTCGATTCTGTTCCATTGTTCGATGTGTCCTTTTTTGTGCCAGTACCATACTGTCTTGATGATGACAGCTTTGTAATAGAGCTGGAAGTCCGGAATTGTGATGCCGCCAGCTTTGCTTTTCTTTTTCAGTATTCCTCTGGCTATTCTGGGTCTCTTCTGGTTCCATACAAATTTTAGGATTATTTGTTCCATTTCTTTGAAAAAGGTGGATGGTATTTTGATGGGGATTGCATTGAATGTGTAGATTGCTCTAGGTAGCATTGACATCTTCACAATGTTGATTCTCCCAATCCATGAGCATGGAACGTTTTTCCATTTCTTTGTGTCTTCTTCAATTTCTTTCATGAGTATTTTATAGTTTTCTGAGTACAGATCCTTTGCCTCTTTGGTTAGATTTATTCCTAGGTATCTAATGGTTTTGGGTGCAATTGTAAATGGGATAGACTCCTTGATTTGTCTCTCTTCTGTCTTGTTGTTGGTGTATAGGAATGCCACTGATTTCTGTGCATTGATTTTATCTCCTGCCACTTTACTGAATTCCTGTATGAGTTCTAGCAGTTTTGGGGTGGAGTCTTTTGGGTTTTCCACATACAGTATCATATCATCTGCAAAGAGTGAGAGTTTGACTTCCTCTTTGCCGATTTGGATGCCTTTGATTTCTTTTTGTTGTCTAATTGCTGTGGCTAGGACTTCTAATACTATGTTGAATAGCAGTGGTGAGAGTGGACATCCCTGCCGCGTTCCTGACCTTAGGGGAAAAGCTCTCAGCCTTTTCCCATTGAGAATGATATTCGCTGTAGGTTTTTCATAGATGGCTTTTATGATATTGAGGTATGTACCCTCTATCCCTATACTCTGAAGAGTTTTGATCAAGAAAGGATGCTGTACTTTGTCAAATGCTTTTTCTGCATCTATTGAGAGGATCATATGATTCTTGTTCTTTCTTTTGTTAATGTATTGTATCACGTTGATTGATTTGCGGATGTTGAACCAGCCTTGCAGCCCAGGGATAAATCCCACTTGGTCGTGGTGAATAATCCTTTTAATGTACTGTTGGATCCTATTGGCTAGTATTTTGGTGAGAATTTTTGCATCCATGTTCATCAAGGATATTGGTCTGTAATTCTCTTTTTTGATGGGGTCTTTGTCTGGTTTTGGGATCAAGGTAATGGTGGCCTCATAAAATGAGTTTGGAAGTTTTCCTTCCATTTCTATTTTTTGGAACAGTTTCAGGAGAATAGGTATTAATTCTTCTTGAAATGTCTGATAGAATTCCCCTGGGAAGCCATCTGGCCCTGGGCTTTTCTTTCTTGGGAGATTTTTGATAACTGTTTCAATTTCCTTAGTGGTTATAGGTCTGTTCAGGTTTTCTATTTCTTCCTGGTTCAACTTTGGTAGTTGATACATCTCTAGGAATGCACCCATTTCTTCCAGGTTATCTAATTTGCTGGCATAGAGTTGCTCATAATATGTTCTTATAATTGTTTGTATTTCTTTGGTGTTGGTTGTGATCTCTCCTCTTTCATTCATGATTTTGTTGATTTGGGTCATTTCTCTTTTCTTTTTGATCAGTCTGGCCAGGGGTTTATCAATCTTGTTAATTCTTTCAAAGAACCAGCTCCTAGTTTCGTTGATCTGTTCTACTGTTCTTTTGGTTTCTAGTTCATTGATTTCTGCTCTGATCTTTATGATTTCTCTTCTCCTGCTGGGTTTAGGCTTTATTTGCTGTTCTTTCTCCAGCTCCTTTAGGTGTAGGGTTAGGTTGTGTATTTGAGACCTTTCTTGTTTCTTGAGAAAGGCTTGTATTGCTATATACTTTCCTCTCAGGACTGCCTTTGCTGTATCCCAAAGATTTTGAACAGTTGTGTCTTCATTTTCATTGGTTTCCATGAATTTTTTAAATTCTTCTTTAATTTCTTGGTTGACCCATTCATTCTTTAGTAGGATGCTCTTTAGCCTCCATGTATTTGAGTTCCTTCCGACTTTCCTCTTGTGGTTGAGTTCTAGTTTCAAAGCATTGTGGTCTGAAAATATGCAGGGAATGATCCCAATCTTTTGGTACCGATTGAGACCTGATTTGTGACCTAGGATGTGATCAATTCTGGAGAATGTTCCATGGGCACTAGAGAAGAATGTGTATTCCTTTGCTTTGGGATGGAATGTTCTGAATATGTCTGTGAAGTCCATTTGGTCCAGTGTGTCATTTAAAGTCTTTATTTCCTTGTTGATCTTTTGCTTAGATGATCTGTCCATTTCAGTCAGAGGGGTGTTAAAGTCCCCCACTATTATTGTATTGTTGTCAATGTGTTTCTTTGCTTTTGTTATTAATTGCCTTATATAATTGGCTGCTCCCATGTTCGGGGCATAGATATTTACAATTGTTAGATCTTCTTGTTGGATAGACCCTTTAAGTAGGATATAGTGTCCTTCCTCATCTCTTATTACAGTCTTTGTTTTAAAATCTAGTTTGTCTGATATAAGGATTGCCACCCCAGCTTTCTTTTGGTGTCCATTAGCATGGTAAATGGTTTTCCACCCCCTCACTTTCAATCTGGGGGTGTCTTTGGGTCTAAAATGAGTCTCTTGCAGACAGCATATGGATGGGTCTTGTTTTTTAATCCAATCTGATAGCCTGTGTCTTTTGATTGGGGCATTTAGCCCATTTACATTCAGGGTAACTATTGAAAGGTATGAATTTAGTGCCATTGTATTACCTGTAAGGTGACTGTTAACTGTCTGTTGTCTGTGTTCCTTTCTGCTCTTTGCTGCTTTTAGGTTCTCTCTTTTCTTAGAGGACCCCTCTCAATATTTCTTGGAGGGCTGGTTTCGTGTTTGCAAATTCCTTTAGTTTTTGTTTGTTCTGGAAGCTTTTTATCTCTCCTTCTATTTTCAATGATAGCCTAGCTGGATATAGTATTCTTGGCTGCATATTTTTCTCGTTTAGTGCTCTGAAGATATCTTGCCAGTCCTTTCTGGCCTGCCAGGTCTCTGTGGATAGGTCTGTTGCCAATCTAATGTTTCTACCATTGTAGGTTACATATCTCTTCTCCCGAGCTGCTTTCAGGATTTTCTCTTTGTCTCTGAGACTCGTAAGTTTTACTATTAGATGTCGGGGTGTTGACCTATTATTGATTTTGAGAGGGGTTCTCTGTGCCTCCTGGATTTTAATGCCTGTTTCCTTCCTCACATTAGGGAAGTTCTCTGCTATAATTTGCTCCAATATACCTTCTGCCCCTCTCTCTCTCTCTTCTTCTTCTGGGATCCCAATTATTCTAATGTTGTTTCGTCTTATCATATCACTTATCTCTCGAATTCTGCCCTCGTGATCCTGTAGTTGTTTCTCTCTCTTTTTCTCAGCCTCTTTATTTTCCATCATTTTGTCTTCTATATCCCTGATTCTCTCTTCTGCCTCATTTATCCTAGCATTTAGTGCCCCCATTTTTGATTGCACCTCATCAATAGCCTTTTTGATTTCGATTTGGTTAGATTTTAGTTCTTTTATTTCTCCAGAAAGGGTTTCTCTAATAACTTCCACGTTTTTTTCAAGCCCAGCTAGTATCTTTAAAGTCATGATTCTGAACTCTAGGTCCGACATCGTACTAATGTCCGTATTGAGTAGGTCCCTGGCTGACGGTACTACCTCTTGTTCTTTTTGCTGAGGTGATTTCTTTCGTCTTGTCATTTTGTCCAGAGGAGAATAGATGAATGAGAGAACAAAATGCTAACAGGTTTGCAACGTCCCCAGCAAATATACTGTATACAAATCAGAAAAGACCTGAAACCAGGGGAAAAGAAAGGGAAAGAAAGAAAAAAGAAAGAGAAAAAGAGAAAAAAAAGATAAAAACAAAAACAAAACAATACAAAAAAGGCAGAATATGATCAAATATGATCAGGCTAGTGCATAGATCAGTGCCACACACTATATTTTGGGCGTATTTTGGTCTGTTAGAAAAAAGTGCCTCCTAAAATTTTAAAGGAAGAAAGACATATATGTACAAAATAAGGGTTGATACAATGAAGGGATGGAAGATAACTGTAAAGATGAAAATTATAAAAGATTTTATAAAAGGACTTGGTAAGATAAGTTGTTTGAAAAAAGAAAGAAGATTTAAGAAAAAAAAAAGGAAAAAGGGAGAGAATGTGATCAGGCAGGAGACTAGAACAAAGCCATACACTAGTGATTTAGGGTATATTTTGATCTGTTAGAAGAAACTGTACCTCAAAATTTTAAAGAGAGACCAACTTATATATATATGCCAAAAATAAGGGTAACTACTATGAAGGGATAAAATATGATTCTGAAAATGAAAAATAAAATATTTTTTTTTTAAAAAAGGGATTTATAAGATGTTGGTTGAAAAAGGGAAAAATAAAAATAAAAAAAAAGTCAACAAAAATTAACTTTGATGAAATAATGAATCATGGTTAAAAAAAAAAAAGAAAGAAAGAAAGCCATGAATCTATGTGCAGTATTCCCCTAGCGCTGGAGTTCTCCTATTCTCCTTGATCGATCAACTTGGTCTTGGCTTTGCTGGCTGTTTGTGTTGATCTTCTGGGGGAGGGGCCTTTTGCTGTGGTTTCCAAATGTCTTTGCCGGAGGCGGAATTGCCCCGCCCTTGTCGGTCCGGGCTAAGGAAGCTGCTCCCGTTTGCTCTCAGGAGCTTTTGTTCCCCACAAGCTCTCGGCACAGCCTTGGAGGACCAGGGCAGAAATGGTGGCCTCCCAATCTCCCCCCGGAGGAGCCGAGAACTCGGGGCCCCGCTCCTCAGTGTGCCCCCAGAGAAAAGCAGTCACTTCCGTGTCCCCGGTCTCCGGCCGCACTCCGTGTTCCCCCGGCCTGTGATCGAGCGTTGCTATTTCTGGCACCCGACCCCGCGCGGAGTCTCCAAACCCAGCAGATCCCCGCAGTGCGTTCCCGCACCGCTCCTCCCTGGGAAGGAAGGGGAGTCTCCCCGGATCTCCTGCTTGTTGGGTCCCTGCTGGGGGAGCCGTGCCCCGACTGGGCCACAGATCAGTTTATGGCAACCCCGAGCTGAGAGCCCGCGACTCTGTTCCGTATCTGCAGCCGGGTTCCCTGCTCTGATACCTGGGAGCTCTGGCGCACTCAGGCACCCCCGGTCTCTCTGTGACCCCAAGGGTCCTGAGACCACACTGTCCCGGGAGGATTCCACCCCCCGCTTAGCCACTGCAGCGACGTCCCTCCGCCAAGCCAACTTCTAAAAGGTCCGATTTTGTGCTCCGCGGCTCTAGCACTTGCCAGAAGCGGCCGCCGGAGGCCCCTCCCCCGCCGTCTATCCTTCCGAATATCGCCTCGGATTCATTTCTCCGCACGCCCTACCTTCCAGTAAGTGGTCGCTTCTCTGTTCAGAGAGTTGTTGCTACTCTCCTGTTCGATCTCCTGTTGAGTTCGTAGGTGTTCAGAATGGTTTGATCCCTATTCAGCTGAATTCCTGAGACCAGACGAAATCTAGGTGTCCTACTCCTCCGCGATCTTGCTCCGCCTTCCCCCATTCCAATCTTGTTCTGTGAGAAGTGTTTGCAAGAGTAGGAGATAGAGCAGAAGGAACATGTCAAGGTTTTCATTGTGAGAAGGAAAACCATCAGGAAAGCCATACACGTAAGAATGAGAAGCACTTTAGCATGAAACGGTGAAGGCATCTTGAAAGGGCCCTGTGACGGTGCTAGAGAAAACTCTTCTGAAGTAGGCTTCCCTCAGCCGTCCTATGGTTTCAGTGAGATGAAAGTGTTTTCCGTAGTGGCTGTGAAGCCGTAAGGGAAATGGCCAAGACTTAACTCTCCGTGTCGAATGTGCCTACAGTCGTGACATGAAGAACGATGTATGGAAATGGAGGATGTGAGCAAGCCTAAGGAAGATGGCATATGTTTGTTTAACTGTAAGAAGAAATCTATGGTGTTGCCGTCCTTCGACTACCATCTCTTTTCGTAAGGTTGGAATCAGCTTGTTAAACGTTGTGTACAAGGAAAGAGATGGAACACGCGATCCTGTACAGCGAGGAACACGTTGTGCGGAGGGTTTCTCTCTTTTAAGTACTGTGCCCTGCAGGTGGATGGGTCTTCAAATGGACGTGGGCTCGCCTCAGGCCTAGTAGCCTTACACTGAACTCTGAGAAACAAGGCCACGTCAAACAGGCTTTCGTGTGAACATCTTGGTTCTTGAAGATAAAGGCCCTTGGAGATATATGTGTTGTTCTCTAAGGGAATGTTCTTATACTCCCCTCTCAAGAAACAAAGCTGCAGGGAAATAGTCTTTCCACTACCACCTATAGGGACGAAGACGGAAGCCATTTCCAACGTTCGCAGTGACGGCACAAATACTGTGTCATGTACCACTGCTTGAGAAAAAGTGGTGTCGAAAGTTTCTCCCTACTCAGATCTTGTTTCAGGAAGATAAAAGCGTTTTCAGTTCTTTGCCTGAAAGCGTAAGGAAAATGCAATAGGCTGAATTGTGAAGAAAAAAGTGGGTCGAATGTTACCACCAAGTCACAAGTTGTCCCCTATAGAGGTGTGTGTCTGGAAATCGGAGGAAGCGTAAGGAACCTGCTATACACTTAGTTCCACAAAACAACGCTGTGGAGGGGCGGTCCTTCAACTGCCATCTCCTCTGCTAAGAAACGAAGCGGCTTGAGGCAAAGTGTGAAAGAAAGAAGTGGGGAAGCGTGATCTACCTTACCCACGGAAAAACTTCTTACGGAGGGTTTTCTCAACGAGCACCATTCATGCGTCACGAAGATAGAAGCGTCTTCCAAAGTATGCGAGTTATGCAGAGGGAAGGCATACACGAATCTGTGCGAACCAAGTCTATCTCAAACGCGACTTCGAGCTCCCTTCTGGGTTCGTGAGGAATTCATAGTCACAAAACGTATGTGTTGAATCCTAAACAAAGGGAATACTATTCAGTCTGAAGAAACACCACTGCAGAGAAACCGTGTTTCTACTAACATCATCCCTGAACATGGTAGACTTTACCAGCGTAAGTGTGAAATCGCAAGGAATGAGCCCCGTTCCTATCCCACAGACATACTTAGTGTAGAATGTCTGTCCCCATTCGAATCTTGTTCTGGGAGAAGTGTTTTCAGGAGTAGGAGAAAGAGCAGATGGAACGTATGAAGGTTTTCATTGTGAGAAGGAAATCCATCAGGAAAGCCATACACGTAAGGATGAGAAACACTTTAGCATGAAAGGGTGAAAGCATCTTGAAAGGGCCCTGTGACGGTGCTGGAGAAACCTCTTCTGAAGTAGGCTTCCCTCAGCTGTCCTATGGTTTCAGTGAGATGAAAGTGCTTTCCGTAGTGGGTGTGAAGGCGTAAGGGACATGGCCTAGACTTAACTCTCCGGGTCGAATGTGCCTACAGCCGTGACATGAAGACCGATGTATGGAAATGGATGATGTGAGCAAGCCTAAGGAAGATGGCATACGTGTGTTTAACTCTAAGAACAAATCTATAGTGTTGCCGTCCTTCGACTACCATCTCTTTCGTAATGTTGGAAGCAGCTTGTTAAGCGTTGTGTGCAAGGAAAGAGATGGAATGCGCGATCCTGTACAGCGAGGAACACGTTGTGCGGAGGGTTTCTCTCCTTTAAGTCCTGTGTCATGCAGGTGGATGGGTCTTGAAATGGACGTGGGCTCGCCTCAGACCTAGTAGCCTTACACTGAACTCTGAGAAACAAGGCCACGTCAAACAGGCTTTCGTGCGAACATCTTGGTTCTTGAAGATAAAGGCCCTTGGAGATATATGTGTTGTTCTCTAAGGGAAGGTTCTTATACTCACCTCTCAAGAAGCAAAACTGCAGGGAAATAGTCTTTCCACTACCACCTATAGGGACGAAGACGGAAGCCATTTCCAACGTTCGCAGTGAAGGCACAAATACTGTGTCATGTACCACTGCTTGAGAAAGAAGTTGTCTCGAAACTTTCTCCCTACTCAGATCTTGTTTCAGGAAGCTAGAAACGTTTTCAGTTCTTTGCCTGAAAGCGTAAGGGAAATGCCAGAGGCTGAATTGTGAAGAAAAATGTGGGTCGAATGTGACCACCAAGTCACAAGTTGTCCCCTATAGAGGTGTGTGTCTGGAAATCGGAGGAAGCGTAAGGAACGTGCTATACACTTAGTTCCACAAAACAACGCTGTGGAGGTGTGGTCCTTCGACTGCCATCTCCTCTGCTAAGAAACGAACGGATTGAGGCAAAGTGTGAAAGAAAGCAGAGGGGAAGCATGATCTACCTTACCCGCGGAACAACTTCCTACGGAGGGTTTTCTCAACGAGCACCATTCATGGGTCACGAAGATAGAAGCGTCTTCCAAAGTATGCGAGATATGCAGAAGAAAGGCATACACGAATCTGTGCGAAACAAGTCTATCTCAAACGCGACTTCGAGCTCCCATCTGGCTTGGCGCAGAATTCATAGTCACAAAATATATGTGTTGAATCCTAAACAAAGGGAGTACTATTCATTCTGAGGAAACACCACTACAGAGAAACCGTGTTTCTCCTAACATCTTCCCTGAACATGGTAGACTTTACCAGCGGAAGTGTGAAATCGCAAGGAATGTGCCCCATGCCTGTCCCACAGACATTGTTAGTGTAGAGTACCTGTCCCCATTAGAATCTTGTTCTGTGAGAAGTGTTTGCAAGAGTAGGAGATAGAGCAGAAGGAACGTGTCAAGGTTTTCATTGTGAGAAGGTAATCCTTCAGGAAAGCCATACACGTAAGGCTGAGAAACACTTTAGCATGAAATGGTGAAGGCATCTTGAAAGGGCCCTGTGACGGTGCTGGAGAAAACTCTTCGGAAGTAGGCTTCCCTCAGCTGTCCTATGGTTTCAGTGAGATGAAAGTGTTTTCCGTAGTGGCTGTGAAGGCGTAAGGGACATGGCCTAGACTTAACTCTCCGTGTGGAATGTGCCTACAGTCATGACATGAAAAAAGATGTATGGAAATGGAGGATGTGAGCAAGCCTAAGGAAGATGGCATATGCTTGTTTAACTGTAAGAACAAATCTATGGTGTTGCCGTCCTTCGACTACCATCTCTTTTCGTAAGGTTGGAATCAGCTTGTTAAACGTTGTGTGCAAGGAAAGAGATGGAACGCGCGATCCTGTACAGCGAGGAACACGTTGTGCGGAGGGTTTCTCTCCTTTAAGTCCTGTGCCTTGCAGGTGGATGGGTCTTCAAATGGACGTGGGCTCGCCTCAGGCCTAGTAGCTTTACACTGAACTCTGAGAAACAAGGCCACGTCAAACAGGCTTTCGTGCGAACATCTTGGTTCTTGAAGATAAAGGCCCTTGGAGATATATGTGTTGTTCTCTAAGGAAATGTTCTTATACTCCCCTCTCAAGGAACAAAGCTACAGGGAAATAGTCTTTCCACTACCACCTAGAGGGACGAAGACGGAAGCCATTTCCAACGTTCGCAGTGAAGGCACAAATACTGTGTCATGTACCACTGCTTGAGAAAAAGTTGTGTCGAAAGTTTCTCCCTACTCAGATCTTGTTTCAGGAAGATAAAAGCGTTTTCAGTTCTTTGCCTGAAAGCGTAAGGAAAATGCAATAGGGTGAATTGTGAAGAAAAAAGTGGGTCGAATGTGACCACCAAGTCACAAGTTGTCCCCTACAGAGGTGTGTGTCTGGAAATCGGAGGAAGCGTAAGGAACGTGCTATACACTTAGTTCCACAAAACAACGCTGTGGAGGGGCGGTCCTTCAACTGCCATCCCCTCTGCTAAGAAACGAACGGCATGAGGCAAAGTGTGAAAGAAAGCAGAGGGGAAGCGTGATGTACCTTACCCGCGGAACAACTTCTTACGGAGGGTTTTCTCAACGAGCACCATTCATGGGTCACGAAGATAGAAGCGTCTTCCAAAGTATGCGAGTTATGCAGAGGAAAGGCATACACGAATGTGTGCGAACCAAGTCTATCTCAAACGCGACTTCGAGCTCCCTTCTGGGTTCGTGAGGAATTCATAGTCACAAAACGTATGTGTTGCATCCTAAACAAAGGGAATACTATTCAGTCTGAAGAAACACCACTGCAGAGAAACCGTATTTCTACTAACATCATCCCTGAACATGGTAGACTTTTCCAACGTAAGTGTGAAATCGCAAGGAATGAGCCCCGTGCCTATCCCACAGATATACTTAGTGTAGAATGTCTGTCCCCATTCGAATCTTGTTCTGGGAGAAGTGTTTTCAGGAGTAGGAGAGAGAGCAGATGGAACGTGTCAAGGTTTTCATTGTGAGAAGGAAATCCATCAGGAAAGCCATACACGTAAGGATGAGAAGCACTTTAGCATGAAACGGTGAAGGCATCTTGAAAGGGCCCTGTGACGGTGCTGGAGAAACCTCTTCTGAAGTCGGCTTCCCTCAGCTGCCCTATGGTTTCAGTGAGATGAAAGTGTTTTCCGTAGTGGCTGTGAAGGCGTAAGGGACATGGCCTAGACTTAACTCTCCGTGTCGAATGTGCCTACAGTCGTGACATGAAGAACGATGTATGGAAATGGAGGATGTGAGCAAGCCTAAGGAAGATGGCATATGTTTGTTTAACTGTAAGAACAAATCTATGGTGTTGCCGTCCTTCGACTACCATCTCTTTTCGTAAGGTTGGAATTAGCTTGTTAAACGTTGTGTTCAAGGAAAGAGATGGAACACGCGATCCTGTTCAGCGAGGAGCACGTTGTGCGAAGAGTTTCTCTCTTTTAAGTCCTGTGCCCTGCAGGTGGATGTGTCTTCAAATGGACGTGGGCTCGCCTCAGGCCTAGTAGCCTTACACTGAACTCTGAGAAACAAGGCCACGTCAAACAGGCTTTCGTGCGAACATCTTGGTTCTTGAAGATAAAGGCCCTTGGAGATATATGTGTTGTTCTCCAAGGGAATGTTCTTATACTCCCCTCTCAAGAAACAAAGCTACAGGGAAATAGTCTTTCCACTACCACCTATAGGGACGAAGACGGAAGCCATTTCCAACGTTCGCAGTGAAGGCACAAATACTGTGTCATGTACCAGTGCTTGAGAAAAAGTTGTGTCGAAAGTTTCTCCCTACTCAGATCTTGTTTCAGGAAGATAAAAGCGTTTTCAGCTCTTTGCCTGAAAGCGTAAGGAAAATGCAATAGGCTGAATTGTGAGGAAAAAAGTGGGTCGAATATGACCAACAAGTCACAAGTTGTCCCCTACAGAGGTGTGTCTCTGGAAATTGGAGGAAGCGTAAGGAACGTGCTATACACTTAGTTCCACAAAACAACGCTGTGGAGGGGCGGTCCTTCAACTGCCATCTCCTCGGCTAAGAAACGAACGGTTTGAGGCAAAGTGTGAAAGAAAGCAGAGGGGAAGCGTGATCTACCTTACCCGAGGAACAACTTCTTACGGAGGGTTTTCTCAACGAGCACCATTCATGGGTCACGAAGATAGAAGCGTCTTCCAAAGTATGCGAGTTATGCAGAGGAAAGGCATACACGAATGTGTGCGAACCAAGTCTATCTCAAACGCGACTTCGAGCTCCCTTCTGGGTTCGTGAGGAATTCATAGTCACAAAACGTATGTGTTGAATCCTAAACAAAGGGAATACTATTCAGTCTGAAGAAACACCACTGCAGAGAAACCGTGTTTCTACTAACATCATCCCTGAACATGGTAGACTTTTCCAACGTAAGTGTGAAATCACAAGGAATGAGCCCCGTGCCTATCCCACAGACATACTTAGTGTAGAATGTCTGTCCCCATTCGAATCTTGTTCTGGTAGAAGTGTTTTCAGGAGTAGGAGAGAGAGCAGATGGAACGTGTCAAGGTTCTCATTGTGAGAAGGAAATCCATCAGGAAAGCCATACACGTAAGGATGAGAAACACTTTAGCATGAAAGGGTGAAGGCATCTTGAAAGGGCCCTGTGACGGTGCTGGAGAAACCTCTTCTGAAGTAGGCTTCCCTCAGCTGTCCTATGGTTTCAGTGAGATGAAAGTGCTTTCCGTAGTGGCTGTGAAGGCGTAATGGACATGGCGTAGACTTAACTCTCCGTGTCGAATGTGCCTACAGTCGTGACATGAAGAACGATGTATGGAAATGGAGGATGTGAGCAAGCCTAAGGAAGATGGCATAAGTTTGTTTAACTGTAAGAACAAATCTATGGTGTTGCCCTCCTTCGACTACCATCACTTTTCGTAAGGTTGGAATCAGCTTGTTAAAAGTCGTGTGCAAGGAAAGAGATGGAACGCGCGATCCTGTACAGCGAGGAACACGTTGTGCGGAGGGTTTCTCTCCTTTAAGTACTGTGCCCTGCAGGTGGATGGGTCTTCAAATGGACGTGGGCTTGCCTCAGGCCTAGTAGCTTTACACTGAACTCTGAGAAACAAGGCCACGTCAAACAGGCTTTCGTGCGAACATCTTGGTTCTTGAAGATAAAGGCCCTTGGAGATATATCTGTTGTTCTCTAAGGGAATGTTCTTATACTCCCCTCTCAAGAAACAAAGCTGCAGGGAAATAGTCTTTCCACTAACACCTATAGGGACGAAGACGGAAGCCATTTCCAACGTTCGCAGTGAAGGCACAAATACTGTGTCATGTAACAGTGCTTGAGAAAAAGTTGTGTCGAAAGTTTCTCCCTACTCAGATCTTGTTTCAGGAAGATAAAAGCGTTTTCAGTTCTTTGCCTGAAAGCGTAAGGAAAATGCAATAGGCTGAATTGTGAAGAAAAAATGGGTCGAATGTGACCACCAAGTCACAAGTTGTCCCCTACAGAGGTGTGTGTCTGAAAATCGGAGGAAGCGTAAGGAACGTGCTATACACTTAGTTCCACAAAACAACGCTGTGGAGGGGCGGTCTTTCAACTGCCATCCCCTCTGCTAAGAAACGAACGGCTTGAGGCAAAGTGTGAAAGAAAGCAGAGGGGAAGCGTGATCTACCTTACCCGTGGAACAACTTCTTACGGAGGGTTTTCTCAACGAGCACCATTCATGGGTCACGAAGATAGAAGCGTCTTCCAAAGTATGCGAGTTATGCAGAGGAAAGGCATACACGAATGTGTGCGAACCAAGTCTATCTCAAACGCGACTTCGAGCTCCCTTCTGGGTTCGTGAGGAATTCATAGTCACAAAACGTATGTGTTGAATCCTAAACAAAGGGAATACTATTCAGTCTGAAGAAACACCGCTGCAGAGAAACCGTGTTTCTACTAACATCATCCCTGAACATGGTAGACTTTTCCAACGTAAGTGTGAAATCGCAAGGAATGAGCCCCGTGCCTATCCCACAGACATACTTAGTGTAGAATGTCTGTCCCCATTCGAATCTTGTTCTGGGAGAAGTGTTTTCAGGAGTAGGAGAGAGAGCAGATGGAACGTGTCAAGGTTTTCATTGTGAGAAGGAAATCCATCAGGAAAGCCATACACGTAAGGATGAGAAACACTTTAGCATGAAAGGGTGAATGCATCTTGAAAGGGCCCTGTGACGGTGCTGGAGAAACCTCTTCGGAAGTAGGCTTCCCTCAGCTGTCCTATGGTTTCAGTGAGATGAAAGTGTTTTCCGTAGTGGCTGTGAAGGCGTAAGGGACATGGCCTAGACTTAACTCTCCGTGTCGAATGTGCCTACAGTCGTGACATGAAGAACGATGTATGGAAATGGAGGATGTGAGCAAGCCTAAGGAAGATGGCATATGTTTGTTTAACTGTAAGAACAAATCTATGGGGTTGCCGTCCTTCGACTACCATCTCTTTTCGTAAGGTTGGAATCAGCTTGTTAAACGTTGTGTGCAAGGAAAGAGATGGAACGCGCGATCCTGTACAGCGAGGAACACGTTGTGCGGAGGGTTTCTCTCTTTTAAGTCCTGTGCCCTGCAGGTGGATGGGTCTTCAAATGGACGTGGGCTCGCCCCCGGCCTAGTAGCCTTACACTGAACTCTGAGAGACAAGGCCACGTCAAACAGGCTTTCGTGCGAACATCTTGGTTCTTGAAGATAAAGGCCCTTGGAGATATATGTGTTGTTCTCTAAGGGAATGTTCATATACTCCCCTCTTAAGAAACAAAGCTGCAGGGAAATAGTCTTTCCACTACCACCTATAGGGACGAAACGGAATCAATTTCCAACGTTCGCAGTGAAGGCACAAATACTGTGTCATGTACCAGTGCTTGAGAAAAAGTTGTGTCGAAAGTTTCTCCCTACTCAGATCTTGTTTCAGGAAGATAAAAGCGTTTTCAGCTCTTTGCGTGAAAGCGTAAGGAAAATGCAATAGGCTGAATTGTGAAGAAAAAATGGGTCGAATGTGACCACCAAGTCACAAGTTGTCCCCTACAGAGGTGTGTGTCTGAAAATCGGAGGAAGCGTAAGGAACGTGCTATACACTTAGTTCCACAAAACAACGCTGTGGAGGGGCGGTCTTTCAACTGCCATCCCCTCTGCTAAGAAACGAACGGCTTGAGGCAAAGTGTGAAAGAAAGCAGAGGGGAAGCGTGATCTACCTTACCCGTGGAACAACTTCTTACGGAGGGTTTTCTCAACGAGCACCATTCATGGGTCACGAAGATAGAAGCGTCTTCCAAAGTATGCGAGTTATGCAGAGGAAAGGCATACACGAATGTGTGCGAACCAAGTCTATCTCAAACGCGACTTCGAGCTCCCTTCTGGGTTCGTGAGGAATTCATAGTCACAAAACGTATGTGTTGAATCCTAAACAAAGGGAATACTATTCAGTCTGAAGAAACACCGCTGCAGAGAAACCGTGTTTCTACTAACATCATCCCTGAACATGGTAGACTTTTCCAACGTAAGTGTGAAATCGCAAGGAATGAGCCCCGTGCCTATCCCACAGACATACTTAGTGTAGAATGTCTGTCCCCATTCGAATCTTGTTCTGGGAGAAGTGTTTTCAGGAGTAGGAGAGAGAGCAGATGGAACGTGTCAAGGTTTTCATTGTGAGAAGGAAATCCATCAGGAAAGCCATACACGTAAGGATGAGAAACACTTTAGCATGAAAGGGTGAATGCATCTTGAAAGGGCCCTGTGACGGTGCTGGAGAAACCTCTTCGGAAGTAGGCTTCCCTCAGCTGTCCTATGGTTTCAGTGAGATGAAAGTGTTTTCCGTAGTGGCTGTGAAGGCGTAAGGGACATGGCCTAGACTTAACTCTCCGTGTCGAATGTGCCTACAGTCGTGACATGAAGAACGATGTATGGAAATGGAGGATGTGAGCAAGCCTAAGGAAGATGGCATATGTTTGTTTAACTGTAAGAACAAATCTATGGTGTTGCCGTCCTTCGACTACCATCTCTTTTCGTAAGGTTGGAATCAGCTTGGTAAACGTTGTGTGCAAGGAAAGAGATGGAACGCGCGATCCTGTACAGCGAGGAACACGTTGTGCGGAGGGTTTCTCTCTTTTAAGTCCTGTGCCCTGCAGGTGGATGGGTCTTCAAATGGACGTGGGCTCGCCCCCGGCCTAGTAGCCTTACACTGAACTCTGAGAGACAAGGCCACGTCAAACAGGCTTCCGTGCGAACATCTTGGTTCTTGAAGATAAAGGCCCTTGGAGATATATGTGTTGTTCTCTAAGGGAATGTTCATATACTCCCCTCTTAAGAAACAAAGCTGCAGGGAAATAGTCTTTCCACTACCACCTATAGGGACGAAACGGAATCAATTTCCAACGTTCGCAGTGAAGGCACAAATACTGTGTCATGTACCAGTGCTTGAGAAAAAGTTGTGTCGAAAGTTTCTCCCTACTCAGATCTTGTTTCAGGAAGATAAAAGCGTTTTCAGCTCTTTGCGTGAAAGCGTAAGGAAAATGCAATAGGCTGAATTGTGAAGAAAAAAGTGGGTCGAATGTGACCACCACGTCACAAGTTGTCCCCTACAGAGTTGTGTGTCTGGAAATCGGAGGAAGCGTAAGGAACGTGCTATACACTTAGTTCCACAAAACAACGCTGTGGAGGTGCGGTCCTTCGACTGCCATCTCCTCTGCTAAGAAAAGAACGGATTGAGGCAAAGTGTGAAAGAAAGCAGAGGGGAAGCGTGATCTACCTTACCCGTGGAACAACTTCTTACGGAGGGTTTTCTCAACGAGCACCATTCATGGGTCACGAAGATAGAAGCCTCTTCCAAAGTATGCGAGTTATGCAGAAGAAAGGCATACACGAATCTGTGCGAAACAAGTCTATCTCAAACGCGACTTCGAGCTCCCATCTGGGTTGGCGAAGAATTCATAGTCACAAAATATATGTGTTGAATCCTAAACAATGGGAGTACTATTCATTCTGAGGAAACACCACTACAGAGAAACCGTGTTTCTCCTAACATCTTCCCTGAACATGGTAGACTTTACCAACGGAAGTGTGAAATCGCAAGGAATGAGCCCCATGCCTATCCCACAGACATACTTAGTGTAGATTGTCTGTCCCCATTCGAATCTTGTTCTGGGAGAAGTGTTTTCAGGAGTAGGAGAGAGAGCAGATGGAACGTGTCAAGGTTTTCATTGTGAGAAGGAAATCCATCAGGAAAGCCATACACGTAAGGATGAGAAACACTTTAGCATGAAAGGGTGAAGGCATCTTGAAAGGGCCCTGTGACGGTGCTAGAGAAACCTCTTCTGAAGTAGGCTTCCCTCAGCTGTCCTATGGTTTCAGGGAGTTGAAAGTGCTTTCCTTAGTGGGTGTGAAGGTGTAAGGGACATGGCCTAGACTTAACTCTCCGTGTCGAATGTGCCTACAGTCGTGACATGAAGAACGATGTATGGAAATGGAGGATGTGAGCAAGCCTAAGGAAGATGGCATACGTGTGTTTAACTCTAAGAACAAATCTATAGTGTTGCCGTCCTTCGACTACCATCTCTTTCGTAAGGTTGGAAGCAGCTTGTTATGCGTTGTGTGCAAGGAAAGAGATGGAACGCGCGATCCTGTACAGCGAGGAACACGTTGTGCGGAGGGTTTCTCTCCTTTAAGTCCTGTGTCATGCAGGTGGATGGGTCTTCAAATGGACGTGGGCTCGCATCACACCTAGTAGCCTTACACTGAACTCTGAGAAACTAGGCCACGTCATACAGGCTTTCGTGCGAACATCATGGTTCTTGAAGATAAAGGCCCTTGGAGATATATGTGTTGTTCTCTAAGGGAAGGTTCTTATACTCACCTCTCAAGAAGCAAAACTGCAGGGAAATAGTCTTTCCACTACCACCTATAGGGACGAAGACGGAAGCCATTTCCAACGTTTGCAGTGAAGCCACAAATACTGTGTCATGTACCACTGCTTGAGAAAGAAGTTGTGTCGAAACTTTCTCCCTACTCAGATCTTGTTTCAGGAAGCTAGAAACGTTTTCGGTTCTTTGCCTGAAAGCGTAAGGGAAATGCCATAGGCTGAATTGTGAAGAAAAATGTGGGTCGAATGTGACCACCAAGTCACAAGTTGTCCCCTATAGAGGTGTGTGTCTGGAAATCGGAGGAAGCGTAAGGAACGTGCTATACACTTAGTTCCACAAAACAACGCTGTGGAGGTGCGGTCCTTCGACTGCCATCTCCTCTGCTAAGAAACGAACGGATTGAGGCAAAGTGTGAAAGAAAGCAGAGGGGAAGCATGATCTACCTTACCCGCGGAACAACTTCTTACGGAGGGTTTTCTCAACGAGCACCATTCATGGGTCACGAAGATAGAAGCGTCTTCCAAATTATGCGAGTTATGCAGAAGAAAGGCATACACGAATCTGTGCGAAAAAAGTCTATCTCAAACGCGACTTCGAGCTCCCATCTGGGTTGGCGAAGAATTCATAGTCACAAAATATATGTGTTGAATCCTAAAGAAAGGGAGTACTATTCATTCTGAGGAAACACCACTACAGAGAAAGCGTGTTTCTCCTAACATCTTCCCTGAACATGGTAGACTTTACCAGCGTAAGTGTGAAATCGCAAGGAATGTGCCCCGTGCCTGTCCCACAGACATATTTAGTGTAGAATACCTGTCCCCATTCGAATCTTGTTCTGTGAGATGTGTTTGCAATAGTAGGAGATAGAGCCGAAGGAACGTGTCAAGGTTTTCATTGTGAGAAGGAAATCCATCAGGAAAGCCATACACGAAAGCATGAGAAGCACTTTAGCATGAAAGGGTGAAGGCATCTTGAAAGGGCCCTGTGACGGTGCTGGAGAAACCTCTTCTGAAGTAGGCTTCCCTCAGCTGTCCTATGGTTTCAGTGAGATGAAAGTGCTTTCCGTAGTGGGTGTGAAGGCGTAAGGGACATGGCCTAGACTTAACTCTCCATGTCGAATGTGCCTACAGTCATGACATGAAGAACGATGTATGGAAATGGAGGATGTGAGCAAGCCTAAGGAAGATGGCATACGTGTGTTTAACTCTAAGAACAAATCTATAGTGTTGCCGTCCTTCGACTACCATCTCTTTCGTAAGGTTGGAAGCAGCTTGTTAGCGTTGTGTGCAAGGAAAGAGATGGAACGCGCGATCCTGTACAGCGAGGAACACGTTGTGCGGAGGGTTTCTCTCCTTTAAGTCCTGTGTCATGCAGGTGGATGGGTCTTCAAATGGACGTGGGCTCGCCTCAGGCCTAGTAGCCTTACACTGAACTCTGAGAAACTAGGCCACGTCAAACAGGCTTTCGTGCGAACATCTTGGTTCTTGAAGATAAAGGCCCTTGGAGATATATGTGTTGTTCTCTAAGGGAAGGTTCTTATACTCACCTCTCAAGAAGCAAAACTGCAGGGAAATAGTCTTTCCACTACCACCTATAGGGACGAAGACGGAAGCCATTTCCAACGTTCGCAGTGAAGGCACAAATACTGTGTCATGTACCACTGCTTGAGAAAGAAGTTGTGTCGAAACTTTCTCCCTACTCAGATCTTGTTTCAGGAAGCTAGAAACGTTTTCGTTTCTTTGCCTGAAAGCGTAAGGGAAATGCCATAGGCTGAATTGTGAAGAAAAATGTGGGTCGAATGTGACCACCAAGTCACAAGTTGTCCCCTATAGAGGTGTGTGTCTGGAAATCGCAGGAAGCGTAAGGAACGTGCTATACACTTAGTTCCACAACACAACGCTGTGGAGGTGCGGTCTTTCGACTGCCATCTCCTCTGCTAAGAAACGAACGGAGTGAGGCAAAGTGTGAAAGAAAGCAGAGGGGAAGCATGATCTACCTTACCCGCGGAACAACTTCTTACGGAGGGTTTTCTCAACGAGCACCATTCATGGGTCACGAAGATAGAAGCGTCTTCCAAATTATGCGAGTTATGCAGAGAAAGGCATACACGAATCTGTGCGAAAAAAGGCTATCTCAAACGCGACTTCGAGCTCCCATCTGGGTTGGCGAAGAATTCATAGTCACAAAATATATGTGTTGAATCCTAAAGAAAGGGAGTACTATTCATTCTGAGGAAACACCACTACAGAGAAAGCGTGTTTCTCCTAACATCTTCCCTGAACATGGTAGACTTTACCAGCGTAAGTGTGAAATCGCAAGGAATGTGCCCCGTGCCTGTCCCACAGACATATTTAGTGTAGAATACCTGTCCCCATTCGAATCTTTTTCTGTGAGAAGTGTTTGCAATAGTAGGAGATAGAGCCGAAGGAACGTGTCAAGGTTTTCATTGTGAGAAGTAAATCCATCAGGAAAGCAATACACGAAAGCATGAGAAGCACTTTAGCATGAAACGGTGAAGGCATCTTGAAAGGGCCCTGTGACGGTGCTGGAGAAACCTCTGAAGTCGGCTTCCCTCAGCTGCCCTATGGTTTCAGTGAGATGAAAGTGTTTTCCGTAGTGGCTGTGAAGGCGTAAGGGACATGGCCTAGACTTAACTCTCCGTGTTGAATGTGCCTACAGTCGTGACATGAAGAACGATGTATGGAAATGGAGGATGTGAGCAAGCCTAAGGAAGATGGCATATGTTTGTGTACCTGTAAGAACAAATCTATGGTGTTGCCGTCCTTCGACTACCATCTCTTTTCGTAAGGTTGGAATCAGCTTGTTAAACGTTGTGTGCAAGGAAAGAGATGGAACGCGCGATCCTGTACAGCGAGGAACACGTTGTGCGGAGGGTTTCTCTCTTTTAAGTCCTGTGCCCTGCAGGTGGATGGGTCTTCAAATGGACGTGGGCTCGCCTCAGGGCTAGTAGCCTTACACTGAACTCTGAGAGACAAGGCCACGTCAAACAGGCTTTCGTGCGAACATCTTGGTTCTTGAAGATAAAGGCCCTTGGAGATATATGTGTTGTTCTCTAAGGGAATGTTCTTATACTCCCCTCTCAAGAAACAAAGCTGCAGGGAAATAGTCTTTCCACTACCACCTAAAGGGACGAAGACGGAAGCCATTTCCAACGTTCGCAGTGAAGGCACAAATACTGTGTCATGTACCACTGCTTGAGAAAAAGTTGTGTCGAAAGTTTCTCCCTACTCAGATCTTGTTTCAGGAAGATAAAAGCGTTTTCAGTTCTTTGCCTGAAAGCGTAAGGAAAATGCAATAGGCTGAATTGTGAAGAAAAAAGTGGGTCGAATGTGACCACCAAGTCACAAGTTGTCCCCTACAGAGGTGTGTGTCTGGAAATCGGAGGAAGCGTAAGGAACGTGCTATACACTTAGTTCCACAAAACAACGCTGTGGAGGTGAGGTCCTTCGACTGCCATCTCCTCTGCTAAGAAACGAACGGATTGAGGCAAAGTGTGAAAGAAAGCAGAGGGGAAGCGTGATCTACCTCACCCGCGGAACAACTTCTTACGGAGGATTTTCTCAACGAGCACCATTCATGGTTCACGAAGATAGAAGCCTCTTCCAAAGTATGCGAGTTATGCAGAAGAAAGGCATACACGAATGTGTGCGAACCAAGTCTATCTCAAACGCGACTTCGAGCTCCCTTCTGGGTTCGTGAGGAATTCATAGTCACAAAACGTATGTGTTGAATCCTAAACAAAGGGAATACTATTCAGTCTGAAGAAACACCACTGCAGAGAAACCGTGTTTCTACTAACATCATCCCTGAACATGGTAGACTTTTCCAACGTAAGTGTGAAATCGCAAGGAATGAGCCCCGTGCCTATCCCACAGACATACTTAGTGTAGAATGTCTGTCCCCATTCGAATCTTGTTCTGGGAGAAGTGTTTTCAGGAGTAGGAGAGAGAGCTGATGGAACGTGTCAAGGTTTTCATTGTGAGAAGGAAATCCATCAGGAAAGCCATACACGTAAGGATGAGAAACACTTTAGCATGAAAGGGTGAAGGCATCTTGAAAGGGCCCTGTGACGGTGCTGGAGGAACCTCTTCTGAAGTAGGCTTCCCTCAGCTGTCCTATGGTTTCAGTGAGATGAAAGTGTTTTCCGTAGTGGCTGTGAAGGCGTAAGGGACATGGCCTAGACTTAACTCTCCGTGTCGAATGTGCCTACAGTCGTGACATGAAGAACGATGTATGGAAATGGAGGATGTGAGCAAGCCTAAGGAAGATGGCATATGTTTGTTTAACTGTAAGAACAAATCTATGGTGTTGCCGTCCTTCGACTACCATCTCTTTTCGTAAGGTTGGAATCAGCTTGTTAAACGTTGTGTGCAAGGAAAGAGATGGAACGCGCGATCCTGTACAGCGAGGAACATGTTGTGCGGAGGGTTTCTCTCTTTTAGGTACTGTGCCCTGCAGGTGGACGGGTCTTCAAATGGACGTGGGCTCGCCTCAGGCCTAGTAGCCTTACACTGAACTCTGAGAAACAAGGCCACGTCAAACAGGCTTTCGTGCGAACATCTTGGTTCTTGAAGATAAAGGGACTTGGAGATATATGTGTTGTTCTCTAAGGAAATGTTCTTATACTCCCCTCTCAAGAAACAAAGCTGCAGGGAAATAGTCTTTCCACTACCACCTATAGGGACGAAGACGGAAGCCATTTCCAACGTTCGCAGTGAAGGTACAAATACTGTGTCATGTTCCACTGCTTGAGAAAAAGTTGTGTCGAAAGTTTCTCCCTACTCAGATCTTGTTTCAGGAAGATAAAGCGTTTTCAGTTCTTTGCCTGAAAGCGTAAGGAAAATGCAATAGGCTGAATTGTGAAGAAAAAAGTGGGTCGAATGTGACCACCACGTCACAAGTTGTCCCCTACAGAGGTGTGTGTCTGGAAATCGGAGGAAGCGTAAGGAACGTGCTATACACTTAGTTCCACAAAACAACGCTGTGGAGGTGCGGTCCTTCGACTGCCATCTCCTCTGCTAAGGAACGAACGGATTGAGGCAAAGTGTGAAAGAAAGCAGAGGGGAAGCGTGATCTAGCTTACCCGCGGAACAACTTCTTACGGAGGGTTTTCTCAACGAGCACCATTTATGGGTCACGAAGATAGAAGCGTCTTCCAAAGTATGCGAGATATGCAGAAGAAAAGCATACACGAATCTGTGCGAAACAAGTCTATCTCAAACGCGACTTCGAGCTCCCATCTGGGTTGGCGAAGAATTCATAGTCACAAAATATATGTGTTGAATCCTAAACAAAGGGAGTACTATTCATTCTGAGGAAACACCACTACAGAGAAACCGTGTTTCTCCTAACATCTTCCCTGAACATGGTAGACTTTACCAACGTAAGTGGGAAATCGCAAGGAATGAGCCCCGTGCCTATCCCACAGACATACTTAGTGCAGAATGTCTTTCCCCATTCGAATCTTGTTCTGGGAGAAGTGTTTTCAGGAGTAGGAGAGAGAGCAGATGGAACGTGTCAAGGTTTTCATTGTGAGAAGGAAATCCATCAGGAAAGCCATACACGTAAGGATGAGAAACACTTTATCATGAAAGGGTGAAGGCATCTTGAAAGGGCCCTGTGACGGTGCTGGAGAAACCTCTTCTGAAGTAGGTTTCCCTCAGCTGTCCTATGGTTTCTGTGAGATGAAAGTGCTTTCCGTAGTGGGTGTGAAGGCGTAAGGGACATGGCCTAGACTTAACTCTCCGTGTCGAATGTGCCTACAGTCGTGACATGAAGAACGATGTATGGAAATGGAGGATGACAGCAAGCCTAAGGAAGATGGCATACGTGTGTTTAACTCTAACAACAAATCTATAGTGTTGCCGTCCTTCGACTACCATCTCTTTCGTAAGGTTGGAAGCAGCTTGTTAAGCGTTGTGTGCAAGGAAAGAGATGGAACGCGCGATCCTGTACAGCGAGGAACACGTTGTGCGGAGGGTTTCTCTCCTTTAAGTCCTGTGTCATGCAGGTGGATGGGTCTTCAAATGGACGTGGGCTCGCCTCACACCTAGTAGCCTTACACTGATCTCTGAGAAACAAGGCCACGTCAAACAGGCTTTCGTGCGAACATCTTGGTTCTTGAAGATAAAGGCCTTTGGAGATATATGTGTTGTTCTCTCAGGGAAGGTTCTTATACTCACCTCTCAAGAAGCAAAACTGCAGGGAAATAGTCTTTCCACTACCACCTATAGGGACGAAGACGGAAGCCATTTCCAACGTTCGCAGTGAAGGCACAAATACTGTGTCATGTACCACTGCTTGAGAAAGAAGTTGTGTCGAAACTTTCTCCCTACTCAGATCTTGTTTCAGAAAGCTAGAAACGTTTTCGTTTCTTTGCCTGAAAGCGTAAGGGAAATGCCATAGGCTGAATTGTGAAGAAAAATTTGGGTCGAATGTGACCACCAAGTCACAAGTTGTCCCCTATAGAGGTGTGTGTCTGGAAATCGGAGGAAGCGTAAGGAACGTGCTATACACTTAGTTCCACAAAACAACGCTGTGGAGGTGCGGTCCTTCGACTGCCATCTCCTCTGCTAAGAAACGAACGGATTGAGGCAAAGTGTGAAAGAAAGCAGAGGGGAAGCGTGATCTACCTTACCCGCGGAACAACTTCTTACGGAGGGTTTTCTCAACGAGCACCATTCATGGGTCACGAAGATAGAAGCCTCTTCCAAAGTATGCGAGGTATGCAGACGAAAGGCATACACGAATGTGTGCGAACCAAGTCTATCTCAAACGCGACTTCGAGCTCCCTTCTGGGTTCGTGAGGAATTTATAGTCACAAAACGTATGTGTTGAATCCTAAACAAAGGGAATACTATTCAGTCTGAAGAAACACCACTGCAGAGAAACCGAGTTTCTACTAACATCATCCCTGAACATGGTAGACATTTCCAACGTAAGTGTGAAATCGCAAGGAATGAGCCCCGTGCCTATCCCACAGACATACTTAGTGTAGAATGTCTGTCCCCATTCGAATCTTGTTCTGGGAGAAGTGTTTTCAGGAGTAGGGGAGAGAGCAGATGGAACGTGTCAAGGTTTTCATTGTGAGAAGGAAATCCATCAGGAAAGCCATACACGTAAGGATGAGAAACACTTTAGCATGAAAGGGTGAAGGCATCTTGAAAGGGTCCTGTGACGGTGCTGGAGAAACCTCTTCTGAAGTCGGCTTCCCTCAGCTGTCCTATGGTTTCAGTGAGATGAAAGTGTTTTCCGTAGTGGCTGTGAAGGCATAAGGGACATGGCCTAGACTTAACTCTCCGTGTCGAATGTGCCTACAGTCGTGACATGAAGAACGATGTATGGAAATGGAGGATGTGAGCAAGCCTAAGGAAGATGGCATACGTGTGTTTAACTCTAACAACAAATCTATAGTGTTGCCGTCCTTCGACTACCATCTCTTTCGTAAGGTTGGAAGCAGCTTGTTAAGCGTTGTGTGCAAGGAAAGAGATGGAACGCGCGATCCTGTACAGCGAGGAACACGTTGTGCGGAGGGTTTCTCTCCTTTAAGTCCTGTGTCATGCAGGTGGATGGGTCTTCAAATGGACGTGGGCTCGCCTCACACCTAGTAGCCTTACACTGATCTCTGAGAAACAAGGCCACGTCAAACAGGCTTTCGTGCGAACATCTTGGTTCTTGAAGATAAAGGCCCTTGGAGATATATGTGTTGTTCTCTCAGGGAAGGTTCTTATACTCACCTCTCAAGAAGCAAAACTGCAGGGAAATAGTCTTTCCACTACCACCTATAGGGACGAAGACGGAATCCATTTCCAACGTTCGCAGTGAAGGCACAAATACTGTGTCATGTACCACTGCTTGAGAAAGAAGTTGTGTCGAAACTTTCTCCCTACTCAGATCTTCTTTCAGAAAGCTAGAAACGTTTTCGGTTCTTTGCCTGAAAGCGTAAGGGAAATGCCATAGGCTGAATTGTGAAGAAAAATGTGGGTCGAATGTGACCACCAAGTCACAAGTTGTCTCCTATAGAGGTGTGTGTCTGGAAATCGGAGGAAGGGTAAGGAACGTGCTATACACTTAGTTCCACAAAACAAGGCTGTGGAGGTGCGGTCCTCTGACTGCCATCTCCTCCGCTAAGAAACGAACGGATTGAGGCAAAGTGTGAAAGAAAGGAGAGGGGAAGCGTGATCTACCTTACACGCGGAACAACTTCTTACGGAGGGATTTCTCAACGAGCACCATTCATGGGTCACGAAGATAGAAGCGTCTTCCAAAGTATGCGAGTTATGCAGAAGAAAGACATACACGAATCTGTGCGAAACAAGTCTATCTCAAACGCGACTTCGAGCTCACGTCTGGGTTGGCGAAGAATTCATAGTCACAAAATATATGTGTTGAAACCTAAACAAAGGGAGTACTATTCATTCTGAGGAAACACCACTACAGAGAAACCGTGTTTCTCCTAATATCTTCCCTGAACATGGTAGACTTTACCAACCTAAGTGGGAAATCGCAAGGAATGAGCCCCGTGCCTATCCCACAGACATACTTAGTGTAGAATGTCTGTCCCCATTCGAATCTTGTTCTGGGAGAAGTGTTTTCAGGAGTAGGAGAGAGAGCAGATGAAACGTGTCAAGGTTTTCATTGTGAGAAGGAAATCCATCAGGAAAGCCATACACGTAAGGATGAGAAACACTTTAGGATGAAAGGGTGAAGGCATCTTGAAAGGGCCCTGTGACGGTGCTGGAGAAACCTCTTCTTAAGTAGGCTTCCCTCAGCTGTCCTATGGTTTCAGTGAGATGAAAGTGCTTTCCGTAGTGGGTGTGAAGGCGTAAGGGACATGGCCTAGACTTAACTCTCCATGTCGAATGTGCCTACAGTCGTGACATGAAGAACGATGTATGGAAATGGAGGATGTGAGCAAGCCTAAGGAAGATGGCATACGTGTGTTTAACTCTAAGAACAAATCTATAGTGTTGCCGTCCTTCGACTACCATCTCTTTCGTAAGTTTGGAAGCAGCTTGTTAAGCGTTGTGTGCAAGGAAAGAGATGGAACGCGCGATCCTGTACAGCGAGGAACACGTTGTGCGGTGGGTTTCTCTCCTTTAAGTACTGTGTCATGCAGGTGGATGGGTCCTCAAATGGACGTTGCCTCGCCTCACAGCTAGTAGCCTTACACTGATCTCTGAGAAACTAGGCCACGTCAACAGGCTTTTGTGCGAACATCTTGGTTCTTGAAGATAAAGGCCCTTGGAGATATATGTGTTGTTCTCTAAGGGAAGGTTCTTATACTCACCTCTCAAGAAGCAAAACTGCAGGGAAATAGTCTTTCCACTACCACCTATAGGGACGAAGGCGGAAGCCATTTCCAACGTTCGCAGTGAAGGCACAAATACTGTGTCATGTACCACTGCTTGAGAAAGAAGTTGTGTCGAAACTTTCTCCCTACTCAGATCTTCTTTCAGGAAGCTAGAAACGTTTTCGGTTCTTTGCCTGAAAGCGTAAGGGAAATGCCATAGGCTGAATTGTGAAGAAAAATGTGGGTCGAATGTGAGCACCAAGTCACAAGTTGTCTCCTACAGAGGTGTGTGTCTGGAAATCGGAGGAAGCGTAAGGAACGTGCTATACACTTAGTTCCACAAAACAACGCTGTGGAGGTGCGGTCCTTCGACTGCCATCTCCTCTGCTAAGAAACGAACGGATTGAGTCAAAGTGTGAAAGAAAGCAGAGGGGAAGCATGATCTACCTTACCCGCGGAACAACTTCTTACGGAGGGTTTTCTCAACGAGCACCATTCATGGGGCACGAAGATAGAAGCGTCTTCCAAAGAATGCGAGTTATGCAGAGGAAAGGCATACACGAATGTGTGCGAACCAAGTCTATCTCAAACGCGACTTCGAGCTCCCTTCTGGGTTCGTGAGGAATTCATAGTCACAAAACGTATGTGTTGAATCCTAAACAAAGGGAATACTATTCAGTCTGAAGAAACACCACTGCAGAGAAACCGTGTTTCTACTAACATCATCCCTGAACATGGTAGACTTTTCCAACGTAAGTGTGAAATCGCAAGGAATGAGCCCCGTGCCTATCGCACAGACATACTTAGTGTAGAATGTCTGTCCCCATTCGAATCTTGTTCTGGGAGAAGTGATTTCAGGAGTAGGAGAGAGAGCAGATGGAACGTATGAAGGTTTACATTGTGAGAAGGAAATCCATCAGGAAAGCCATACACGTAAGGATGAGAAACACTTTAGCATGAAAGGGTGAAGGCATCTTGAAAGGGCCCTGTGACGGTGCTGGAGAAACCTCTTCTGAAGTAGGCTTCCCTCAGCTGTCCAATGGCTTCAGTGAGATGAAAGTGCTTTCTGTAGTCGGTGTGAAGGCGTAAGGGACATGGCCTAGACTTAACTCTCTGTGTCGAATGTGCCTACAGTCGTGACATGAAGAACGATGTATGGAAATGGAGGATGTGAGCAAGCCTAAGGAAGATGGCATACGTGTGTTTAACTCTAAGAACAAATCTATAGTGTTGCCGTCCTTCGACTACCATCTCTTTCGTAAGGTTGGAAGCAGCTTGTTAAGCGTTGTGTGCAAGGAAAGAGATGGAACGCGCGATCCTGTACAGCGAGGAACACGTTGTGCGGAGGGTTTCTCTCCTTTAAGTCCTGTGTCATGCAGGTGGACGGGTCTTCAAATGGACGTGGGCTCGCCTCAGGCCTAGTAGCCTTACACTGAACTCTGAGAAACAAGGCCACGTCAAACAGGCTTTCATGCGAACATCTTGGTTCTTGAAGATAAAGGCCCTTGGAGATATATGTGTTGTTCTCTAAGAGAAGGTTCTTATACTCACCTCTCAAGAACCAAAACTGCAGGGAAATAGTCTTTCCACTACCACCTATAGGGACGAAGACGGAAGCCATTTCCAACGTTCGCAGTGAAGGCACAAATACTGTGTCATGTACCACTGCTTGAGAAAGAAGTTGTGTCGAAACTTACTCCCTACTCAGATCTTCTTTCAGGAAGCTAGAAACGTTTTCGGTTCTTTGCCTGAAAGCGTAAGGGAAATGCCATAGGCTGAATTGTGAAGAAAAATGTGGGTCGAATGTGACCACCAAGTCACAAGTTGTCTCCTATAGAGGTGTGTGTCTGGAAATCGGAGGAAGCGTAAGGAACGTGCTATACACTTAGTTCCACAAAACAACGCTGTGGAGGTGCGGTCCTTCGACTGCCATCTCCTCTGCTAAGAAACGAACGGATTGAGTCAAAGTGTGAAAGAAAGCAGAGGGGAAGCATGATCTACCTTACCCGCGGAACAACTTCTTACGGAGGGTTTTCTCAACGAGCACCATTCATGGGGCACGAAGATAGAAGCGTCTTCCAAAGAATGCGAGTTATGCAGAGGAAAGGCATACACGAATGTGTGCGAACCAAGTCTATCTCAAACGCGACTTCGAGCTCCCTTCTGGGTTCGTGAGGAATTCATAGTCACAAAACTTATGTTTTGAATCCTAAACAAAGGGAATACTATTCAGTCTGAAGAAACACCACTGCAGAGAAACCGTGTTTCTACTAACATCAACCCTGAACATGGTAGACTTTTCCAACGTAAGTGTGAAATCGCAAGGAATGAGCCCCGTGCCTATCCCACAGACATACTTAGTGTACAATGTCTGTCCCCATTCGAATTTGTTCTGGGAGAAGTGATTTCAGGAGTAGGAGAGAGAGCAGATGGAACGTATGAAGGTTTACATTGTGAGAAGGAAATCCATCAGGAAAGCCATACACGTAAGGATGAGAAACACTTTAGCATGAAAGGGTGAAGGCATCTTGAAAGGGCCCTGTGACGGTGCTGGAGAAACCTCTTCTGAAGTAGGCTTCCCTCAGCTGTCCAATGGCTTCAGTGAGATGAAAGTGCTTTCTGTAGTCGGTGTGAAGGCGTAAGGGACATGGTCTAGACTTAACTCTCTGTGTCGAATGTGCCTACAGTCGTGACATGAAGAACGATGTATGGAAATGGAGGATGTGAGCAAGCCTAAGGAAGATGGCATACGTGTGTTTAACTCTAAGAACAAATCTATAGTGTTGCCGTCCTTCGACTACCATCTCTTTCGTAAGGTTGGAAGCAGCTTGTTAAGCGTTCTGTGCAAGGAAAGAGATGGAACGCGCGATCCTGTACAGCGAGGAACACGTTGCGCGGAGGGTTTCTCTCCTTTAAGTCCTGTGTCATGCAGGTGGACGGGTCTTCAAATGGACGTGGGCTCGCCTCAGGCCTAGTAGCCTTACACTGAACTCTGAGAAACAAGGCCACGTCAAAGAGGCTTTCATGCGAACATCTTGGTTCTTGAAGATAAAGGCCCTTGGAGATATATGTGTTGTTCTCTAAGAGAAGGTTCTTATACTCAGCTCTCAAGAAGCAAAACTGCAGGGAAATAGTCTTTCCACTACCACCTATAGGGACGAAGACGGAATCCATTTCCAACGTTCGCAGTGAAGGCACAAATATTGTGTCATGTACCACTGCTTGAGAAAGAAGTTATGTCGAATGTTTCTCCCTACTCAGATCTTGTTTCAGGAAGCTAGAAACGTTTTCGGTTCTTAGCCTGAAAGCGTAAGGGAAATGCCATAGGCTAAATTGTGAAGAAAAATGTGGGTCGAATGTGACCACCAAGTCACAAGTTGTCCCCTATAGAGGTGTGTGTCTGGAAATCGGAGGAAGCGTAAGGAACGTGCTATACACTTAGTTCCACAAAACAACGCTGTGGAGGTGCGGTCCTTCGAGTGCCATCTCCTCTGCTAAGAAACGAACGGATTGAGGCAAAGTGTGAAAGAAAGCAGAGGGGAAGCATGATCTACCTTACCCGCGGAACAACTTCTTACGGAGGGTTTTCTCAACGAGCACCATTCATGGGTCACGAAGATAGAAGCGTCTTCCAAAGTAGGCGAGTTATGCAGAAGAAAGGCATACACGAATCGGTGCGAAACAAGTCTATCTCAAACGCGACTTCGAGCTCCCATCTGGGTTGGCGAAGAATTCATAGTCACAAAATATATGTGTTGAATCCTAAACAAAGGGAGTACTATTCATTCTGAGGAAACACCACTACAGAGAAACCGTGTTTCTCCTAACATCTTCCCTGAACATGGTAGAGTTTACCAACGTAAGTGTGAAATCGCAAGGAATGAGCCCCGTGCCTATCCCACAGACATACTTAGTGCAGAATGTCTGTCCCCATTCGAATCTTGTTCTGGGAGAAGTGTTTTGAGGAGTAGGAGAGAGAGCAGATGGAACGTGTCAAGGTTTTCACTGTGAGAAGGAAATCCATCAGGAAAGCCATACACGTAAGGATGAGAAACACTTTAGCATGAAAGGGTGAAGGCATCTTGAAAGGGCCCTGTGACGGTGCTGGAGAAACCTCTTCTGAAGTAGGTTTCCCTCAGCTGTCCTATGGTTTCTGTGAGATGAAAGTGCTTTCCGTAGTGGGTGTGAAGGCGTAAGGGACATGGCCTAGACTTAACTCTCCGTGTCGAATGTGCCTACAGTCGTGACATGAAGAACGATGTATGGAAATGGAGGATGTAAGCAAGCCTAAGGAAGATGGCATACGTGTGTTTAACTCTAACAACAAATCTATAGTGTTGCCGTCCTTCGACTACCATCTCTTTCATAAGGTTGGAAGCAGCTTGTTAAGCGTTGTGTGCAAGGAAAGAGATGGAACGCGCGATCCTGTACAGCGAGGAATACGTTGTGCGGAGGGTTTCTCTCCTTTAAGTTCTGTGTCATGCAGGTGGATGGGTCTTCAAATGGACGTGGGCTCGCCTCACACCTAGTAGCCTTACACTGAACTCTGAGAAACAAGGCCACGTCAAACAGGCTTTCGTGCGAACATCTTGGTTCTTGAAGATAAAGGCCCTTGGAGATATATGTGTTGTTCTCTAAGGGAAGGTTCTTATACTCACCTCTCAAGAAGCAAAACTGCAGGGAAATAGTCTTTCCACTACCACCTATAGGGACGAAGACGGAAGCCATTTCCAACGTTCGCAGTGAAGGCACAAATACTGTGTCATGTACCACTGCTTGAGAAAGAAGTTGTGTCGAAACTTTCTCCCTACTCAGATCTTGTTTCAGAAAGCTAGAAACGTTTTCGTTTCTTTGCCTGAAAGCGTAAGGGAAATGCCATATGCTGAATTGTGAAGAAAAATTTGGGTCGAATGTGACCACCAAGTCACAAGTTGTCCCCTATAGAGGTGTGTGTCTGGAAATCGGAGGAAGCGTAAGGAACGTGCTATACACTTAGTTCCACAAAACAGCGCTGTGCAGGTGCGGTCCTTCGACTGCCATCTCCTCTGCTAAGAAACGAACGGATTGAGGCAAAGTGTGAAAGAAAGCAGAGGGGAAGCGTGATCTACCTTACCCGCGGAACAACTTCTTACGGAGGGTTTTCTCAACGAGCACCATTCATGGGTCACGAAGATAGAAGCCTCTTCCAAAGTATGCGAGGTATGCAGACGAAAGGCATACACGAATGTGTGCGAACCAAGTCTATCTCAAACGCGACTTCGAGCTCCCTTCTGGGTTCGTGAGGAATTTATAGTCACAAAACGTATGTGTTGAATCCTAAACAAAGGGAATACTATTCAGTCTGAAGAAACACCACTGCAGAGAAACCGAGTTTCTACTAACATCATCCCTGAACATGGTAGACATTTCCAACGTAAGTGTGAAATCGCAAGGAATGAGCCCCGTGCCTATCCCACAGACATACTTAGTGTAGAATGTCTGTCCCCATTCGAATCTTGTTCTGGGAGAAGTGTTTTCAGGAGTAGGGGAGAGAGCAGATGGAACGTGTCAAGGTTTTCATTGTGAGAAGGAAATCCATCAGGAAAGCCATACACGTAAGGATGAGAAACACTTTAGCATGAAAGGGTGAAGGCATCTTGAAAGGGTCCTGTGACGGTGCTGGAGAAACCTCTTCTGAAGTCGGCTTCCCTCAGCTGTCCTATGGTTTCAGTGAGATGAAAGTGTTTTCCGTAGTGGCTGTGAAGGCATAAGGGACATGGCCTAGACTTAACTCTCCGTGTCGAATGTGCCTACAGTCGTGACATGAAGAACGATGTATGGAAATGGAGGATGTGAGCAAGCCTAAGGAAGATGGCATACGTGTGTTTAACTCTAACAACAAATCTATAGTGTTGCCGTCCTTCGACTACCATGTCTTTCGTAAGGTTGGAAGCAGCTTGTTAATCGTTGTGTGCAAGGAAAGAGATGGAACGCGCGATCCTGTACAGCGAGGAAAACGTTGTGCGGAGGGTTTCTCTCCTTTAAGTCCTGTGTCATGCAGGTGGATGGGTCTTCAAATGGACGTGGGCTCGCCTCACACCTAGTAGCCTTACACTGATCTCTGAGAAACAAGGCCACGTCAAACAGGCTTTTGTGCGAACATCTTGGTTCTTGAAGATAAAGGCCCTTGGAGATATATGTGTTGTTCTCTCAGGGAAGGTTCTTATACTCACCTCTCAAGAAGCAAAACTGCAGGGAAATAGTCTTTCCACTACCACCTATAGGGACGAAGACGGAAGCCATTTCCAACGTTCGCAGTGAAGGCACAAATACTGTGTCATGTACCACTGCTTGAGAAAGAAGTTGTGTCGAAACTTTCTCCCTACTCAGATCTTCTTTCAGAAAGCTAGAAACGTTTTCGGTTCTTTGCCTGAAAGCGTAAGGGAAATGCCATAGGCTGAATTGTGAAGAAAAATGTGGGTCGAATGTGACCACCAAGTCACAAGTTGTCTCCTATAGAGGTGTGTGTCTGGAAATCGGAGGAAGCGTAAGGAACGTGCTATACACTTAGTTCCACAAAACAAGGCTGTGGAGGTGCGGTCCTCTGACTGCCATCTCCTCCGCTAAGAAACGAACGGATTGAGGCAAAGTGTGAAAGAAAGGAGAGGGGAAGCGTGATCTACCTTACACGCGGAACAACTTCTTACGGAGGGATTTCTCAACGAGCACCATTCATGGGTCACGAAGATAGAAGCGTCTTCCAAAGTATGCGAGTTATGCAGAAGAAAGACATACACGAATCTGTGCGAAACAAGTCTATCTCAAACGCGACTTCGAGCTCACGTCTGGGTTGGCGAAGAATTCATAGTCACAAAATATATGTGTTGAAACCTAAACAAAGGGAGTACTATTCATTCTGAGGAAACACCACTACAGAGAAACCGTGTTTCTCCTAATATCTTCCCTGAACATGGTAGACTTTACCAACCTAAGTGGGAAATCGCAAGGAATGAGCCCCGTGCCTATCCCACAGACATACTTAGTGTAGAATGTCTGTCCCCATTCGAATCTTGTTCTGGGAGAAGTGTTTTCAGGAGTAGGAGAGAGAGCAGATGAAACGTGTCAAGGTTTTCATTGTGAGAAGGAAATCCATCAGGAAAGCCATACACGTAAGGATGAGAAACACTTTAGGATGAAAGGGTGAAGGCATCTTGAAAGGGCCCTGTGACGGTGCTGGAGAAACCTCTTCTTAAGTAGGCTTCCCTCAGCTGTCCTATGGTTTCAGTGAGATGAAAGTGCTTTCCGTAGTGGGTGTGAAGGCGTAAGGGACATGGCCTAGACTTAACTCTCCATGTCGAATGTGCCTACAGTCGTGACATGAAGAACGATGTATGGAAATGGAGGATGTGAGCAAGCCTAAGGAAGATGGCATACGTGTGTTTAACTCTAAGAACAAATCTATAGTGTTGCCGTCCTTCGACTGCCATCTCTTTCGTAAGTTTGGAAGCAGCTTGTTAAGCGTTGTGTGCAAGGAAAGAGATGGAACGCGCGATCCTGTACAGCGAGGAACACGTTGTGCGGTGGGTTTCTCTCCTTTAAGTACTGTGTCATGCAGGTGGATGGGTCCTCAAATGTACGTTGCCTCGCCTCACAGCTAGTAGCCTTACACTGAACTCTGAGAAACTAGGCCACGTCAACAGGCTTTTGTGCGAACATCTTGGTTCTTGAAGATAAAGGCCCTTGGAGATATATGTGTTGTTCTCTAAGGGAAGGTTCTTATACTCACCTCTCAAGAAGCAAAACTGCAGGGAAATAGTCTTTCCACTACCACCTATAGGGACGAAGACGGAAGCCATTTCCAACGTTCGCAGTGAAGGCACAAATACTGTGTCATGTACCACTGCTTGAGAAAGAAGTTATGTCGAATGTTTCTCCCTACTCAGATCTTGTTTCAGGAAGCTAGAAACGTTTTCGGTTCTTTGCCTGAAAGCGTAAGGGAAATGCCATAGGCTGAATTGTGAAGAAAAATGTGGGTCGAATGTGACCACCAAGTCACAAGTTGTCCCCTATAGAGGTGTGTGTCTGGAAATCGGAGGAAGCGTAAGGAACGTGCTATACACTTAGTTCCACAAAACAACGCTGTGGAGGTGCGGTCCTTCGAGTGCCATCTCCTCTGCTAAGAAACGAACGGATTGAGGCAAAGTGTGAAAGAAAGCAGAGGGGAAGCGTGATCTACCTTACCCGCGGAACAACTTCTTACGGAGGGTTTTCTCAACGAGCACCATTCATGGGTCACGAAGATAGAAGCGTCTTCCAAAGGAGGCGAGTTATGCAGAAGAAAGGCATACACGAATCGGTGCGAAACAAGTCTATCTCAAACGCGACTTCGAGCTCGCATCTGGGTTGGCGAAGAATTCATAGTCACAAAATATATGTGTTGAATCCTAAAGAAAGGGAGTACTATTCATTCTGAGGAAACACCACTACAGAGAAACCGTGTTTCTCCTAACATCTTCCCTGAACATGGTAGACTTTACCAGCGTAAGTGTGAAATCGCGAGGAATGTGCCCCGTGCCTGTCCCACAGACATACTTAGTGTAGAATACCTGTCCCCATTCGAATCTTGTTCTGTGAGAAGTGTTTGCAAGAGTAGGAGATAGAGCAGAAGGAACGTGTCCAGGTTTTCATTGTGAGAAGGAAATCCATCAGGAAAGCCATACACGTAAGGATGAGAAGCACTTTAGCATGAAACGGTGAAGGCATCTTGAAAGGGCCCTGTGACGGTGTTGGAGAAAACTCTTCGGAAGTAGGCTTCCCTCAGCTGCCCTATGGTTTCAGTGAGATGAAAGTGTTTTCCGTAGTGGCTGTGAAGGCGTAAGGGACATGGCCTAGACTTAACTCTCCATGTCGAATGTGCCTACAGTCGTGATATGAAGAACGATGTATGGAAATGGAGGATGTGAGCAAGCCTAAGGAAGATGGCATATGTTTGTTTAACTGTAAGAACAAATCTATGGGGTTGCCGTCCTTCGACTACCATCTCTTTTCGTAAGGTTGGAATCAGCTTGTTAAACGTTGTGTGCAAGGAAAGAGATGGAACGCGCGATCCTGTACAGCGAGGAACACGTTGTGCGGAGGGTTTCTCTCTTTTAAGTCCTGTGCCCTGCAGGTGGATGGGTCTTCAAATGGACGTGGGCTCGCCTCAGGCCTAGTAGCCTTACACTGAACTCTGAGAAACAAGGCCACGTCAAACAGGCTTTCGTGCGAACATCTTGGTTCTTGAAGATAAAGGCCCTTGGAGATATATGTGTTGTTCTCCAAGGGAAGGTTCTTATACTCCCCTCTCAAGAAACAAAGCTGCAGGGAAATAGTCTTTCCACTACCACCTATAGGGACGAAGGCGGAAGCCATTTCCAACGTTCGCAGTGAAGGCACAAATACTGTGTCATGTACCACTGCTTGAGAAAAAGTTGTGTCGAAAGTTTCTCCCTACTCAGATCCTGTTTCAGGAAGATAAAAGCGTTTTCAGTTCTTTGCCTGAAAGCGTAAGGAAAATGCAATAGGCTGAATTGTGAAGAAAAAAGTGGGTCGAATGTGACCACCACGTGACATGTTGTCCCCTACAGAGGTGTGTGTCTGGAAATCGGAGGAAGCGTAAGGAACGTGCTATACACTTAGTTCCACAAAACAACGCTGTGGAGGGGCGATCCTTCGACTGCCATCTCCTCTGCTAAGAAACGAACGGATTGAGGCAAAGTGTGAAAGAAACCAGAGGGGAAGCGTGATCTACCTTACCCGCGGAACAACTTCTTACGGAGGGTTTTCTCAACGAGCACCATTCATGGGTCACGAAGAGAGAAGCGTCTTCCAAAGTAGGCGAGTTATGCAGAAGAAAGGCATACACGAATCTGTGCGAAACAAGTCTATCTCAAACGCGACTTCGAGCTCCCATCTGGGTTGGCGAAGAATTCATACTCACAAAATATATGTGTTGAATCCTAAAGAAAGGGAGTACTATTCATTCTGAGGAAACACCACTACAGAGAAACCGTGTTTCTCCTAACATCTTCCCTGAACATGGTAGACTTTACCAGCGTAAGTGTGAAATCGCGAGGAATGTGCCCCGTGCCTGTCCCACAGACACACTTAGTGTAGAATACCTGTCCCCATTCGAATCTTGTTCTGTGAGAAGTGTTTCCAAGAGTAGGAGATAGAGCAGAAGGAAAGTGTCAAGGTTTTCATTGTGAGAAGGAAATCCATCAGGAAAGCCATACACGTAAGGATGAGAAGCACTTTAGCATGAAACGGTGAAGGTATCTTGAAAGGGCCCTGTGACGGTGCTGGAGAAAACTCTTCGGAAGTAGGCTTCCCTCAGCTGCCCTATGGTTTCAGTGAGATGAAAGTGTTTTCCGTAGTGGCTGTGAAGGCGTAAGGGACATGGCCTAGACTTAACTCTCCGTGTCGAATGTGCCTACAGTCGTGACATGAAGAACGATGTATGGAAATGGAGGATGTGAGCAAGCCTAAGGAAGATGGCATATGTTTGTTTAACTGTAAGAACAAATCTATGGGGTTGCCGTCCTTCGACTACCATCTCTTTTCCTAAGGTTGGAATCAGCTTGTTAAACGTTGTGTGCAAGGAAAGAGATGGAACGCGCGATCCTGTACAGCGAGGAACACGTTGTGCGGAGGGTTTCTCTCTTTTAAGTCCTGTGCCCTGCAGGTGGATGGGTCTTGAAATGGACGTGGGCTCGCCTCAGGCCTAGTAGCCTTACACTGAACTCTGAGAAACAAGGCCACGTCAAACAGGCTTTCGTGCGAACATCTTGGTTCTTGAAGATAAAGGCCCATGGAGATATATGTGTTGTTCTCCAAGGGAAGGTTCTTATACTCCCCTCTCAAGAAACAAAGCTGCAGGGAAATAGTCTTTCCACTACCACCTATAGGGACGAAGGCGGAAGCCATTTCCAACGTTCGCAGTGAAGCCACAAATACTGTGTCATGTACCACTGCTTGAGAAAAAGTTGTGTCGAAAGTTTCTCCCTACTCAGATCTTGTTTCAGGAAGATAAAAGCGTGTTCAGTTCTTTGCCTGAAAGCGTAAGGAAAATGCAATAGGCTGAATTGTGAAGAAAAAAGTGGGTCGAATGTGACCACCAAGTCACAAGTTGTCCCCTACAGAGGTGTGTGTCTGGAAATCGGAGGAAGCGTAAGGAACGTGCTATACACTTAGTTCCACAAAACAACGCTGTGGAGGGGCGGTCCTTCAACTGCCATCTCCTCTGCTAAGAAACGAACGGATTGAGGCAAAGTGTGAAAGAAAGCAGAGGGGAAGCGTGATCTACCTTACCCGCGGAACAACTTCTTACGGAGGGTTTTCTCAACGAGCACCATTCATGGTTCACGAAGATAGAAGCCTCTTCCAAAGTATGCGAGTTACGCAGAAGAAAGGCATACACGAATGTGTGCGAACCAAGTCTATCTCAAACGCGACTTCGAGCTCCCTTCTGGGTTCGTGAGGAATTCATAGTCACAAAACGTATGTGTTGAATCCTAAACAAAGGGAATACTATTCAGTCTGAAGAAACACCACTGCAGAGAAACCGTGTTTCTACTAACATCATCCCTGAACATGGTAGACTTTTCCAACGTAAGTGTGAAATCGCAAGGAATGAGCCCCGTGCCTATCGCACAGACATACTTAGTGTAGAATGTCTGTCCCCATTCGAATCTTGTTCTGGGAGAAGTGATTTCAGGAGTAGGAGAGAGAGCAGATGGAACGTATGAAGGTTTACATTGTGAGAAGGAAATCCATCAGGAAAGCCATACACGTAAGGATGAGAAACACTTTAGCATGAAAGGGTGAAGGCATCTTGAAAGGGCCCTGTGACGGTGCTGGAGAAACCTCTTCTGAAGTAGGCTTCCCTCAGCTGTCCAATGGCTTCAGTGAGATGAAAGTGCTTTCTGTAGTCGGTGTGAAGGCGTAAGGGACATGGCCTAGACTTAACTCTCTGTGTCGAATGTGCCTACAGTCGTGACATGAAGAACGATGTATGGAAATGGAGGATGTGAGCAAGCCTAAGGAAGATGGCATACGTGTGTTTAACTCTAAGAACAAATCTATAGTGTTGCCGTCCTTCGACTACCATCTCTTTCGTAAGGTTGGAAGCAGCTTGTTAAGCGTTCTGTGCAAGGAAAGAGATGGAACGCGCGATCCTGTACAGCGAGGAACACGTTGTGCGGAGGGTTTCTCTCCTTTAAGTCCTGTGTCATGCAGGTGGACGGGTCTTCAAATGGACGTGGGCTCGCCTCAGGCCTAGTAGCCTTACACTGAACTCTGAGAAACAAGGCCACGTCAAACAGGCTTTCATGCGAACATCTTGGTTCTTGAAGATAAAGGCCCTTGGAGATATATGTGTTGTTCTCTAAGAGAAGGTTCTTATACTCACCTCTCAAGAAGCAAAACTGCAGGGAAATAGTCTTTCCACTACCACCTATAGGGACGAAGACGGAAGCCATTTCCAACGTTCGCAGTGAAGGCACAAATACTGTGTCATGTACCACTGCTTGAGAAAGAAGTTATGTCGAATGTTTCTCCCTACTCAGATCTTGTTTCAGGAAGCTAGAAACGTTTTCGGTTCTTTGCCTGAAAGCGTAAGGGAAATGCCATAGGCTGAATTGTGAAGAAAAATGTGGGTCGAATGTGACCACCAAGTCACAAGTTGTCCCCTATAGAGGTGTGTGTCTGGAAATCGGAGGAAGCGTAAGGAACGTGCTATACACTTAGTTCCACAAAACAACGCTGTGGAGGTGCGGTCCTTCGAGTGCCATCTCCTCTGCTAAGAAACGAACGGATTGAGGCAAAGTGTGAAAGAAAGCAGAGGGGAAGCGTGATCTACCTTACCCGCGGAACAACTTCTTACGGAGGGTTTTCTCAACGAGCACCATTCATGGGTCACGAAGATAGAAGCGTCTTCCAAAGTAGGCGAGTTATGCAGAAGAAAGGCATACACGAATCGGTGCGAAACAAGTCTATCTCAAACGCGACTTCGAGCTCCCATCTGGGTTGGCGAAGAATTCATAGTCACAAAATATATGTGTTGAATCCTAAAGAAAGGGAGTACTATTCATTCTGAGGAAACACCACTACAGAGAAACCGTGTTTCTCCTAACATCTTCCCTGAACATGGTAGACTTTACCAGCGTAAGTGTGAAATCGCGAGGAATGTGCCCCGTGCCTGTCCCACAGACATACTTAGTGTAGAATACCTGTCCCCATTCGAATCTTGTTCTGTGAGAAGTGTTTGCAAGAGTAGGAGATAGAGCAGAAGGAACGTGTCCAGGTTTTCATTGTGAGAAGGAAATCCATCAGGAAAGCCATACACGTAAGGATGAGAAGCACTTTAGCATGAAACGGTGAAGGCATCTTGAAAGGGCCCTGTGACGGTGCTGGAGAAAACTCTTCAGAAGTAGGCTTCCCTCAGCTGTCCTATGGTTTCAGTGAGATGAAAGTGTTTTCCGTAGTGGCTGTGAAGGCGTAAGGGACATGGCCTAGACTTAACTCTCCGTGTCGAATGTGCCTACAGTCGTGACATGAAGAACGATGTATGGAAATGGAGGATGTGAGCAAGCCTAAGGAAGATGGCATATGTTTGTTTAACTGTAAGAACAAATCTATGGGGTTGCCGTCCTTCGACTACCATCTCTTTTCCTAAGGTTGGAATCAGCTTGTTAAACGTTGTGTGCAAGGAAAGAGATGGAACGCGCGATCCTGTACAGCGAGGAACACGTTGTGCGGAGGGTTTCTCTCTTTTAAGTCCTGTGCCCTGCAGGTGGATGGGTCTTCAAATGGACGTGGGCTCGCCTCAGGCCTAGTAGCCTTACACTGAACTCTGAGAAACAAGGCCACGTCAAACAGGCTTTCGTGCGAACATCTTGGTTCTTGAAGATAAAGGCCCTTGGAGATATATGTGTTGTTCTCTAAGGGAATGTTCTTATACTCCCCTCTCAAGAAACAAAGCTGCAGGGAAATAGTCTTTCCACTACCACCTGTAGGGACGAAGACGGAAGCCATTTTCAACGTTCGCAGTGAAGGCACAAATACTGTGTCATGTACCACTGCTTGAGAAAAAGTTGTGTCGAAAGTTTCTCCCTACTCAGATCTTGTTTCAGGAAGATAAAAGCGTTTTCAGTTCTTTGCCTGAAAGCGTAAGGTAAATGCAATAGGCTGAATTGTGAAGAAAAAAGTGGGTCGAATGTGACCACCACGTCACATGTTGTCCCCTACAGAGGTGTGTGTCTGGAAATCGGAGGAAGCGTAAGGAACGTGCTATACACTTAGTTCCACAAAACAACGCTGTGGAGGGGCGGTCCTTCGACTGCCATCTCCTCTGCTAAGAAACGAACGGATTGAGGCAAAGTGTGAAAGAAACCAGAGGGGAAGCGTGATCTACCTTACCCGCGGAACAACTTCTTACGGAGGGTTTTCTCAACGAGCACCATTCATGGGTCACGAAGAGAGAAGCGTCTTCCAAAGTAGGCGAGTTATGCAGAAGAAAGGCATACACGAATCTGTGCGAAACAAGTCTACCTCAAACGCGACTTCGAGCTCCCATCTGGGTTGGCGAAGAATTCATAGTCACAAAATATATGTGTTGAATCCTAAAGAAAGGGAGTACTATTCATTCTGAGGAAACACCACTACAGAGAAACCGTGTTTCTCCTAACATCTTCCCTGAATATGGTAGACTTTACCAGCGTAAGTGTGAAATCGCGAGGAATGTGCCCCGTGCCTGTCCCACAGACATACTTAGTGTAGAATACCTGTCCCCATTCGAATCTTGTTCTGTGAGAAGTGTTTGCAAGAGTAGGAGATAGAGCAGAAGGAAAGTGTCAAGGTTTTCATTCTGAGAAGGAAATCCATCAGGAAAGCCATACACGTAAGGATGAGAAGCACTTTAGCATGAAACGGTGAAGGCATCTTGAAAGGGCCCTGTGACGGTGCTGGAGAAAACTCTTCGGAAGTAGGCTTCCCTCAGCTGCCCTATGGTTTCAGTGAGATGAAAGTGTTTTCCGTAGTGGCTGTGAAGGCGTAAGGGACATGGCCTAGACTTAACTCTCCGTGTCGAATGTGCCTACAGTCGTGACATGAAGAACGATGTATGGAAATGGAGGATGTGAGCAAGCCTAAGGAAGATGGCATATGTTTGTTTAACTGTAAGAACAAATCTATGGGGTTGCCGTCCTTCGACTACCATCTCTTTTCGTAAGGTTGGAATCAGCTTGTTAAACGTTGTGTGCAGGGAAAGAGATGGAACGCGCGATCCTGTACAGCGAGGAACACGTTGTGCGGAGGGTTTCTCTCTTTTAAGTCCTGTGCCCTGCAGGTGGATGGGTCTTCAAATGGACGTGGGCTCGCCTCAGGCCTAGTAGCCTTACACTGAACTCTGAGAAACAAGGCCACGTCAAACAGGCTTTCGTGCGAACATCTTGGTTCTTGAAGATAAAGGCCCTTGGAGATATATGTGTTGTTCTCCAAGGGAAGGTTCTTATACTCCCCTCTCAAGAAACAAAGCTGCAGGGAAATAGTCTTTCCACTACCACCTATAGGGACGAAGGCGGAAGCCATTTCCAACGTTCGCAGTGAAGGCACAAATACTGTGTCATGTACCACTGCTTGAGAAAAAGTTGTGTCGAAAGTTTCTCCCTACTCAGATCCTGTTTCAGGAAGATAAAAGCGTTTTCAGTTCTTTGCCTGAAAGCGTAAGGAAAATGCAATAGGCTGAATTGTGAAGAAAAAAGTGGGTCGAATGTGACCACCACGTGACATGTTGTCCCCTACAGAGGTGTGTGTCTGGAAATCGGAGGAAGCGTAAGGAACGTGCTATACACTTAGTTCCACAAAACAACGCTGTGGAGGGGCGATCCTTCGACTGCCATCTCCTCTGCTAAGAAACGAACGGATTGAGGCAAAGTGTGAAAGAAACCAGAGGGGAAGCGTGATCTACCTTACCCGCGGAACAACTTCTTACGGAGGGTTTTCTCAACGAGCACCATTCATGGGTCACGAAGAGAGAAGCGTCTTCCAAAGTAGGCGAGTTATGCAGAAGAAAGGCATACACGAATCTGTGCGAAACAAGTCTATCTCAAACGCGACTTCGAGCTCCCATCTGGGTTGGCGAAGAATTCATACTCACAAAATATATGTGTTGAATCCTAAAGAAAGGGAGTACTATTCATTCTGAGGAAACACCACTACAGAGAAACCGTGTTTCTCCTAACATCTTCCCTGAACATGGTAGACTTTACCAGCGTAAGTGTGAAATCGCGAGGAATGTGCCCCGTGCCTGTCCCACAGACACACTTAGTGTAGAATACCTGTCCCCATTCGAATCTTGTTCTGTGAGAAGTGTTTCCAAGAGTAGGAGATAGAGCAGAAGGAAAGTGTCAAGGTTTTCATTGTGAGAAGGAAATCCATCAGGAAAGCCATACACGTAAGGATGAGAAGCACTTTAGCATGAAACGGTGAAGGTATCTTGAAAGGGCCCTGTGACGGTGCTGGAGAAAACTCTTCGGAAGTAGGCTTCCCTCAGCTGCCCTATGGTTTCAGTGAGATGAAAGTGTTTTCCGTAGTGGCTGTGAAGGCGTAAGGGACATGGCCTAGACTTAACTCTCCGTGTCGAATGTGCCTACAGTCGTGACATGAAGAACGATGTATGGAAATGGAGGATGTGAGCAAGCCTAAGGAAGATGGCATATGTTTGTTTAACTGTAAGAACAAATCTATGGGGTTGCCGTCCTTCGACTACCATCTCTTTTCCTAAGGTTGGAATCAGCTTGTTAAACGTTGTGTGCAAGGAAAGAGATGGAACGCGCGATCCTGTACAGCGAGGAACACGTTGTGCGGAGGGTTTCTCTCTTTTAAGTCCTGTGCCCTGCAGGTGGATGGGTCTTGAAATGGACGTGGGCTCGCCTCAGGCCTAGTAGCCTTACACTGAACTCTGAGAAACAAGGCCACGTCAAACAGGCTTTCGTGCGAACATCTTGGTTCTTGAAGATAAAGGCCCATGGAGATATATGTGTTGTTCTCCAAGGGAAGGTTCTTATACTCCCCTCTCAAGAAACAAAGCTGCAGGGAAATAGTCTTTCCACTACCACCTATAGGGACGAAGGCGGAAGCCATTTCCAACGTTCGCAGTGAAGCCACAAATACTGTGTCATGTACCACTGCTTGAGAAAAAGTTGTGTCGAAAGTTTCTCCCTACTCAGATCTTGTTTCAGGAAGATAAAAGCGTGTTCAGTTCTTTGCCTGAAAGCGTAAGGAAAATGCAATAGGCTGAATTGTGAAGAAAAAAGTGGGTCGAATGTGACCACCAAGTCACAAGTTGTCCCCTACAGAGGTGTGTGTCTGGAAATCGGAGGAAGCGTAAGGAACGTGCTATACACTTAGTTCCACAAAACAACGCTGTGGAGGGGCGGTCCTTCAACTGCCATCTCCTCTGCTAAGAAACGAACGGATTGAGGCAAAGTGTGAAAGAAAGCAGAGGGGAAGCGTGATCTACCTTACCCGCGGAACAACTTCTTACGGAGGGTTTTCTCAACGAGCACCATTCATGGTTCACGAAGATAGAAGCCTCTTCCAAAGTATGCGAGTTACGCAGAAGAAAGGCATACACGAATGTGTGCGAACCAAGTCTATCTCAAACGCGACTTCGAGCTCCCTTCTGGGTTCGTGAGGAATTCATAGTCACAAAACGTATGTGTTGAATCCTAAACAAAGGGAATACTATTCAGTCTGAAGAAACACCACTGCAGAGAAACCGTGTTTCTACTAACATCATCCCTGAACATGGTAGACTTTTCCAACGTAAGTGTGAAATCGCAAGGAATGAGCCCCGTGCCTATCGCACAGACATACTTAGTGTAGAATGTCTGTCCCCATTCGAATCTTGTTCTGGGAGAAGTGATTTCAGGAGTAGGAGAGAGAGCAGATGGAACGTATGAAGGTTTACATTGTGAGAAGGAAATCCATCAGGAAAGCCATACACGTAAGGATGAGAAACACTTTAGCATGAAAGGGTGAAGGCATCTTGAAAGGGCCCTGTGACGGTGCTGGAGAAACCTCTTCTGAAGTAGGCTTCCCTCAGCTGTCCAATGGCTTCAGTGAGATGAAAGTGCTTTCTGTAGTCGGTGTGAAGGCGTAAGGGACATGGCCTAGACTTAACTCTCTGTGTCGAATGTGCCTACAGTCGTGACATGAAGAACGATGTATGGAAATGGAGGATGTGAGCAAGCCTAAGGAAGATGGCATACGTGTGTTTAACTCTAAGAACAAATCTATAGTGTTGCCGTCCTTCGACTACCATCTCTTTCGTAAGGTTGGAAGCAGCTTGTTAAGCGTTCTGTGCAAGGAAAGAGATGGAACGCGCGATCCTGTACAGCGAGGAACACGTTGTGCGGAGGGTTTCTCTCCTTTAAGTCCTGTGTCATGCAGGTGGACGGGTCTTCAAATGGACGTGGGCTCGCCTCAGGCCTAGTAGCCTTACACTGAACTCTGAGAAACAAGGCCACGTCAAACAGGCTTTCATGCGAACATCTTGGTTCTTGAAGATAAAGGCCCTTGGAGATATATGTGTTGTTCTCTAAGAGAAGGTTCTTATACTCACCTCTCAAGAAGCAAAACTGCAGGGAAATAGTCTTTCCACTACCACCTATAGGGACGAAGACGGAAGCCATTTCCAACGTTCGCAGTGAAGGCACAAATACTGTGTCATGTACCACTGCTTGAGAAAGAAGTTATGTCGAATGTTTCTCCCTACTCAGATCTTGTTTCAGGAAGCTAGAAACGTTTTCGGTTCTTTGCCTGAAAGCGTAAGGGAAATGCCATAGGCTGAATTGTGAAGAAAAATGTGGGTCGAATGTGACCACCAAGTCACAAGTTGTCCCCTATAGAGGTGTGTGTCTGGAAATCGGAGGAAGCGTAAGGAACGTGCTATACACTTAGTTCCACAAAACAACGCTGTGGAGGTGCGGTCCTTCGAGTGCCATCTCCTCTGCTAAGAAACGAACGGATTGAGGCAAAGTGTGAAAGAAAGCAGAGGGGAAGCGTGATCTACCTTACCCGCGGAACAACTTCTTACGGAGGGTTTTCTCAACGAGCACCATTCATGGGTCACGAAGATAGAAGCGTCTTCCAAAGTAGGCGAGTTATGCAGAAGAAAGGCATACACGAATCGGTGCGAAACAAGTCTATCTCAAACGCGACTTCGAGCTCCCATCTGGGTTGGCGAAGAATTCATAGTCACAAAATATATGTGTTGAATCCTAAAGAAAGGGAGTACTATTCATTCTGAGGAAACACCACTACAGAGAAACCGTGTTTCTCCTAACATCTTCCCTGAACATGGTAGACTTTACCAGCGTAAGTGTGAAATCGCGAGGAATGTGCCCCGTGCCTGTCCCACAGACATACTTAGTGTAGAATACCTGTCCCCATTCGAATCTTGTTCTGTGAGAAGTGTTTGCAAGAGTAGGAGATAGAGCAGAAGGAACGTGTCCAGGTTTTCATTGTGAGAAGGAAATCCATCAGGAAAGCCATACACGTAAGGATGAGAAGCACTTTAGCATGAAACGGTGAAGGCATCTTGAAAGGGCCCTGTGACGGTGCTGGAGAAAACTCTTCAGAAGTAGGCTTCCCTCAGCTGTCCTATGGTTTCAGTGAGATGAAAGTGTTTTCCGTAGTGGCTGTGAAGGCGTAAGGGACATGGCCTAGACTTAACTCTCCGTGTCGAATGTGCCTACAGTCGTGACATGAAGAACGATGTATGGAAATGGAGGATGTGAGCAAGCCTAAGGAAGATGGCATATGTTTGTTTAACTGTAAGAACAAATCTATGGGGTTGCCGTCCTTCGACTACCATCTCTTTTCCTAAGGTTGGAATCAGCTTGTTAAACGTTGTGTGCAAGGAAAGAGATGGAACGCGCGATCCTGTACAGCGAGGAACACGTTGTGCGGAGGGTTTCTCTCTTTTAAGTCCTGTGCCCTGCAGGTGGATGGGTCTTCAAATGGACGTGGGCTCGCCTCAGGCCTAGTAGCCTTACACTGAACTCTGAGAAACAAGGCCACGTCAAACAGGCTTTCGTGCGAACATCTTGGTTCTTGAAGATAAAGGCCCTTGGAGATATATGTGTTGTTCTCTAAGGGAATGTTCTTATACTCCCCTCTCAAGAAACAAAGCTGCAGGGAAATAGTCTTTCCACTACCACCTGTAGGGACGAAGACGGAAGCCATTTTCAACGTTCGCAGTGAAGGCACAAATACTGTGTCATGTACCACTGCTTGAGAAAAAGTTGTGTCGAAAGTTTCTCCCTACTCAGATCTTGTTTCAGGAAGATAAAAGCGTTTTCAGTTCTTTGCCTGAAAGCGTAAGGTAAATGCAATAGGCTGAATTGTGAAGAAAAAAGTGGGTCGAATGTGACCACCACGTCACATGTTGTCCCCTACAGAGGTGTGTGTCTGGAAATCGGAGGAAGCGTAAGGAACGTGCTATACACTTAGTTCCACAAAACAACGCTGTGGAGGGGCGGTCCTTCGACTGCCATCTCCTCTGCTAAGAAACGAACGGATTGAGGCAAAGTGTGAAAGAAACCAGAGGGGAAGCGTGATCTACCTTACCCGCGGAACAACTTCTTACGGAGGGTTTTCTCAACGAGCACCATTCATGGGTCACGAAGAGAGAAGCGTCTTCCAAAGTAGGCGAGTTATGCAGAAGAAAGGCATACACGAATCTGTGCGAAACAAGTCTACCTCAAACGCGACTTCGAGCTCCCATCTGGGTTGGCGAAGAATTCATAGTCACAAAATATATGTGTTGAATCCTAAAGAAAGGGAGTACTATTCATTCTGAGGAAACACCACTACAGAGAAACCGTGTTTCTCCTAACATCTTCCCTGAATATGGTAGACTTTACCAGCGTAAGTGTGAAATCGCGAGGAATGTGCCCCGTGCCTGTCCCACAGACATACTTAGTGTAGAATACCTGTCCCCATTCGAATCTTGTTCTGTGAGAAGTGTTTGCAAGAGTAGGAGATAGAGCAGAAGGAAAGTGTCAAGGTTTTCATTCTGAGAAGGAAATCCATCAGGAAAGCCATACACGTAAGGATGAGAAGCACTTTAGCATGAAACGGTGAAGGCATCTTGAAAGGGCCCTGTGACGGTGCTGGAGAAAACTCTTCGGAAGTAGGCTTCCCTCAGCTGCCCTATGGTTTCAGTGAGATGAAAGTGTTTTCCGTAGTGGCTGTGAAGGCGTAAGGGACATGGCCTAGACTTAACTCTCCGTGTCGAATGTGCCTACAGTCGTGACATGAAGAACGATGTATGGAAATGGAGGATGTGAGCAAGCCTAAGGAAGATGGCATATGTTTGTTTAACTGTAAGAACAAATCTATGGGGTTGCCGTCCTTCGACTACCATCTCTTTTCGTAAGGTTGGAATCAGCTTGTTAAACGTTGTGTGCAGGGAAAGAGATGGAACGCGCGATCCTGTACAGCGAGGAACACGTTGTGCGGAGGGTTTCTCTCTTTTAAGTCCTGTGCCCTGCAGGTGGATGGGTCTTCAAATGGACGTGGGCTCGCCTCAGGCCTAGTAACCTTACACTGAACTCTGAGAAACAAGGCCACGTCAAACAGGCTTTCGTGCGAACATCTTGGTTCTTGAAGATAAAGGCCCATGGAGATATATGTGTTGTTCTCCAAGGGAAGGTTCTTATACTCCCCTCTCAAGATACAAAGCTGCAGGGAAATAGTCTTTCCACTACCACCTATAGGGACGAAGGCGGAAGCCATTTCCAACGTTCGCAGTGAAGCCACAAATACTGTGTCATGTACCACTGCTTGAGAAAAAGTTGTGTCGAAAGTTTCTCCCTACTCAGATCTTGTTTCAGGAAGATAAAAGCGTGTTCAGTTCTTTGCCTGAAAGCGTAAGGAAAATGCAATAGGCTGAATTGTGAAGAAAAAAGTGGGTCGAATGTGACCACCAAGTCACAAGTTGTCCCCTACAGAGGTGTGTGTCTGGAAATCGGAGGAAGCGTAAGGAACGTGCTATACACTTAGTTCCACAAAACAACGCTGTGGAGGGGCGGTCCTTCAACTGCCATCTCCTCTGCTAAGAAACGAACGGATTGAGGCAAAGTGTGAAAGAAAGCAGAGGGGAAGCGTGATCTACCTTACCCGCGGAACAACTTCTTACGGAGGGTTTTCTCAACGAGCACCATTCATGGTTCACGAAGATAGAAGCCTCTTCCAAAGTATGCGAGTTACGCAGAAGAAAGGCATACACGAATGTGTGCGAAGCAAGTCTATCTCAAACGCGACTTCGAGCTCCCTTCTGGGTTCGTGAGGAATTCATAGTCACAAAACGTATGTGTTGAATCCTAAACAAAGGGAATACTATTCAGTCTGAAGAAACACCACTGCAGAGAAACCGTGTTTCTACTAACATCATCCCTGAACATGGTAGACTTTTCCAACGTAAGTGTGAAATCGCAAGGAATGAGCCCCGTGCCTATCGCACAGACATACTTAGTGTAGAATGTCTGTCCCCATTCGAATCTTGTTCTGGGAGAAGTGATTTCAGGAGTAGGAGAGAGAGCAGATGGAACGTATGAAGGTTTACATTGTGAGAAGGAAATCCATCAGGAAAGCCATACACGTAAGGATGAGAAACACTTTAGCATGAAAGGGTAAAGGCATCTTGAAAGGGCCCTGTGACGGTGCTGGAGAAACCTCTTCTGAAGTAGGCTTCCCTCAGCTGTCCAATGGCTTCAGTGAGATGAAAGTGCTTTCTGTAGTCGGTGTGAAGGCGTAAGGGACATGGCCTAGACTTAACTCTCTGTGTCGAATGTGCCTACAGTCGTGACATGAAGAACGATGTATGGAAATGGAGGATGTGAGCAAGCCTAACGAAGATGGCATACGTGTGTTTAACTCTAAGAACAAATCTATAGTGTTGCCGTCCTTCGACTACCATCTCTTTCGTAAGGTTGGAAGCAGCTTGTTAAGCGTTCTGTGCAAGGAAAGAGATGGAACGCGCGATCCTGTACAGCGAGGAACACGTTGTGCGGAGGGTTTCTCTCCTTTAAGTCCTGTGTCATGCAGGTGGACGGGTCTTCAAATGGACGTGGGCTCGCCTCAGGCCTAGTAGCCTTACACTGAACTCTGAGAAACAAGGCCACGTCAAACAGGCTTTCATGCGAACATCTTGGTTCTTGAAGATAAAGGCCCTTGGAGATATATGTGTTGTTCTCTAAGAGAAGGTTCTTATACTCACCTCTCAAGAAGCAAAACTGCAGGGAAATAGTCTTTCCACTACCACCTATAGGGACGAAGACGGAAGCCATTTCCAACGTTCGCAGTGAGGCACAAATACTGTGTCATGTACCACTGCTTGAGAAAGAAGTTATGTCGAATGTTTCTCCCTACTCAGATCTTGTTTCAGGAAGCTAGAAACGTTTTCGGTTCTTTGCCTGAAAGCGTAAGGGAAATGCCATAGGCTGAATTGTGAAGAAAAATGTGGGTCGAATGTGACCACCAAGTCACAAGTTGTCCCCTATAGAGGTGTGTGTCTGGAAATCGGAGGAAGCGTAAGGAACGTGCTATACACTTAGTTCCACAAAACAACGCTGTGGAGGTGCGGTCCTTCGAGTGCCATCTCCTCTGCTAAGAAACGAACGGATTGAGGCAAAGTGTGAAAGAAAGCAGAGGGGAAGCGTGATCTACCTTACCCGCGGAACAACTTCTTACGGAGGGTTTTCTCAACGAGCACCATTCATGGGTCACGAAGATAGAAGCGTCTTCCAAAGTAGGCGAGTTATGCAGAAGAAAGGCATACACGAATCGGTGCGAAACAAGTCTATCTCAAACGCGACTTCGAGCTCCCATCTGGGTTGGCGAAGAATTCATAGTCACAAAATATATGTGTTGAATCCTAAAGAAAGGGAGTACTATTCATTCTGAGGAAACACCACTACAGAGAAACCGTGTTTCTCCTAACATCTTCCCTGAACATGGTAGACTTTACCAGCGTAAGTGTGAAATCGCGAGGAATGTGCCCCGTGCCTGTCCCACAGACATACTTAGTGTAGAATACCTGTCCCCATTCGAATCTTGTTCTGTGAGAAGTGTTTGCAAGAGTAGGAGATAGAGCAGAAGGAACGTGTCCAGGTTTTCATTGTGAGAAGGAAATCCATCAGGAAAGCCATACACGTAAGGATGAGAAGCACTTTAGCATGAAACGGTGAAGGCATCTTGAAAGGGCCCTGTGACGGTGCTGGAGAAAACTCTTCAGAAGTAGGCTTCCCTCAGCTGTCCTATGGTTTCAGTGAGATGAAAGTGTTTTCCGTAGTGGCTGTGAAGGCGTAAGGGACATGGCCTAGACTTAACTCTCCGTGTCGAATGTGCCTACAGTCGTGACATGAAGAACGATGTATGGAAATGGAGGATGTGAGCAAGCCTAAGGAAGATGGCATATGTTTGTTTAACTGTAAGAACAAATCTATGGGGTTGCCGTCCTTCGACTACCATCTCTTTTCCTAAGGTTGGAATCAGCTTGTTAAACGTTGTGTGCAAGGAAAGAGATGGAACGCGCGATCCTGTACAGCGAGGAACACGTTGTGCGGAGGGTTTCTCTCTTTTAAGTCCTGTGCCCTGCAGGTGGATGGGTCTTCAAATGGACGTGGGCTCGCCTCAGGCCTAGTAGCCTTACACTGAACTCTGAGAAACAAGGCCACGTCAAACAGGCTTTCGTGCGAACATCTTGGTTCTTGAAGATAAAGGCCCTTGGAGATATATGTGTTGTTCTCTAAGGGAATGTTCTTATACTCCCCTCTCAAGAAACAAAGCTGCAGGGAAATAGTCTTTCCACTACCACCTGTAGGGACGAAGACGGAAGCCATTTTCAACGTTCGCAGTGAAGGCACAAATACTGTGTCATGTACCACTGCTTGAGAAAAAGTTGTGTCGAAAGTTTCTCCCTACTCAGATCTTGTTTCAGGAAGATAAAAGCGTTTTCAGTTCTTTGCCTGAAAGCGTAAGGTAAATGCAATAGGCTGAATTGTGAAGAAAAAAGTGGGTCGAATGTGACCACCACGTCACATGTTGTCCCCTACAGAGGTGTGTGTCTGGAAATCGGAGGAAGCGTAAGGAACGTGCTATACACTTAGTTCCACAAAACAACTCTGTGGAGGGGTGGTCCTTCGACTACCATCTCCTCTGCTAAGAAACGAACGGATTGAGGCAAAGTGTGAAAGAAACCAGAGGGGAAGCGTGATCTACCTTACCCGCGGAACAACTTCTTACGGAGGGTTTTCTCAACGAGCACCATTCATGGGTCACGAAGAGAGAAGCATCTTCCAAAGTAGGCGAGTTATGCAGAAGAAAGGCATACACGAATCTGTGCGAAACAAGTGTATCTCAAACGCGACTTCGAGCTCCCATCTGGGTTGGCGAAGAATTCATAGTCACAAAATATATGTGTTGAATCCTAAAGAAAGGGAGTACTATTCATTCTGAGGAAACACCACTACAGAGAAACCGTGTTTCTCCTAACATCTTCCCTGAACATGGTAGACTTTACCAGCGTAAGTGTGAAATCGCGAGGAATGTGCCCCGTGCCTGTCCCACAGACATACTTAGTGTAGAATACCTGTCCCCATTCGAATCTTGTTCAGTGAGAAGTGTTTGCAAGAGTAGGAGATAGAGCAGAAGGAAAGTGTCCAGGTATTCATTGTGAGAAGGAAATCCATCAGGAAAGCCATACACGTAAGGATGAGAAGCACTTTAGCATGAAACGGTGAAGGCATCTTGAAAGGGCCCTGTGACGGTGCTGGAGAAATCTCTTCGGAAGTAGGCTTCCCTCAGCTGCCCTATGGTTTCAGTGAGATGAAAGTGTTTTCCGTAGTGGCTGTGAAAGCGTAAGGGACATGGCCTAGACTTAACTCTCCGTGTCGAATGTGCCTACCGTCGTGACATGAAGAACGATGTATGGAAATGGAAGATGTGAGCAAGCCTAAGGAAGATGGCATATGTTTGTTTAACTGTAAGAACAAATCTATGGGGTTGCCGTCCTTCGACTACCATCTCTTTTCCTAAGGTTGGAATCAGCTTGTTAAACGTTGTGTGCAAGGAAAGAGATGGAACGCGCGATCCTGTACAGCGAGGAACACGTTGTGCGGAGGGTTTCTCTCTTTTAAGTCCTGTGCCCTGCAGGTGGATGGGTCTTCAAATGGACGTGGGCTCCCCTCAGGCCTAGTAGCCTTACACTGAACTCTGAGAAACAAGGCCACGTCAAACAGGCTTTCGTGCGAACATCTTGGTTCTTGAAGATAAAGGCCCTTGGAGATATATGTGTTGTTCTCCAAGGGAATGTTCTTATACTCCCCTCTCAAGAAACAAAGCTGCAGGGAAATAGTCTTTCCACTACCACCTATAGGGACGAAGGCGGAAGCCATTTCCAACGTTCGCAGTGAAGGCACAAATACTGTGTCATGTACCACTGCTTGAGAAAAAGTTGTGTCGAAAGTTTCTCCCTACTCAGATCTTGTTTCAGGAAGATAAAAGCGTTTTCAGTTCTTTGCCTGAAAGCGTAAGGAAAATGCAATAGGCTGAATTGTGAAGAAAAAAGTGGGTCGAATGTGACCACCAAGTCACAAGTTGTCCCCTACAGAGGTGTGTGTCTGGAAATCGGAGGAAGCGTAAGGAACGTGCTATACACTTAGTTCCACAAAACAACGCTGTGGAGGGGCGGTCCTTCAACTGCCATCTCCTCTGCTAAGAAACGAACAGATTGAGGCAAAGTGTGAAAGAAAGCAGAGGGGAAGCGTGATCTACCTTACCCGCGGAACAACTTCTTACGGAGGGTTTTCTCAACGAGCACCATTCATGGTTCACGAAGATAGAAGCCTCTTCCAAAGTATGCGAGTTATGCAGAAGAAAGGCATACACGAATGTGTGCGAAGCAAGTCTATCTCAAACGCGACTTCGAGCTCCCTTCTGGGTTCGTGAGGAATTCATAGTCACAAAACGTATGTGTTGAATCCTAAACAAAGGGAATACTATTCAGTCTGAAGAAACACCACTGCAGAGAAACCGTGTTTCTACTAACATCATCCCTGAACATGGTAGACTTTTCCAACGTAAGTGTGAAATCGCAAGGAATGAGCCCCGTGCCTATCCCACAGACATACTTAGTGTAGAATGTCTGTCCCCATTCGAATCTTGTTCTGGGAGAAGTGATTTCAGGAGTAGGAGAGAGAGCAGATGGAACGTATGAAGGTTTACATTGTGAGAAGGAAATCCATCAGGAAAGCCATACACGTAAGGATGAGAAACACTTTAGCATGAAAGGGTGAAGGCATCTTGAAAGGGCCCTGTGACGGTGCTGGAGAAACCTCTTCTGAAGTAGGCTTCCCTCAGCTGTCCAATGGCTTCAGTGAGATGAAAGTGCTTTCTGTAGTCGGTGTGAAGGCGTAAGGGACATGGCCTAGACTTAACTCTCTGTGTCGAATGTGCCTACAGTCGTGACATGAAGAACGATGTATGGAAATGGAGGATGTGAGCAAGCCTAAGGAAGATGGCATACGTGTGTTTAACTCTAAGAACAAATCTATAGTGTTGCCGTCCTTCGACTACCATCTCTTTCGTAAGGTTGGAAGCAGCTTGTTAAGCGTTGTGTGCAAGGAAAGAGATGGAACGCGCGATCCTGTACAGCGAGGAACACGTTGTGCGGAGGGTTTCTCTCCTTTAAGTCCTGTGTCATGCAGGTGGACGGGTCTTCAAATGGACGTGGGCTCGCCTCAGGCCTAGTAGCCTTACACTGAACTCTGAGAAACAAGGCCACGTCAAACAGGCTTTCATGCGAACATCTTGGTTCTTGAAGATAAAGGCCCTTGGAGATATATGTGTTGTTCTCTAAGAGAAGGTTCTTATACTCACCTCTCAAGAAGCAAAACTGCAGGGAAATAGTCTTTCCACTACCACCTATAGGGACGAAGACGGAATCCATTTCCAACGTTCGCAGTGAAGGCACAAATACTGTGTCATGTACCACTGCTTGAGAAAGAAGTTATGTCGAATGTTTCTCCCTACTCAGATCTTGTTTCAGGAAGCTAGAAACGTTTTCGGTTCTTTGCCTGAAAGCGTAAGGGAAATGCCATAGGCTGAATTGTGAAGAAAAAGGTGGGTCGAATGTGACCACCAAGTCACAAGTTGTCCCCTATAGAGGTGTGTGTCTGGAAATCGGAGGAAGCGTAAGGAACGTGCTATACACTTAGTTCCACAAAACAACGCTGTGGAGGTGCGGTCCTTCGAGTGCCATCTCCTCTGCTAAGAAACGAACGGATTGAGGCAAAGTGTGAAAGAAAGCAGAGGGGAAGCGTGATCTACCTTACCCGCGGAACAACTTCTTACGGAGGGTTTTCTCAATGAGCACCATTCATGGGTCACGAAGATAGAAGCGTCTTCCAAAGTAGGCGAGTTATGCAGAAGAAAGGCATACACGAATCGGTGCGAAACAAGTCTATCTCAAACGCGACTTCGAGCTCCCATCTGGGTTGGCGAAGAATTCATAGTCACAAAATATATGTGTTGAATCCTAAAGAAAGGGAGTACTATTCATTCTGAGGAAACACCACTACAGAGAAACCGTGTTTCTCCTAACATCTTCCCTGAACATGGTAGACTTTACCAGCGTAAGTGTGAAATCGCGAGGAATGTGCCCCGTGCCTGTCCCACAGACATACTTAGTGTAGAATACCTGTCCCCATTCGAATCTTGTTCTGTGAGAAGTGTTTGCAAGAGTAGGAGATAGAGCAGAAGGAACGTGTCCAGGTTTTCATTGTGAGAAGGAAATCCATCAGGAAAGCCATACACGTAAGGATGAGAAGCACTTTAGCATGAAACGGTGAAGGCATCTTGAAAGGGCCCTGTGACGGTGCTGGAGAAAACTCTTCAGAAGTAGGCTTCCCTCAGCTGTCCTATGGTTTCAGTGAGATGAAAGTGTTTTCCGTAGTGGCTGTGAAGGCGTAAGGGACATGGCCTAGACTTAACTCTCCGTGTCGAATGTGCCTACAGTCGTGACATGAAGAACGATGTATGGAAATGGAGGATGTGAGCAAGCCTAAGGAAGATGGCATATGTTTGTTTAACTGTAAGAACAAATCAATGGGGTTGCCGTCCTTCGACTACCATCTCTTTTCCTAAGGTTGGAATCAGCTTGTTAAACGTTGTGTGCAAGGAAAGAGATGGAACGCGCGATCCTGTACAGCGAGGAACACGTTGTGCGGAGGGTTTCTCTCTTTTAAGTCCTGTGCCCTGCAGGTGGATGGGTCTTCAAATGGACGTGGGCTCGCCTCAGGCCTAGTAGCCTTACACTGAACTCTGAGAAACAAGGCCACGTCAAACAGGCTTTCGTGCGAACATCTTGGTTCTTGAAGATAAAGGCCCTTGGAGATATATGTGTTGTTCTCTAAGGGAATGTTCTTATACTCCCCTCTCAAGAAACAAAGCTGCAGGGAAATAGTCTTTCCACTACCACCTGTAGGGACGAAGACGGAAGCCATTTTCAACGTTCGCAGTGAAGGCACAAATACTGTGTCATGTACCACTGTTTGAGAAAAAGTTGTGTCGAAAGTTTCTCCCTACTCAGATCTTGTTTCAGGAAGATAAAAGCGTTTTCAGTTCTTTGCCTGAAAGCGTAAGGTAAATGCAATAGGCTGAATTGTGAAGAAAAAAGTGGGTCGAATGTGACCACCACGTCACATGTTGTCCCCTACAGAGGTGTGTGTCTGGAAATCGGAGGAAGCGTAAGGAACGTGCTATACACTTAGTTCCACAAAACAACGCTGTGGAGGGGCGGTCCTTCGACTGCCATCTCCTCTGCTAAGAAACGAACGGATTGAGGCAAACTGTGAAAGAAACCAGAGGGGAAGCGTGATCTACCTTACCCGCGGAACAACTTCTTACGGAGGGTTTTCTCAACGAGCACCATTCATGGGTCACGAAGAGAGAAGCGTCTTCCAAAGTAGGCGAGTTATGCAGAAGAAAGGCATACACGAATCTGTGCGAAACAAGTCTATCTCAAACGGGACTTCGAGCTCCCATCTGGGTTGGCGAAGAATTCATAGTCACAAAATATATGTGTTGAATCCTAAAGAAAGGGAGTACTATTCATTCTGAGGAAACACCACTACAGAGAAACCGTGTTTCTCCTAACATCTTCCCTGAACATGGTAGACTTTACCAGCGTAAGTGTGAAATCGCGAGGAATGTGCCCCGTGCCTGTCCCACAGACATACTTAGTGTAGAATACCTGTCCCCATTCGAATCTTGTTCTGGGAGAAGTGTTTGCAAGAGTAGGAGATAGAGCAGAAGGAAAGTGTCCAGGTTTTCATTGTGAGAAGGAAATCCATCAGGAAAGCCATACACGTAAGGATGAGAAGCACTTTAGCATGAAACGGTGAAGGCATCTTGAAAGGGCCCTGTGACGGTGCTGGAGAAAACTCTTCGGAAGTAGGCTTCCCTCAGCTGCCCTATGGTTTCAGTGAGATGAAAGTGTTTTCCGTAGTGGCTGTGAAGGCGTAAGGGACATGGCCTAGACTTAACTCTCCGTGTCGAATGTGCCTACCGTCGTGACATGAAGAACGATGTATGGAAATGGAAGATGTGAGCAAGCCTAAGGAAGATGGCATATGTTTGTTTAACTGTAAGAACAAATCTATGGTGTTGCCGTCCTTTGACTACCATCTCTTTTCCTAAGGTTGGAATCAGCTTGTTAAACGTTGTGTGCAAGGAAGGAGATGGAACGCGCGATCCTGTACAGCGAGGAACACGTTGTGCGGAGGGTTTCTCTCTTTTAAGTCCTGTGCCCTGCAGGTGGATGGGTCTTCAAATGGACGTGGGCTCGCCTCAGGCCTAGTAGCCTTACACTGAACTCTGAGAGACAAGGCCACGTCAAACAGGCTTTCGTGCGAACATCTTGGTTCTTGAAGATAAAGGCCCTTGGAGATATATGTGTTGTTCTCTAAGGGAAGGTTCTTATACTCCCCTCTCAAGAAACAAAGCTGCAGGGAAATAGTCTTTCCACTACCACCGATAGGGACGAAACGGAATCAATTTCCAACGTTCGCAGTGAAGGCACAAATACTGTGTCATGTACCAGTGCTTGAGAAAAAGTTGTGTCGAAAGTTTCTCCCTACTCAGATCTTGTTTCAGGAAGATAAAAGCGTTTTCAGCTCTTTGCGTGAAAGCGTAAGGAAAATGCAATAGGCTGAATTGTGAAGAAAAAAGTGTGTCGAATGTGACCACCACGTCACAAGTTGTCCCCTACAGAGTTGTGTGTCTGGAAATCGGAGGAACCGTAAGGAACGTGCTATACACTTAGTTCCACAAAACAACGCTGTGGAGGTGCGGTCCTTCGACTGCCATCTCCTCTGCTAAGAAAAGAACGGATTGAGGCAAAGTGTGAAAGAAAGCAGAGGGGAAGCGTGATCTACCTTACACGCGGAACAACTTCTTACGGAGGGTTTTCTCAACGAGCACTATTCATAGGTCACGAAGATAGAAGCCTCTTCCAAAGTATGCGAGTTATGCAGAAGAAAGGCATACACGAATCTGTGCGAAACAAGTCTATCTCAAACGCGACTTCGAGCTCCCATCTGGGTTGGCGAAGAATTCATAGTCACAAAATATATGTGTTGAATCCTAAACAATGGGAGTACTATTCATTCTGAGGAAACACCACTACAGAGAAACCGTGTTTCTCCTAACATCTTCCCTGAACATGGTAGACTTTACCAACGGAAGTGTGAAATCGCAAGGAATGAGCCCCATGCCTATCCCACAGACATACTTAGTGTAGAATGTCTGTCCCCATTCGAATCTTGTTCTGGGAGAAGTGTTTTCAGGAGTAGGAGAGAGAGCAGATGGAACGTGTCAAGGTTTTCATTGTGAGAAGGAAATCCATCAGGAAAGCCATACACGTAAGGATGAGAAACACTTTAGCATGAAAGGGTGAAGGCATCTTGAAAGGGCCCTGTGACGGTGCTAGAGAAACCTCTTCTGAAGTAGGCTTCCCTCAGCTGTCCTATGGTTTCAGGGAGTTGAAAGTGCTTTCCTTAGTGGGTGTGAAGGTGTAAGGGACATGGCCTAGACTTAACTCTCCGTGTCGAATGTGCCTACAGTCGTGACATGAAGAACGATGTATGGAAATGGAGGATGTGAGCAAGCCTAAGGAAGATGGCATACGTGTGTTTAACTCTAAGAACAAATCTATAGTGTTGCCGTCCTTCGACTACCATCTCTTTCGTAAGGTTGGAAGCAGCTTGTTATGCGTTGTGTGCAAGGAAAGAGATGGAACGTGCGATCCTGTACAGCGAGGAACACGTTGTGCGGAGGGTTTCTCTCCTTTAAGTCCTGTGTCATGCAGGTGGATGGGTCTTCAAATGGACGTGGGCTCGCATCACACCTAGTAGCCTTACACTGAACTCTGAGAAACTAGGCCACGTCATACAGGCTTTCGTGCGAACATCATGGTTCTTGAAGATAAAGGCCCTTGGAGATATATGTGTTGTTCTCTAAGGGAAGGTTCTTATACTCACCTCTCAAGAAGCAAAACTGCAGGGAAATAGTCTTTCCACTACCACCTATAGGGACGAAGACGGAAGCCATTTCCAACGTTTGCAGTGAAGCCACAAATACTGTGTCATGTACCACTGCTTGAGAAAGAAGTTGTGTCGAAACTTTCTCCCTACTCAGATTTTGTTTCAGGAAGCTAGAAACGTTTTCGGTTCTTTGCCTGAAAGCGTAAGGGAAATGCCATAGGCTGAATTGTGAAGAAAAATGTGGGTCGAATGTGACCACCAAGTCACAAGTTGTCCCCTATAGAGGTGTGTGTCTGGAAATCGGAGGAAGCGTAAGGAACGTGCTATACACTTAGTTCCACAAAACAACGCTGTGGAGGTGCGGTCCTTCGACTGCCATCTCCTCTGCTAAGAAACGAACGGATTGAGGCAAAGTGTGAAAGAAAGCAGAGGGGAAGCATGATCTACCTTACCCGCGGAACAACTTCTTACGGAGGGTTTTCTCAACGAGCACCATTCATGGGTCACGAAGATAGAAGCGTCTTCCAAATTATGCGAGTTATGCAGAAGAAAGGCATACACGAATCTGTGCGAAAAAAGTCTATCTCAAACGCGACTTCGAGCTCCCATCTGGGTTGGCGAAGAATTCATAGTCACAAAATATATGTGTTGAATCCTAAAGAAAGGGAGTACTATTCATTCTGAGGAAACACCACTACAGAGAAAGCGTGTTTCTCCTAACATCTTCCCTGAACATGGTAGACTTTACCAGCGTAAGTGTGAAATCGCAAGGAATGTGCCCCGTGCCTGTCCCACAGACATATTTAGTGTAGAATACCTGTCCCCATTCGAATCTTGTTCTGTGAGATGTGTTTGCAATAGTAGGAGATAGAGCCGAAGGAACGTGTCAAGGTTTTCATTGTGAGAAGGAAATCCATCAGGAAAGCCATACACGAAAGCATGAGAAGCACTTTAGCATGAAAGGGTGAAGGCATCTTGAAAGGGCCCTGTGACGGTGCTGGAGAAACCTCTTCTGAAGTAGGCTTCCCTCAGCTGTCCTATGGTTTCAGTGAGATGAAAGTGCTTTCCGTAGTGGGTGTGAAGGCGTAAGGGACATGGCCTAGACTTAACTCTCCATGTCGAATGTGCCTACAGTCATGACATGAAGAACGATGTATGGAAATGGAGGATGTGAGCAAGCCTAAGGAAGATGGCATACGTGTGTTTAACTCTAAGAACAAATCTATAGTGTTGCCGTCCTTCGACTACCATCTCTTTCGTAAGGTTGGAAGCAGCTTGTTAAGCGTTGTGTGCAAGGAAAGAGATGGAACGCGCGATCCTGTACAGCGAGGAACACGTTGTGCGGAGGGTTTCTCTCCTTTAAGTCCTGTGTCATGCAGGTGGACGGGTCTTCAAATGGACGTGGGCTCGCCTCAGGCCTAGTAGCCTTACACTGAACTCTGAGAAACTAGGCCACGTCAAACAGGCTTTCGTGCGAACATCTTGGTTCTTGAAGATAAAGGCCCTTGGAGATATATGTGTTGTTCTCTAAGGGAAGGTTCTTATACTCCCCTCTCAAGAAACAAAGCTGCAGGGAAATAGTCTTTCCACTACCACCTGTAGGGACGAAGACGGAAGCCATTTTCAACGTTCGCAGTGAAGGCACAAATACTGTGTCATGTACCACTGCTTGAGAAAGAAGTTGTGTCGAAACTTTCTCCCTACTCAGATCTTGTTTCAGGAAGCTAGAAACGTTTTCGTTTCTTTGCCTGAAAGCGTAAGGGAAATGCCATAGGCTGAATTGTGAAGAAAAATGTGGGTCGAATGTGACCACCAAGTCACAAGTTGTCCCCTATAGAGGTGTGTGTCTGGAAATCGCAGGAAGCGTAAGGAACGTGCTATACACTTAGTTCCACAACACAACGCTGTGCAGGTGCGGTCTTTCGACTGCCATCTCCTCTGCTAAGAAACGAACGGAGTGAGGCAAAGTGTGAAAGAAAGCAGAGGGGAAGCATGATCTACCTTACCCGCGGAACAACTTCTTACGGAGGGTTTTCTCAACGAGCACCATTCATGGGTCACGAAGATAGAAGCGTCTTCCAAATTATGCGAGTTATGCAGAGAAAGGCATACACGAATCTGTGCGAAAAAAGGCTATCTCAAACGCGACTTCGAGCTCCCATCTGGGTTGGCGAAGAATTCATAGTCACAAAATATATGTGTTGAATCCTAAAGAAAGGGAGTACTATTCATTCTGAGGAAACACCACTACAGAGAAACCGTGTTTCTCCTAACATCTTCCCTGAACATGGTAGACTATACCAGCGTAAGTGTGAAATCGCGAGGAATGTGCCCCGTGCCTGTCCCACAGACATACTTAGTGTAGAATACCTGTCCCCATTCGAATCTTGTTCTGTGAGAAGTGTTTGCGAGAGTAGGAGATAGAGCAGAAGGAACGTGTCAAGGTTTTCATTGTGAGAAGGAAATCCATCAGGAAAGCCATACACGTAAGGATGAGAAGCACTTTAGCATGAAACGGTGAAGGCATCTTGAAAGGGCCCTGTGACGGTGCTGGAGAAACCTCTTCTGAAGTCGGCTTCCCTCAGCTGCCCTATGGTTTCAGTGAGATGAAAGTGTTTTCCATAGTGGCTGTGAAGGCGTAAGGGACATGGCCTAGACTTAACTCTCCGTGTCGAATGTGCCTACAGTCGTGACTTGAAGAACGATGTATGGAAATGGAGGATGTGAGCAAGCCTAAGGAAGATGGCATATGTTTGTTTAACTGTAAGAACAAATCTATGGTGTTGCCGTCCTTCGACTACCATCTCTTTTCGTAAGGTTGGAATTAGCTTGTTAAACGTTGTGTTCAAGGAAAGAGATGGAACACGCGATCCTGTTCAGCGAGGAGCACGTTGTGCGAAGAGTTTCTCTCTTTTAAGTCCTGTGCCCTGCAGGTGGATGTGTCTTCAAATGGACGTGGGCTCGCCTCAGGCCTAGTAGCCTTACACTGAACTCTGAGAAACAAGGCCACGTCAAACAGGCTTTCGTGCGAACATCTTGGTTCTTGAAGATAAAGGCCCTTGGAGATATATGTGTTGTTCTCCAAGGGAATGTTCTTATACTCCCCTCTCAAGAAACAAAGCTACAGGGAAATAGTCTTTCCACTACCACCTATAGGGACGAAGACGGAAGCCATTTCCAACGTTCGCAGTGAAGGCACAAATACTGTGTCATGTACCAGTGCTTGAGAAAAAGTTGTGTCGAAAGTTTCTCCCTACTCAGATCTTGTTTCAGGAAGATAAAAGCGTTTTCAGCTCTTTGCCTGAAAGCGTAAGGAAAATGCAATAGGCTGAATTGTGAGGAAAAAAGTGGGTCGAATATGACCAACAAGTCACAAGTTGTCCCCTACAGAGGTGTGTCTCTGGAAATTGGAGGAAGCGTAAGGAACGTGCTATACACTTAGTTCCACAAAACAACGCTGTGGAGGGGCGGTCCTTCAACTGCCATCTCCTCGGCTAAGAAACGAACGGTTTGAGGCAAAGTGTGAAAGAAAGCAGAGGGGAAGCGTGATCTACCTTACCCGAGGAACAACTTCTTACGGAGGGTTTTCTCAACGAGCACCATTCATGGGTCACGAAGATAGAAGCGTCTTCCAAAGTATGCGAGTTATGCAGAGGAAAGGCATACACGAATGTGTGCGAACCAAGTCTATCTCAAACGCGACTTCGAGCTCCCTTCTGGGTTCGTGAGGAATTCATAGTCACAAAACGTATGTGTTGAATCCTAAACAAAGGGAATACTATTCAGTCTGAAGAAACACCACTGCAGAGAAACCGTGTTTCTACTAACATCATCCCTGAACATGGTAGACTTTTCCAACGTAAGTGTGAAATCACAAGGAATGAGCCCCGTGCCTATCCCACAGACATACTTAGTGTAGAATGTCTGTCCCCATTCGAATCTTGTTCTGGGAGAAGTGTTTTCAGGAGTAGGGGAGAGAGCAGATGGAACGTGTCAAGGTTTTCATTGTGAGAAGGAAATCCATCAGGAAAGCCATACACGTAAGGATGAGAAACACTTTAGCATGAAAGGGTGAAGGCATCTTGAAAGGGCCCTGTGACGGTGCTGGAGAAACCTCTTCTGAAGTAGGCTTCCCTCAGCTGTCCTATGGTTTCAGTGAGATGAAAGTGCTTTCCGTAGTGGCTGTGAAGGCGTAATGGACATGGCGTAGACTTAACTCTCCGTGTCGAATGTGCCTACAGTCGTGACATGAAGAACGATGTATGGAAATGGAGGATGTGAGCAAGCCTAAGGAAGATGGCATAAGTTTGTTTAACTGTAAGAACAAATCTATGGTGTTGCCGTCCTTCGACTACCATCACTTTTCGTAAGGTTGGAATCAGCTTGTTAAAAGTCGTGTGCAAGGAAAGAGATGGAACGCGCGATCCTGTACAGCGAGGAACACGTTGTGCGGAGGGTTTCTCTCCTTTAAGTACTGTGCCCTGCAGGTGGATGGGTCTTCAAATGGACGTGGGCTTGCCTCAGGCCTAGTAGCTTTACACTGAACTCTGAGAAACAAGGCCACGTCAAACAGGCTTTCGTGCGAACATCTTGGTTCTTGAAGATAAAGGCCCTTGGAGATATATCTGTTGTTCTCTAAGGGAATGTTCTTATACTCCCCTCTCAAGAAACAAAGCTGCAGGGAAATAGTCTTTCCACTAACACCTATAGGGACGAAGACGGAAGCCATTTCCAACGTTCGCAGTGAAGGCACAAATACTGTGTCATGTAACAGTGCTTGAGAAAAAGTTGTGTCGAAAGTTTCTCCCTACTCAGATCTTGTTTCAGGAAGATAAAAGCGTTTTCAGTTCTTTGCCTGAAAGCGTAAGGAAAATGCAATAGGGTGAATTGTGAAGAAAAAAGTGGGTCGAATGTGACCACCAAGTCACAAGTTGTCCCCTACAGAGGTGTGTGTCTGAAAATCGGAGGAAGCGTAAGGAACGTGCTATACACTTAGTTCCACAAAACAACGCTGTGGAGGGGCGGTCTTTCAACTGCCATCCCCTCTGCTAAGAAACGAACGGCTTGAGGCAAAGTGTGAAAGAAAGCAGAGGGGAAGCGTGATCTACCTTACCCGTGGAACAACTTCTTACGGAGGGTTTTCTCAACGAGCACCATTCATGGGTCACGAAGATAGAAGCGTCTTCCAAAGTATGCGAGTTATGCAGAGGAAAGGCATACACGAATGTGTGCGAACCAAGTCTATCTCAAACGCGACTTCGAGCTCCCTTCTGGGTTCGTGAGGAATTCATAGTCACAAAACGTATGTGTTGAATCCTAAACAAAGGGAATACTATTCAGTCTGAAGAAACACCGCTGCAGAGAAACCGTGTTTCTACTAACATCATCCCTGAACATGGTAGACTTTTCCAACGTAAGTGTGAAATCGCAAGGAATGAGCCCCGTGCCTATCCCACAGACATACTTAGTGTAGAATGTCTGTCCCCATTCGAATCTTGTTCTGGGAGAAGTGTTTTCAGGAGTAGGAGAGAGAGCAGATGGAACGTGTCAAGGTTTTCATTGTGAGAAGGAAATCCATCAGGAAAGCCATACACGTAAGGATGAGAAACACTTTAGCATGAAAGGGTGAATGCATCTTGAAAGGGCCCTGTGACGGTGCTGGAGAAACCTCTTCGGAAGTAGGCTTCCCTCAGCTGTCCTATGGTTTCAGTGAGATGAAAGTGTTTTCCGTAGTGGCTGTGAAGGCGTAAGGGACATGGCCTAGACTTAACTCTCCGTGTCGAATGTGCCTACAGTCGTGACATGAAGAACGATGTATGGAAATGGAGGATGTGAGCAAGCCTAAGGAAGATGGCATATGTTTGTTTAACTGTAAGAACAAATCTATGGTGTTGCCGTCCTTCGACTACCATCTCTTTTCGTAAGGTTGGAATCAGCTTGGTAAACGTTGTGTGCAAGGAAAGAGATGGAACGCGCGATCTTGTACAGCGAGGAACACGTTGTGCGGAGGGTTTCTCTCTTTTAAGTCCTGTGCCCTGCAGGTGGATGGGTCTTCAAATGGACGTGGGCTCGCCCCCGGCCTAGTAGCCTTACACTGAACTCTGAGAGACAAGGCCACGTCAAACAGGCTTTCGTGCGAACATCTTGGTTCTTGAAGATAAAGGCCCTTGGAGATATATGTGTTGTTCTCTAAGGGAATGTTCATATACTCCCCTCTTAAGAAACAAAGCTGCAGGGAAATAGTCTTTCCACTACCACCTATAGGGACGAAACGGAATCAATTTCCAACGTTCGCAGTGAAGGCACAAATACTGTGTCATGTACCAGTGCTTGAGAAAAAGTTGTGTCGAAAGTTTCTCCCTACTCAGATCTTGTTTCAGGAAGATAAAAGCGTTTTCAGCTCTTTGCGTGAAAGCGTAAGGAAAATGCAATAGGCTGAATTGTGAAGAAAAAAGTGGGTCGAATGTGACCACCACGTCACAAGTTGTCCCCTACAGAGTTGTGTGTCTGGAAATCGGAGGAAGCCGAAGGAACGTGCTATACACTTAGTTCCACAAAACAACGCTGTGGAGGTGCGGTCCTTCGACTGCCATCTCCTCTGCTAAGAAAAGAACGGATTGAGGCAAAGTGTGAAAGAAAGCAGAGGGGAAGCGTGATCTACCTTACCCGTGGAACAACTTCTTACGGAGGGTTTTCTCAACGAGCACCATTCATGGGTCACGAAGATAGAAGCCTCTTCCAAAGTATGCGAGTTATGCAGAAGAAAGGCATACACGAATCTGTGCGAAACAAGTCTATCTCAAACGCGACTTCGAGCTCCCATCTGGGTTGGCGAAGAATTCATAGTCACAAAATATATGTGTTGAATCCTAAACAATGGGAATACTATTCATTCTGAGGAAACACCACTACAGAGAAACCGTGTTTCTCCTAACATCTTCCCTGAACATGGTAGACTTTACCAACGGAAGTGTGAAATCGCAAGGAATGAGCCCCATGCCTATCCCACAGACATACTTAGTGTAGATTGTCTGTCCCCATTCGAATCTTGTTCTGGGAGAAGTGTTTTCAGGAGTAGGAGAGAGAGCAGATGGAACGTGTCCAGGTTTTCATTGTGAGAAGGAAATCCATCAGGAAAGCCATACACGTAAGGATGAGAAACACTTTAGCATGAAAGGGTGAAGGCATCTTGAAAGGGCCCTGTGACGGTGCTAGAGAAACCTCTTCTGAAGTAGGCTTCCCTCAGCTGTCCTATGGTTTCAGGGAGTTGAAAGTGCTTTCCTTAGTGGGTGTGAAGGTGTAAGGGACATGGCCTAGACTTAACTCTCCGTGTCGAATGTGCCTACAGTCGTGACATGAAGAACGATGTATGGAAATGGAGGATGTGAGCAAGCCTAAGGAAGATGGCATACGTGTGTTTAACTCTAAGAACAAATCTATAGTGTTGCCGTCCTTCGACTACCATCTCTTTCGTAAGGTTGGAAGCAGCTTGTTATGCGTTGTGTGCAAGGAAAGAGATGGAACGCGCGATCCTGTACAGCGAGGAACACGTTGTGCGGAGGGTTTCTCTCCTTTAAGTCCTGTGTCATGCAGGTGGATGGGTCTTCAAATGGACGTGGGCTCGCATCACACCTAGTAGCCTTACACTGAACTCTGAGAAACTAGGCCACGTCATACAGGCTTTCGTGCGAACATCATGGTTCTTGAAGATAAAGGCCCTTGGAGATATATGTGTTGTTCTCTAAGGGAAGGTTCTTATACTCACCTCTCAAGAAGCAAAACTGCAGGGAAATAGTCTTTCCACTACCACCTATAGGGACGAAGACGGAAGCCATTTCCAACGTTTGCAGTGAAGCCACAAATACTGTGTCATGTACCACTGCTTGAGAAAGAAGTTGTGTCGAAACTTTCTCCCTACTCAGATCTTGTTTCAGGAAGCTAGAAACGTTTTCGGTTCTTTGCCTGAAAGCGTAAGGGAAATGCCATAGGCTGAATTGTGAAGAAAAATGTGGGTCGAATGTGACCACCAAGTCACAAGTTGTCCCCTATAGAGGTGTGTGTCTGGAAATCGGAGGAAGCGTAAGGAACGTGCTATACACTTAGTTCCACAAAACAACGCTGTGGAGGTGCGGTCCTTCGACTGCCATCTCCTCTGCTAAGAAACGAACGGATTGAGGCAAAGTGTGAAAGAAAGCAGAGGGGAAGCATGATCTACCTTACCCGCGGAACAACTTCTTACGGAGGGTTTTCTCAACGAGCACCATTCATGGGTCACGAAGATAGAAGCGTCTTCCAAATTATGCGAGTTATGCAGAAGAAAGGCATACACGAATCTGTGCGAAAAAAGTCTATCTCAAACGCGACTTCGAGCTCCCATCTGGGTTGGCGAAGAATTCATAGTCACAAAATATATGTGTTGAATCCTAAAGAAAGGGAGTACTATTCATTCTGAGGAAACACCACTACAGAGAAAGCGTGTTTCTCCTAACATCTTCCCTGAACATGGTAGACTTTACCAGCGTAAGTGTGAAATCGCAAGGAATGTGCCCCGTGCCTGTCCCACAGACATATTTAGTGTAGAATACCTGTCCCCATTCGAATCTTGTTCTGTGAGATGTGTTTGCAATAGTAGGAGATAGAGCCGAAGGAACGTGTCAAGGTTTTCATTGTGAGAAGGAAATCCATCAGGAAAGCCATACACGAAAGCATGAGAAGCACTTTAGCATGAAAGGGTGAAGGCATCTTGAAAGGGCCCTGTGACGGTGCTGGAGAAACCTCTTCTGAAGTAGGCTTCCCTCAGCTGTCCTATGGTTTCAGTGAGATGAAAGTGCTTTCCGTAGTGGGTGTGAAGGCGTAAGGGACATGGCCTAGACTTAACTCTCCATGTCGAATGTGCCTACAGTCATGACATGAAGAACGATGTATGGAAATGGAGGATGTGAGCAAGCCTAAGGAAGATGGCATACGTGTGTTTAACTCTAAGAACAAATCTATAGTGTTGCCGTCCTTCGACTACCATCTCTTTCGTAAGGTTGGAAGCAGCTTGTTAAGCGTTGTGTGCAAGGAAAGAGATGGAACGCGCGATCCTGTACAGCGAGGAACACGTTGTGCGGAGGGTTTCTCTCCTTTAAGTCCTGTGTCATGCAGGTGGATGGGTCTTCAAATGGACGTGGGCTCGCCTCAGGCCTAGTAGCCTTACACTGAACTCTGAGAAACTAGGCCACGTCAAACAGGCTTTCGTGCGAACATCTTGGTTCTTGAAGATAAAGGCCCTTGGAGATATATGTGTTGTTCTCTAAGGGAAGGTTCTTATACTCACCTCTCAAGAAGCAAAACTGCAGGGAAATAGTCTTTCCACTACCACCTATAGGGACGAAGACGGAAGCCATTTCCAACGTTCGCAGTGAAGGCACAAATACTGTGTCATGTACCACTGCTTGAGAAAGAAGTTGTGTCGAAACTTTCTCCCTACTCAGATCTTGTTTCAGGAAGCTAGAAACGTTTTCGTTTCTTTGCCTGAAAGCGTAAGGGAAATGCCATAGGCTGAATTGTGAAGAAAAATGTGGGTCGAATGTGACCACCAAGTCACAAGTTGTCCCCTATAGAGGTGTGTGTCTGGAAATCGCAGGAAGCGTAAGGAACGTGCTATACACTTAGTTCCACAACACAACGCTGTGGAGGTGCGGTCTTTCGACTGCCATCTCCTCTGCTAAGAAACGAACGGAGTGAGGCAAAGTGTGAAAGAAAGCAGAGGGGAAGCATGATCTACCTTACCCGCGGAACAACTTCTTACGGAGGGTTTTCTCAACGAGCACCATTCATGGGTCACGAAGATAGAAGCGTCTTCCAAATTATGCGAGTTATGCAGAGAAAGGCATACACGAATCTGTGCGAAAAAAGGCTATCTCAAACGCGACTTCGAGCTCCCATCTGGGTTGGCGAAGAATTCATAGTCACAAAATATATGTGTTGAATCCTAAAGAAAGGGAGTACTATTCATTCTGAGGAAACACCACTACAGAGAAAGCGTGTTTCTCCTAACATCTTCCCTGAACATGGTAGACTTTACCAGCGTAAGTGTGAAATCGCAAGGAATGTGCCCCGTGCCTGTCCCACAGACATATTTAGTGTAGAATACCTGTCCCCATTCGAATCTTTTTCTGTGAGAAGTGTTTGCAATAGTAGGAGATAGAGCCGAAGGAACGTGTCAAGGTTTTCATTGTGAGAAGTAAATCCATCAGGAAAGCAATACACGAAAGCATGAGAAGCACTTTAGCATGAAACGGTGAAGGCATCTTGAAAGGGCCCTGTGACGGTGCTGGAGAAACCTCTGAAGTCGGCTTCCCTCAGCTGCCCTATGGTTTCAGTGAGATGAAAGTGTTTTCCGTAGTGGCTGTGAAGGCGTAAGGGACATGGCCTAGACTTAACTCTCCGTGTCGAATGTGCCTACAGTCGTGACATGAAGAACGATGTATGGAAATGGAGGATGTGAGCAAGCCTAAGGAAGATGGCATATGTTTGTGTACCTGTAAGAACAAATCTATGGTGTTGCCGTCCTTCGACTACCATCTCTTTTCGTAAGGTTGGAATCAGCTTGTTAAACGTTGTGTGCAAGGAAAGAGATGGAACGCGCGATCCTGTACAGCGAGGAACACGTTGTGCGGAGGTTTTCTCTCTTTTAAGTCCTGTGCCCTGCAGGTGGATGGGTCTTCAAATGGACGTGGGCTCGCCTCAGGGCTAGTAGCCTTACACTGAACTCTGAGAGACAAGGCCACGTCAAACAGGCTTTCGTGCGAACATCTTGGTTCTTGAAGATAAAGGCCCTTGGAGATATATGTGTTGTTCTCTAAGGGAATGTTCTTATACTCCCCTCTCAAGAAACAAAGCTGCAGGGAAATAGTCTTTCCACTACCACCTGTAGGGACGAAGACGGAAGCCATTTTCAACGTTCGCAGTGAAGGCACAAATACTGTGTCATGTACCACTGCTTGAGAAAAAGTTGTGTCGAAAGTTTCTCCCTACTCAGATCTTGTTTCAGGAAGATAAAAGCGTTTTCAGTTCTTTGCCTGAAAGCGTAAGGTAAATGCAATAGGCTGAATTGTGAAGAAAAAAGTGGGTCGAATGTGACCACCACGTCACATGTTGTCCCCTACAGAGGTGTGTGTCTGGAAATCGGAGGAAGCGTAAGGAACGTGCTATACACTTAGTTCCACAAAACAACGCTGTGGAGGGGCGGTCCTTCGACTGCCATCTCCTCTGCTAAGAAACGAACGGATTGAGGCAAAGTGTGAAAGAAACCAGAGGGGAAGCGTGATCTACCTTACCCGCGGAACAACTTCTTACGGAGGGTTTTCTCAACGAGCACCATTCATGGGTCACGAAGAGAGAAGCGTCTTCCAAAGTAGGCGAGTTATGCAGAAGAAAGGCATACACGAATCTGTGCGAAACAAGTCTACCTCAAACGCGACTTCGAGCTCCCATCTGGGTTGGCGAAGAATTCATAGTCACAAAATATATGTGTTGAATCCTAAAGAAAGGGAGTACTATTCATTCTGAGGAAACACCACTACAGAGAAACCGTGTTTCTCCTAACATCTTCCCTGAATATTGTAGACTTTACCAGCGTAAGTGTGAAATCGCGAGGAATGTGCCCCGTGCCTGTCCCACAGACATACTTAGTGTAGAATACCTGTCCCCATTCGAATCTTGTTCTGTGAGAAGTGTTTGCAAGAGTAGGAGATAGAGCAGAAGGAAAGTGTCAAGGTTTTCATTCTGAGAAGGAAATCCATCAGGAAAGCCATACACGTAAGGATGAGAAGCACTTTAGCATGAAACGGTGAAGGCATCTTGAAAGGGCCCTGTGACGGTGCTGGAGAAAACTCTTCGGAAGTAGGCTTCCCTCAGCTGCCCTATGGTTTCAGTGAGATGAAAGTGTTTTCCGTAGTGGCTGTGAAGGCGTAAGGGACATGGCCTAGACTTAACTCTCCGTGTCGAATGTGCCTACAGTCGTGACATGAAGAACGATGTATGGAAATGGAGGATGTGAGCAAGCCTAAGGAAGATGGCATATGTTTGTTTAACTGTAAGAACAAATCTATGGGGTTGCCGTCCTTCGACTACCATCTCTTTTCGTAAGGTTGGAATCAGCTTGTTAAACGTTGTGTGCAGGGAAAGAGATGGAACGCGCGATCCTGTACAGCGAGGAACACGTTGTGCGGAGGGTTTCTCTCTTTTAAGTCCTGTGCCCTGCAGGTGGATGGGTCTTCAAATGGACGTGGGCTCGCCTCAGGCCTAGTAACCTTACACTGAACTCTGAGAAACAAGGCCACGTCAAACAGGCTTTCGTGCGAACATCTTGGTTCTTGAAGATAAAGGCCCATGGAGATATATGTGTTGTTCTCCAAGGGAAGGTTCTTATACTCCCCTCTCAAGATACAAAGCTGCAGGGAAATAGTCTTTCCACTACCACCTATAGGGACGAAGGCGGAAGCCATTTCCAACGTTCGCAGTGAAGCCACAAATACTGTGTCATGTACCACTGCTTGAGAAAAAGTTGTGTCGAAAGTTTCTCCCTACTCAGATCTTGTTTCAGGAAGATAAAAGCGTGTTCAGTTCTTTGCCTGAAAGCGTAAGGAAAATGCAATAGGCTGAATTGTGAAGAAAAAAGTGGGTCGAATGTGACCACCAAGTCACAAGTTGTCCCCTACAGAGGTGTGTGTCTGGAAATCGGAGGAAGCGTAAGGAACGTGCTATACACTTAGTTCCACAAAACAACGCTGTGGAGGGGCGGTCCTTCAACTGCCATCTCCTCTGCTAAGAAACGAACGGATTGAGGCAAAGTGTGAAAGAAAGCAGAGGGGAAGCGTGATCTACCTTACCCGCGGAACAACTTCTTACGGAGGGTTTTCTCAACGAGCACCATTCATGGTTCACGAAGATAGAAGCCTCTTCCAAAGTATGCGAGTTACGCAGAAGAAAGGCATACACGAATGTGTGCGAAGCAAGTCTATCTCAAACGCGACTTCGAGCTCCCTTCTGGGTTCGTGAGGAATTCATAGTCACAAAACGTATGTGTTGAATCCTAAACAAAGGGAATACTATTCAGTCTGAAGAAACACCACTGCAGAGAAACCGTGTTTCTACTAACATCATCCCTGAACATGGTAGACTTTTCCAACGTAAGTGTGAAATCGCAAGGAATGAGCCCCGTGCCTATCGCACAGACATACTTAGTGTAGAATGTCTGTCCCCATTCGAATCTTGTTCTGGGAGAAGTGATTTCAGGAGTAGGAGAGAGAGCAGATGGAACGTATGAAGGTTTACATTGTGAGAAGGAAATCCATCAGGAAAGCCATACACGTAAGGATGAGAAACACTTTAGCATGAAAGGGTAAAGGCATCTTGAAAGGGCCCTGTGACGGTGCTGGAGAAACCTCTTCTGAAGTAGGCTTCCCTCAGCTGTCCAATGGCTTCAGTGAGATGAAAGTGCTTTCTGTAGTCGGTGTGAAGGCGTAAGGGACATGGCCTAGACTTAACTCTCTGTGTCGAATGTGCCTACAGTCGTGACATGAAGAACGATGTATGGAAATGGAGGATGTGAGCAAGCCTAACGAAGATGGCATACGTGTGTTTAACTCTAAGAACAAATCTATAGTGTTGCCGTCCTTCGACTACCATCTCTTTCGTAAGGTTGGAAGCAGCTTGTTAAGCGTTCTGTGCAAGGAAAGAGATGGAACGCGCGATCCTGTACAGCGAGGAACACGTTGTGCGGAGGGTTTCTCTCCTTTAAGTCCTGTGTCATGCAGGTGGACGGGTCTTCAAATGGACGTGGGCTCGCCTCAGGCCTAGTAGCCTTACACTGAACTCTGAGAAACAAGGCCACGTCAAACAGGCTTTCATGCGAACATCTTGGTTCTTGAAGATAAAGGCCCTTGGAGATATATGTGTTGTTCTCTAAGAGAAGGTTCTTATACTCACCTCTCAAGAAGCAAAACTGCAGGGAAATAGTCTTTCCACTACCACCTATAGGGACGAAGACGGAAGCCATTTCCAACGTTCGCAGTGAGGCACAAATACTGTGTCATGTACCACTGCTTGAGAAAGAAGTTATGTCGAATGTTTCTCCCTACTCAGATCTTGTTTCAGGAAGCTAGAAACGTTTTCGGTTCTTTGCCTGAAAGCGTAAGGGAAATGCCATAGGCTGAATTGTGAAGAAAAATGTGGGTCGAATGTGACCACCAAGTCACAAGTTGTCCCCTATAGAGGTGTGTGTCTGGAAATCGGAGGAAGCGTAAGGAACGTGCTATACACTTAGTTCCACAAAACAACGCTGTGGAGGTGCGGTCCTTCGAGTGCCATCTCCTCTGCTAAGAAACGAACGGATTGAGGCAAAGTGTGAAAGAAAGCAGAGGGGAAGCGTGATCTACCTTACCCGCGGAACAACTTCTTACGGAGGGTTTTCTCAACGAGCACCATTCATGGGTCACGAAGATAGAAGCGTCTTCCAAAGTAGGCGAGTTATGCAGAAGAAAGGCATACACGAATCGGTGCGAAACAAGTCTATCTCAAACGCGACTTCGAGCTCCCATCTGGGTTGGCGAAGAATTCATAGTCACAAAATATATGTGTTGAATCCTAAAGAAAGGGAGTACTATTCATTCTGAGGAAACACCACTACAGAGAAACCGTGTTTCTCCTAACATCTTCCCTGAACATGGTAGACTTTACCAGCGTAAGTGTGAAATCGCGAGGAATGTGCCCCGTGCCTGTCCCACAGACATACTTAGTGTAGAATACCTGTCCCCATTCGAATCTTGTTCTGTGAGAAGTGTTTGCAAGAGTAGGAGATAGAGCAGAAGGAACGTGTCCAGGTTTTCATTGTGAGAAGGAAATCCATCAGGAAAGCCATACACGTAAGGATGAGAAGCACTTTAGCATGAAACGGTGAAGGCATCTTGAAAGGGCCCTGTGACGGTGCTGGAGAAAACTCTTCAGAAGTAGGCTTCCCTCAGCTGTCCTATGGTTTCAGTGAGATGAAAGTGTTTTCCGTAGTGGCTGTGAAGGCGTAAGGGACATGGCCTAGACTTAACTCTCCGTGTCGAATGTGCCTACAGTCGTGACATGAAGAACGATGTATGGAAATGGAGGATGTGAGCAAGCCTAAGGAAGATGGCATATGTTTGTTTAACTGTAAGAACAAATCTATGGGGTTGCCGTCCTTCGACTACCATCTCTTTTCCTAAGGTTGGAATCAGCTTGTTAAACGTTGTGTGCAAGGAAAGAGATGGAACGCGCGATCCTGTACAGCGAGGAACACGTTGTGCGGAGGGTTTCTCTCTTTTAAGTCCTGTGCCCTGCAGGTGGATGGGTCTTCAAATGGACGTGGGCTCGCCTCAGGCCTAGTAGCCTTACACTGAACTCTGAGAAACAAGGCCACGTCAAACAGGCTTTCGTGCGAACATCTTGGTTCTTGAAGATAAAGGCCCTTGGAGATATATGTGTTGTTCTCTAAGGGAATGTTCTTATACTCCCCTCTCAAGAAACAAAGCTGCAGGGAAATAGTCTTTCCACTACCACCTGTAGGGACGAAGACGGAAGCCATTTTCAACGTTCGCAGTGAAGGCACAAATACTGTGTCATGTACCACTGCTTGAGAAAAAGTTGTGTCGAAAGTTTCTCCCTACTCAGATCTTGTTTCAGGAAGATAAAAGCGTTTTCAGTTCTTTGCCTGAAAGCGTAAGGTAAATGCAATAGGCTGAATTGTGAAGAAAAAAGTGGGTCGAATGTGACCACCACGTCACATGTTGTCCCCTACAGAGGTGTGTGTCTGGAAATCGGAGGAAGCGTAAGGAACGTGCTATACACTTAGTTCCACAAAACAACTCTGTGGAGGGGTGGTCCTTCGACTACCATCTCCTCTGCTAAGAAACGAACGGATTGAGGCAAAGTGTGAAAGAAACCAGAGGGGAAGCGTGATCTACCTTACCCGCGGAACAACTTCTTACGGAGGGTTTTCTCAACGAGCACCATTCATGGGTCACGAAGAGAGAAGCATCTTCCAAAGTAGGCGAGTTATGCAGAAGAAAGGCATACACGAATCTGTGCGAAACAAGTGTATCTCAAACGCGACTTCGAGCTCCCATCTGGGTTGGCGAAGAATTCATAGTCACAAAATATATGTGTTGAATCCTAAAGAAAGGGAGTACTATTCATTCTGAGGAAACACCACTACAGAGAAACCGTGTTTCTCCTAACATCTTCCCTGAACATGGTAGACTTTACCAGCGTAAGTGTGAAATCGCGAGGAATGTGCCCCGTGCCTGTCCCACAGACATACTTAGTGTAGAATACCTGTCCCCATTCGAATCTTGTTCAGTGAGAAGTGTTTGCAAGAGTAGGAGATAGAGCAGAAGGAAAGTGTCCAGGTATTCATTGTGAGAAGGAAATCCATCAGGAAAGCCATACACGTAAGGATGAGAAGCACTTTAGCATGAAACGGTGAAGGCATCTTGAAAGGGCCCTGTGACGGTGCTGGAGAAATCTCTTCGGAAGTAGGCTTCCCTCAGCTGCCCTATGGTTTCAGTGAGATGAAAGTGTTTTCCGTAGTGGCTGTGAAAGCGTAAGGGACATGGCCTAGACTTAACTCTCCGTGTCGAATGTGCCTACCGTCGTGACATGAAGAACGATGTATGGAAATGGAAGATGTGAGCAAGCCTAAGGAAGATGGCATATGTTTGTTTAACTGTAAGAACAAATCTATGGGGTTGCCGTCCTTCGACTACCATCTCTTTTCCTAAGGTTGGAATCAGCTTGTTAAACGTTGTGTGCAAGGAAAGAGATGGAACGCGCGATCCTGTACAGCGAGGAACACGTTGTGCGGAGGGTTTCTCTCTTTTAAGTCCTGTGCCCTGCAGGTGGATGGGTCTTCAAATGGACGTGGGCTCCCCTCAGGCCTAGTAGCCTTACACTGAACTCTGAGAAACAAGGCCACGTCAAACAGGCTTTCGTGCGAACATCTTGGTTCTTGAAGATAAAGGCCCTTGGAGATATATGTGTTGTTCTCCAAGGGAATGTTCTTATACTCCCCTCTCAAGAAACAAAGCTGCAGGGAAATAGTCTTTCCACTACCACCTATAGGGACGAAGGCGGAAGCCATTTCCAACGTTCGCAGTGAAGGCACAAATACTGTGTCATGTACCACTGCTTGAGAAAAAGTTGTGTCGAAAGTTTCTCCCTACTCAGATCTTGTTTCAGGAAGATAAAAGCGTTTTCAGTTCTTTGCCTGAAAGCGTAAGGAAAATGCAATAGGCTGAATTGTGAAGAAAAAAGTGGGTCGAATGTGACCACCAAGTCACAAGTTGTCCCCTACAGAGGTGTGTGTCTGGAAATCGGAGGAAGCGTAAGGAACGTGCTATACACTTAGTTCCACAAAACAACGCTGTGGAGGGGCGGTCCTTCAACTGCCATCTCCTCTGCTAAGAAACGAACAGATTGAGGCAAAGTGTGAAAGAAAGCAGAGGGGAAGCGTGATCTACCTTACCCGCGGAACAACTTCTTACGGAGGGTTTTCTCAACGAGCACCATTCATGGTTCACGAAGATAGAAGCCTCTTCCAAAGTATGCGAGTTATGCAGAAGAAAGGCATACACGAATGTGTGCGAAGCAAGTCTATCTCAAACGCGACTTCGAGCTCCCTTCTGGGTTCGTGAGGAATTCATAGTCACAAAACGTATGTGTTGAATCCTAAACAAAGGGAATACTATTCAGTCTGAAGAAACACCACTGCAGAGAAACCGTGTTTCTACTAACATCATCCCTGAACATGGTAGACTTTTCCAACGTAAGTGTGAAATCGCAAGGAATGAGCCCCGTGCCTATCCCACAGACATACTTAGTGTAGAATGTCTGTCCCCATTCGAATCTTGTTCTGGGAGAAGTGATTTCAGGAGTAGGAGAGAGAGCAGATGGAACGTATGAAGGTTTACATTGTGAGAAGGAAATCCATCAGGAAAGCCATACACGTAAGGATGAGAAACACTTTAGCATGAAAGGGTGAAGGCATCTTGAAAGGGCCCTGTGACGGTGCTGGAGAAACCTCTTCTGAAGTAGGCTTCCCTCAGCTGTCCAATGGCTTCAGTGAGATGAAAGTGCTTTCTGTAGTCGGTGTGAAGGCGTAAGGGACATGGCCTAGACTTAACTCTCTGTGTCGAATGTGCCTACAGTCGTGACATGAAGAACGATGTATGGAAATGGAGGATGTGAGCAAGCCTAAGGAAGATGGCATACGTGTGTTTAACTCTAAGAACAAATCTATAGTGTTGCCGTCCTTCGACTACCATCTCTTTCGTAAGGTTGGAAGCAGCTTGTTAAGCGTTGTGTGCAAGGAAAGAGATGGAACGCGCGATCCTGTACAGCGAGGAACACGTTGTGCGGAGGGTTTCTCTCCTTTAAGTCCTGTGTCATGCAGGTGGACGGGTCTTCAAATGGACGTGGGCTCGCCTCAGGCCTAGTAGCCTTACACTGAACTCTGAGAAACAAGGCCACGTCAAACAGGCTTTCATGCGAACATCTTGGTTCTTGAAGATAAAGGCCCTTGGAGATATATGTGTTGTTCTCTAAGAGAAGGTTCTTATACTCACCTCTCAAGAAGCAAAACTGCAGGGAAATAGTCTTTCCACTACCACCTATAGGGACGAAGACGGAATCCATTTCCAACGTTCGCAGTGAAGGCACAAATACTGTGTCATGTACCACTGCTTGAGAAAGAAGTTATGTCGAATGTTTCTCCCTACTCAGATCTTGTTTCAGGAAGCTAGAAACGTTTTCGGTTCTTTGCCTGAAAGCGTAAGGGAAATGCCATAGGCTGAATTGTGAAGAAAAAGGTGGGTCGAATGTGACCACCAAGTCACAAGTTGTCCCCTATAGAGGTGTGTGTCTGGAAATCGGAGGAAGCGTAAGGAACGTGCTATACACTTAGTTCCACAAAACAACGCTGTGGAGGTGCGGTCCTTCGAGTGCCATCTCCTCTGCTAAGAAACGAACGGATTGAGGCAAAGTGTGAAAGAAAGCAGAGGGGAAGCGTGATCTACCTTACCCGCGGAACAACTTCTTACGGAGGGTTTTCTCAATGAGCACCATTCATGGGTCACGAAGATAGAAGCGTCTTCCAAAGTAGGCGAGTTATGCAGAAGAAAGGCATACACGAATCGGTGCGAAACAAGTCTATCTCAAACGCGACTTCGAGCTCCCATCTGGGTTGGCGAAGAATTCATAGTCACAAAATATATGTGTTGAATCCTAAAGAAAGGGAGTACTATTCATTCTGAGGAAACACCACTACAGAGAAACCGTGTTTCTCCTAACATCTTCCCTGAACATGGTAGACTTTACCAGCGTAAGTGTGAAATCGCGAGGAATGTGCCCCGTGCCTGTCCCACAGACATACTTAGTGTAGAATACCTGTCCCCATTCGAATCTTGTTCTGTGAGAAGTGTTTGCAAGAGTAGGAGATAGAGCAGAAGGAACGTGTCCAGGTTTTCATTGTGAGAAGGAAATCCATCAGGAAAGCCATACACGTAAGGATGAGAAGCACTTTAGCATGAAACGGTGAAGGCATCTTGAAAGGGCCCTGTGACGGTGCTGGAGAAAACTCTTCAGAAGTAGGCTTCCCTCAGCTGTCCTATGGTTTCAGTGAGATGAAAGTGTTTTCCGTAGTGGCTGTGAAGGCGTAAGGGACATGGCCTAGACTTAACTCTCCGTGTCGAATGTGCCTACAGTCGTGACATGAAGAACGATGTATGGAAATGGAGGATGTGAGCAAGCCTAAGGAAGATGGCATATGTTTGTTTAACTGTAAGAACAAATCAATGGGGTTGCCGTCCTTCGACTACCATCTCTTTTCCTAAGGTTGGAATCAGCTTGTTAAACGTTGTGTGCAAGGAAAGAGATGGAACGCGCGATCCTGTACAGCGAGGAACACGTTGTGCGGAGGGTTTCTCTCTTTTAAGTCCTGTGCCCTGCAGGTGGATGGGTCTTCAAATGGACGTGGGCTCGCCTCAGGCCTAGTAGCCTTACACTGAACTCTGAGAAACAAGGCCACGTCAAACAGGCTTTCGTGCGAACATCTTGGTTCTTGAAGATAAAGGCCCTTGGAGATATATGTGTTGTTCTCTAAGGGAATGTTCTTATACTCCCCTCTCAAGAAACAAAGCTGCAGGGAAATAGTCTTTCCACTACCACCTGTAGGGACGAAGACGGAAGCCATTTTCAACGTTCGCAGTGAAGGCACAAATACTGTGTCATGTACCACTGTTTGAGAAAAAGTTGTGTCGAAAGTTTCTCCCTACTCAGATCTTGTTTCAGGAAGATAAAAGCGTTTTCAGTTCTTTGCCTGAAAGCGTAAGGTAAATGCAATAGGCTGAATTGTGAAGAAAAAAGTGGGTCGAATGTGACCACCACGTCACATGTTGTCCCCTACAGAGGTGTGTGTCTGGAAATCGGAGGAACCGTAAGGAACGTGCTATACACTTAGTTCCACAAAACAACGCTGTGGAGGTGCGGTCCTTCGACTGCCATCTCCTCTGCTAAGAAAAGAACGGATTGAGGCAAAGTGTGAAAGAAAGCAGAGGGGAAGCGTGATCTACCTTACACGCGGAACAACTTCTTACGGAGGGTTTTCTCAACGAGCACTATTCATAGGTCACGAAGATAGAAGCCTCTTCCAAAGTATGCGAGTTATGCAGAAGAAAGGCATACACGAATCTGTGCGAAACAAGTCTATCTCAAACGCGACTTCGAGCTCCCATCTGGGTTGGCGAAGAATTCATAGTCACAAAATATATGTGTTGAATCCTAAACAATGGGAGTACTATTCATTCTGAGGAAACACCACTACAGAGAAACCGTGTTTCTCCTAACATCTTCCCTGAACATGGTAGACTTTACCAACGGAAGTGTGAAATCGCAAGGAATGAGCCCCATGCCTATCCCACAGACATACTTAGTGTAGAATGTCTGTCCCCATTCGAATCTTGTTCTGGGAGAAGTGTTTTCAGGAGTAGGAGAGAGAGCAGATGGAACGTGTCAAGGTTTTCATTGTGAGAAGGAAATCCATCAGGAAAGCCATACACGTAAGGATGAGAAACACTTTAGCATGAAAGGGTGAAGGCATCTTGAAAGGGCCCTGTGACGGTGCTAGAGAAACCTCTTCTGAAGTAGGCTTCCCTCAGCTGTCCTATGGTTTCAGGGAGTTGAAAGTGCTTTCCTTAGTGGGTGTGAAGGTGTAAGGGACATGGCCTAGACTTAACTCTCCGTGTCGAATGTGCCTACAGTCGTGACATGAAGAACGATGTATGGAAATGGAGGATGTGAGCAAGCCTAAGGAAGATGGCATACGTGTGTTTAACTCTAAGAACAAATCTATAGTGTTGCCGTCCTTCGACTACCATCTCTTTCGTAAGGTTGGAAGCAGCTTGTTATGCGTTGTGTGCAAGGAAAGAGATGGAACGTGCGATCCTGTACAGCGAGGAACACGTTGTGCGGAGGGTTTCTCTCCTTTAAGTCCTGTGTCATGCAGGTGGATGGGTCTTCAAATGGACGTGGGCTCGCATCACACCTAGTAGCCTTACACTGAACTCTGAGAAACTAGGCCACGTCATACAGGCTTTCGTGCGAACATCATGGTTCTTGAAGATAAAGGCCCTTGGAGATATATGTGTTGTTCTCTAAGGGAAGGTTCTTATACTCACCTCTCAAGAAGCAAAACTGCAGGGAAATAGTCTTTCCACTACCACTTATAGGGACGAAGACGGAAGCCATTTCCAACGTTTGCAGTGAAGCCACAAATACTGTGTCATGTACCACTGCTTGAGAAAGAAGTTGTGTCGAAACTTTCTCCCTACTCAGATTTTGTTTCAGGAAGCTAGAAACGTTTTCGGTTCTTTGCCTGAAAGCGTAAGGGAAATGCCATAGGCTGAATTGTGAAGAAAAATGTGGGTCGAATGTGACCACCAAGTCACAAGTTGTCCCCTATAGAGGTGTGTGTCTGGAAATCGGAGGAAGCGTAAGGAACGTGCTATACACTTAGTTCCACAAAACAACGCTGTGGAGGTGCGGTCCTTCGACTGCCATCTCCTCTGCTAAGAAACGAACGGATTGAGGCAAAGTGTGAAAGAAAGCAGAGGGGAAGCATGATCTACCTTACCCGCGGAACAACTTCTTACGGAGGGTTTTCTCAACGAGCACCATTCATGGGTCACGAAGATAGAAGCGTCTTCCAAATTATGCGAGTTATGCAGAAGAAAGGCATACACGAATCTGTGCGAAAAAAGTCTATCTCAAACGCGACTTCGAGCTCCCATCTGGGTTGGCGAAGAATTCATAGTCACAAAATATATGTGTTGAATCCTAAAGAAAGGGAGTACTATTCATTCTGAGGAAACACCACTACAGAGAAAGCGTGTTTCTCCTAACATCTTCCCTGAACATGGTAGACTTTACCAGCGTAAGTGTGAAATCGCAAGGAATGTGCCCCGTGCCTGTCCCACAGACATATTTAGTGTAGAATACCTGTCCCCATTCGAATCTTGTTCTGTGAGATGTGTTTGCAATAGTAGGAGATAGAGCCGAAGGAACGTGTCAAGGTTTTCATTGTGAGAAGGAAATCCATCAGGAAAGCCATACACGAAAGCATGAGAAGCACTTTAGCATGAAAGGGTGAAGGCATCTTGAAAGGGCCCTGTGACGGTGCTGGAGAAACCTCTTCTGAAGTAGGCTTCCCTCAGCTGTCCTATGGTTTCAGTGAGATGAAAGTGCTTTCCGTAGTGGGTGTGAAGGCGTAAGGGACATGGCCTAGACTTAACTCTCCATGTCGAATGTGCCTACAGTCATGACATGAAGAACGATGTATGGAAATGGAGGATGTGAGCAAGCCTAAGGAAGATGGCATACGTGTGTTTAACTCTAAGAACAAATCTATAGTGTTGCCGTCCTTCGACTACCATCTCTTTCGTAAGGTTGGAAGCAGCTTGTTAAGCGTTGTGTGCAAGGAAAGAGATGGAACGCGCGATCCTGTACAGCGAGGAACACGTTGTGCGGAGGGTTTCTCTCCTTTAAGTCCTGTGTCATGCAGGTGGACGGGTCTTCAAATGGACGTGGGCTCGCCTCAGGCCTAGTAGCCTTACACTGAACTCTGAGAAACTAGGCCACGTCAAACAGGCTTTCGTGCGAACATCTTGGTTCTTGAAGATAAAGGCCCTTGGAGATATATGTGTTGTTCTCTAAGGGAAGGTTCTTATACTCCCCTCTCAAGAAACAAAGCTGCAGGGAAATAGTCTTTCCACTACCACCTGTAGGGACGAAGACGGAAGCCATTTTCAACGTTCGCAGTGAAGGCACAAATACTGTGTCATGTACCACTGCTTGAGAAAGAAGTTGTGTCGAAACTTTCTCCCTACTCAGATCTTGTTTCAGGAAGCTAGAAACGTTTTCGTTTCTTTGCCTGAAAGCGTAAGGGAAATGCCATAGGCTGAATTGTGAAGAAAAATGTGGGTCGAATGTGACCACCAAGTCACAAGTTGTCCCCTATAGAGGTGTGTGTCTGGAAATCGCAGGAAGCGTAAGGAACGTGCTATACACTTAGTTCCACAACACAACGCTGTGCAGGTGCGGTCTTTCGACTGCCATCTCCTCTGCTAAGAAACGAACGGAGTGAGGCAAAGTGTGAAAGAAAGCAGAGGGGAAGCATGATCTACCTTACCCGCGGAACAACTTCTTACGGAGGGTTTTCTCAACGAGCACCATTCATGGGTCACGAAGATAGAAGCGTCTTCCAAATTATGCGAGTTATGCAGAGAAAGGCATACACGAATCTGTGCGAAAAAAGGCTATCTCAAACGCGACTTCGAGCTCCCATCTGGGTTGGCGAAGAATTCATAGTCACAAAATATGTGTGTTGAATCCTAAAGAAAGGGAGTACTATTCATTCTGAGGAAACACCACTACAGAGAAACCGTGTTTCTCCTAACATCTTCCCTGAACATGGTAGACTATACCAGCGTAAGTGTGAAATCGCGAGGAATGTGCCCCGTGCCTGTCCCACAGACATACTTAGTGTAGAATACCTGTCCCCATTCGAATCTTGTTCTGTGAGAAGTGTTTGCGAGAGTAGGAGATAGAGCAGAAGGAACGTGTCAAGGTTTTCATTGTGAGAAGGAAATCCATCAGGAAAGCCATACACGTAAGGATGAGAAGCACTTTAGCATGAAACGGTGAAGGCATCTTGAAAGGGCCCTGTGACGGTGCTGGAGAAACCTCTTCTGAAGTCGGCTTCCCTCAGCTGCCCTATGGTTTCAGTGAGATGAAAGTGTTTTCCATAGTGGCTGTGAAGGCGTAAGGGACATGGCCTAGACTTAACTCTCCGTGTCGAATGTGCCTACAGTCGTGACTTGAAGAACGATGTATGGAAATGGAGGATGTGAGCAAGCCTAAGGAAGATGGCATATGTTTGTTTAACTGTAAGAACAAATCTATGGTGTTGCCGTCCTTCGACTACCATCTCTTTTCGTAAGGTTGGAATTAGCTTGTTAAACGTTGTGTTCAAGGAAAGAGATGGAACACGCGATCCTGTTCAGCGAGGAGCACGTTGTGCGAAGAGTTTCTCTCTTTTAAGTCCTGTGCCCTGCAGGTGGATGTGTCTTCAAATGGACGTGGGCTCGCCTCAGGCCTAGTAGCCTTACACTGAACTCTGAGAAACAAGGCCACGTCAAACAGGCTTTCGTGCGAACATCTTGGTTCTTGAAGATAAAGGCCCTTGGAGATATATGTGTTGTTCTCCAAGGGAATGTTCTTATACTCCCCTCTCAAGAAACAAAGCTACAGGGAAATAGTCTTTCCACTACCACCTATAGGGACGAAGACGGAAGCCATTTCCAACGTTCGCAGTGAAGGCACAAATACTGTGTCATGTACCAGTGCTTGAGAAAAAGTTGTGTCGAAAGTTTCTCCCTACTCAGATCTTGTTTCAGGAAGATAAAAGCGTTTTCAGCTCTTTGCCTGAAAGCGTAAGGAAAATGCAATAGGCTGAATTGTGAGGAAAAAAGTGGGTCGAATATGACCAACAAGTCACAAGTTGTCCCCTACAGAGGTGTGTCTCTGGAAATTGGAGGAAGCGTAAGGAACGTGCTATACACTTAGTTCCACAAAACAACGCTGTGGAGGGGCGGTCCTTCAACTGCCATCTCCTCGGCTAAGAAACGAACGGTTTGAGGCAAAGTGTGAAAGAAAGCAGAGGGGAAGCGTGATCTACCTTACCCGAGGAACAACTTCTTACGGAGGGTTTTCTCAACGAGCACCATTCATGGGTCACGAAGATAGAAGCGTCTTCCAAAGTATGCGAGTTATGCAGAGGAAAGGCATACACGAATGTGTGCGAACCAAGTCTATCTCAAACGCGACTTCGAGCTCCCTTCTGGGTTCGTGAGGAATTCATAGTCACAAAACGTATGTGTTGAATCCTAAACAAAGGGAATACTATTCAGTCTGAAGAAACACCACTGCAGAGAAACCGTGTTTCTACTAACATCATCCCTGAACATGGTAGACTTTTCCAACGTAAGTGTGAAATCACAAGGAATGAGCCCCGTGCCTATCCCACAGACATACTTAGTGTAGAATGTCTGTCCCCATTCGAATCTTGTTCTGGTAGAAGTGTTTTCAGGAGTAGGAGAGAGAGCAGATGGAACGTGTCAAGGTTCTCATTGTGAGAAGGAAATCCATCAGGAAAGCCATACACGTAAGGATGAGAAACACTTTAGCATGAAAGGGTGAAGGCATCTTGAAAGGGCCCTGTGACGGTGCTGGAGAAACCTCTTCTGAAGTAGGCTTCCCTCAGCTGTCCTATGGTTTCAGTGAGATGAAAGTGCTTTCCGTAGTGGCTGTGAAGGCGTAATGGACATGGCGTAGACTTAACTCTCCGTGTCGAATGTGCCTACAGTCGTGACATGAAGAACGATGTATGGAAATGGAGGATGTGAGCAAGCCTAAGGAAGATGGCATAAGTTTGTTTAACTGTAAGAACAAATCTATGGTGTTGCCCTCCTTCGACTACCATCACTTTTCGTAAGGTTGGAATCAGCTTGTTAAAAGTCGTGTGCAAGGAAAGAGATGGAACGCGCGATCCTGTACAGCGAGGAACACGTTGTGCGGAGGGTTTCTCTCCTTTAAGTACTGTGCCCTGCAGGTGGATGGGTCTTCAAATGGACGTGGGCTTGCCTCAGGCCTAGTAGCTTTACACTGAACTCTGAGAAACAAGGCCACGTCAAACAGGCTTTCGTGCGAACATCTTGGTTCTTGAAGATAAAGGCCCTTGGAGATATATCTGTTGTTCTCTAAGGGAATGTTCTTATACTCCCCTCTCAAGAAACAAAGCTGCAGGGAAATAGTCTTTCCACTAACACCTATAGGGACGAAGACGGAAGCCATTTCCAACGTTCGCAGTGAAGGCACAAATACTGTGTCATGTAACAGTGCTTGAGAAAAAGTTGTGTCGAAAGTTTCTCCCTACTCAGATCTTGTTTCAGGAAGATAAAAGCGTTTTCAGTTCTTTGCCTGAAAGCGTAAGGAAAATGCAATAGGCTGAATTGTGAAGAAAAAATGGGTCGAATGTGACCACCAAGTCACAAGTTGTCCCCTACAGAGGTGTGTGTCTGAAAATCGGAGGAAGCGTAAGGAACGTGCTATACACTTAGTTCCACAAAACAACGCTGTGGAGGGGCGGTCTTTCAACTGCCATCCCCTCTGCTAAGAAACGAACGGCTTGAGGCAAAGTGTGAAAGAAAGCAGAGGGGAAGCGTGATCTACCTTACCCGTGGAACAACTTCTTACGGAGGGTTTTCTCAACGAGCACCATTCATGGGTCACGAAGATAGAAGCGTCTTCCAAAGTATGCGAGTTATGCAGAGGAAAGGCATACACGAATGTGTGCGAACCAAGTCTATCTCAAACGCGACTTCGAGCTCCCTTCTGGGTTCGTGAGGAATTCATAGTCACAAAACGTATGTGTTGAATCCTAAACAAAGGGAATACTATTCAGTCTGAAGAAACACCGCTGCAGAGAAACCGTGTTTCTACTAACATCATCCCTGAACATGGTAGACTTTTCCAACGTAAGTGTGAAATCGCAAGGAATGAGCCCCGTGCCTATCCCACAGACATACTTAGTGTAGAATGTCTGTCCCCATTCGAATCTTGTTCTGGGAGAAGTGTTTTCAGGAGTAGGAGAGAGAGCAGATGGAACGTGTCAAGGTTTTCATTGTGAGAAGGAAATCCATCAGGAAAGCCATACACGTAAGGATGAGAAACACTTTAGCATGAAAGGGTGAATGCATCTTGAAAGGGCCCTGTGACGGTGCTGGAGAAACCTCTTCGGAAGTAGGCTTCCCTCAGCTGTCCTATGGTTTCAGTGAGATGAAAGTGTTTTCCGTAGTGGCTGTGAAGGCGTAAGGGACATGGCCTAGACTTAACTCTCCGTGTCGAATGTGCCTACAGTCGTGACATGAAGAACGATGTATGGAAATGGAGGATGTGAGCAAGCCTAAGGAAGATGGCATATGTTTGTTTAACTGTAAGAACAAATCTATGGTGTTGCCGTCCTTCGACTACCATCTCTTTTCGTAAGGTTGGAATCAGCTTGGTAAACGTTGTGTGCAAGGAAAGAGATGGAACGCGCGATCCTGTACAGCGAGGAACACGTTGTGCGGAGGGTTTCTCTCTTTTAAGTCCTGTGCCCTGCAGGTGGATGGGTCTTCAAATGGACGTGGGCTCGCCCCCGGCCTAGTAGCCTTACACTGAACTCTGAGAGACAAGGCCACGTCAAACAGGCTTTCGTGCGAACATCTTGGTTCTTGAAGATAAAGGCCCTTGGAGATATATGTGTTGTTCTCTAAGGGAATGTTCATATACTCCCCTCTTAAGAAACAAAGCTGCAGGGAAATAGTCTTTCCACTACCACCTATAGGGACGAAACGGAATCAATTTCCAACGTTCGCAGTGAAGGCACAAATACTGTGTCATGTACCAGTGCTTGAGAAAAAGTTGTGTCGAAAGTTTCTCCCTACTCAGATCTTGTTTCAGGAAGATAAAAGCGTTTTCAGCTCTTTGCGTGAAAGCGTAAGGAAAATGCAATAGGCTGAATTGTGAAGAAAAAAGTGGGTCGAATGTGACCACCACGTCACAAGTTGTCCCCTACAGAGTTGTGTGTCTGGAAATCGGAGGAAGCGTAAGGAACGTGCTATACACTTAGTTCCACAAAACAACGCTGTGGAGGTGCGGTCCTTCGACTGCCATCTCCTCTGCTAAGAAAAGAACGGATTGAGGCAAAGTGTGAAAGAAAGCAGAGGGGAAGCGTGATCTACCTTACCCGTGGAACAACTTCTTACGGAGGGTTTTCTCAACGAGCACCATTCATGGGTCACGAAGATAGAAGCCTCTTCCAAAGTATGCGAGTTATGCAGAAGAAAGGCATACACGAATCTGTGCGAAACAAGTCTATCTCAAACGCGACTTCGAGCTCCCATCTGGGTTGGCGAAGAATTCATAGTCACAAAATATATGTGTTGAATCCTAAACAATGGGAGTACTATTCATTCTGAGGAAACACCACTACAGAGAAACCGTGTTTCTCCTAACATCTTCCCTGAACATGGTAGACTTTACCAACGGAAGTGTGAAATCGCAAGGAATGAGCCCCATGCCTATCCCACAGACATACTTAGTGTAGATTGTCTGTCCCCATTCGAATCTTGTTCTGGGAGAAGTGTTTTCAGGAGTAGGAGAGAGAGCAGATGGAACGTGTCAAGGTTTTCATTGTGAGAAGGAAATCCATCAGGAAAGCCATACACGTAAGGATGAGAAACACTTTAGCATGAAAGGGTGAAGGCATCTTGAAAGGGCCCTGTGACGGTGCTAGAGAAACCTCTTCTGAAGTAGGCTTCCCTCAGCTGTCCTATGGTTTCAGGGAGTTGAAAGTGCTTTCCTTAGTGGGTGTGAAGGTGTAAGGGACATGGCCTAGACTTAACTCTCCGTGTCGAATGTGCCTACAGTCGTGACATGAAGAACGATGTATGGAAATGGAGGATGTGAGCAAGCCTAAGGAAGATGGCATACGTGTGTTTAACTCTAAGAACAAATCTATAGTGTTGCCGTCCTTCGACTACCATCTCTTTCGTAAGGTTGGAAGCAGCTTGTTATGCGTTGTGTGCAAGGAAAGAGATGGAACGCGCGATCCTGTACAGCGAGGAACACGTTGTGCGGAGGGTTTCTCTCCTTTAAGTCCTGTGTCATGCAGGTGGATGGGTCTTCAAATGGACGTGGGCTCGCATCACACCTAGTAGCCTTACACTGAACTCTGAGAAACTAGGCCACGTCATACAGGCTTTCGTGCGAACATCATGGTTCTTGAAGATAAAGGCCCTTGGAGATATATGTGTTGTTCTCTAAGGGAAGGTTCTTATACTCACCTCTCAAGAAGCAAAACTGCAGGGAAATAGTCTTTCCACTACCACCTATAGGGACGAAGACGGAAGCCATTTCCAACGTTTGCAGTGAAGCCACAAATACTGTGTCATGTACCACTGCTTGAGAAAGAAGTTGTGTCGAAACTTTCTCCCTACTCAGATCTTGTTTCAGGAAGCTAGAAACGTTTTCGGTTCTTTGCCTGAAAGCGTAAGGGAAATGCCATAGGCTGAATTGTGAAGAAAAATGTGGGTCGAATGTGACCACCAAGTCACAAGTTGTCCCCTATAGAGGTGTGTGTCTGGAAATCGGAGGAAGCGTAAGGAACGTGCTATACACTTAGTTCCACAAAACAACGCTGTGGAGGTGCGGTCCTTCGACTGCCATCTCCTCTGCTAAGAAACGAACGGATTGAGGCAAAGTGTGAAAGAAAGCAGAGGGGAAGCATGATCTACCTTACCCGCGGAACAACTTCTTACGGAGGGTTTTCTCAACGAGCACCATTCATGGGTCACGAAGATAGAAGCGTCTTCCAAATTATGCGAGTTATGCAGAAGAAAGGCATACACGAATCTGTGCGAAAAAAGTCTATCTCAAACGCGACTTCGAGCTCCCATCTGGGTTGGCGAAGAATTCATAGTCACAAAATATATGTGTTGAATCCTAAAGAAAGGGAGTACTATTCATTCTGAGGAAACACCACTACAGAGAAAGCGTGTTTCTCCTAACATCTTCCCTGAACATGGTAGACTTTACCAGCGTAAGTGTGAAATCGCAAGGAATGTGCCCCGTGCCTGTCCCACAGACATATTTAGTGTAGAATACCTGTCCCCATTCGAATCTTGTTCTGTGAGATGTGTTTGCAATAGTAGGAGATAGAGCCGAAGGAACGTGTCAAGGTTTTCATTGTGAGAAGGAAATCCATCAGGAAAGCCATACACGAAAGCATGAGAAGCACTTTAGCATGAAAGGGTGAAGGCATCTTGAAAGGGCCCTGTGACGGTGCTGGAGAAACCTCTTCTGAAGTAGGCTTCCCTCAGCTGTCCTATGGTTTCAGTGAGATGAAAGTGCTTTCCGTAGTGGGTGTGAAGGCGTAAGGGACATGGCCTAGACTTAACTCTCCATGTCGAATGTGCCTACAGTCATGACATGAAGAACGATGTATGGAAATGGAGGATGTGAGCAAGCCTAAGGAAGATGGCATACGTGTGTTTAACTCTAAGAACAAATCTATAGTGTTGCCGTCCTTCGACTACCATCTCTTTCGTAAGGTTGGAAGCAGCTTGTTAAGCGTTGTGTGCAAGGAAAGAGATGGAACGCGCGATCCTGTACAGCGAGGAACACGTTGTGCGGAGGGTTTCTCTCCTTTAAGTCCTGTGTCATGCAGGTGGATGGGTCTTCAAATGGACGTGGGCTCGCCTCAGGCCTAGTAGCCTTACACTGAACTCTGAGAAACTAGGCCACGTCAAACAGGCTTTCGTGCGAACATCTTGGTTCTTGAAGATAAAGGCCCTTGGAGATATATGTGTTGTTCTCTAAGGGAAGGTTCTTATACTCACCTCTCAAGAAGCAAAACTGCAGGGAAATAGTCTTTCCACTACCACCTATAGGGACGAAGACGGAAGCCATTTCCAACGTTCGCAGTGAAGGCACAAATACTGTGTCATGTACCACTGCTTGAGAAAGAAGTTGTGTCGAAACTTTCTCCCTACTCAGATCTTGTTTCAGGAAGCTAGAAACGTTTTCGTTTCTTTGCCTGAAAGCGTAAGGGAAATGCCATAGGCTGAATTGTGAAGAAAAATGTGGGTCGAATGTGACCACCAAGTCACAAGTTGTCCCCTATAGAGGTGTGTGTCTGGAAATCGCAGGAAGCGTAAGGAACGTGCTATACACTTAGTTCCACAACACAACGCTGTGGAGGTGCGGTCTTTCGACTGCCATCTCCTCTGCTAAGAAACGAACGGAGTGAGGCAAAGTGTGAAAGAAAGCAGAGGGGAAGCATGATCTACCTTACCCGCGGAACAACTTCTTACGGAGGGTTTTCTCAACGAGCACCATTCATGGGTCACGAAGATAGAAGCGTCTTCCAAATTATGCGAGTTATGCAGAGAAAGGCATACACGAATCTGTGCGAAAAAAGGCTATCTCAAACGCGACTTCGAGCTCCCATCTGGGTTGGCGAAGAATTCATAGTCACAAAATATATGTGTTGAATCCTAAAGAAAGGGAGTACTATTCATTCTGAGGAAACACCACTACAGAGAAAGCGTGTTTCTCCTAACATCTTCCCTGAACATGGTAGACTTTACCAGCGTAAGTGTGAAATCGCAAGGAATGTGCCCCGTGCCTGTCCCACAGACATATTTAGTGTAGAATACCTGTCCCCATTCGAATCTTTTTCTGTGAGAAGTGTTTGCAATAGTAGGAGATAGAGCCGAAGGAACGTGTCAAGGTTTTCATTGTGAGAAGTAAATCCATCAGGAAAGCAATACACGAAAGCATGAGAAGCACTTTAGCATGAAACGGTGAAGGCATCTTGAAAGGGCCCTGTGACGGTGCTGGAGAAACCTCTGAAGTCGGCTTCCCTCAGCTGCCCTATGGTTTCAGTGAGATGAAAGTGTTTTCCGTAGTGGCTGTGAAGGCGTAAGGGACATGGCCTAGACTTAACTCTCCGTGTCGAATGTGCCTACAGTCGTGACATGAAGAACGATGTATGGAAATGGAGGATGTGAGCAAGCCTAAGGAAGATGGCATATGTTTGTGTACCTGTAAGAACAAATCTATGGTGTTGCCGTCCTTCGACTACCATCTCTTTTCGTAAGGTTGGAATCAGCTTGTTAAACGTTGTGTGCAAGGAAAGAGATGGAACGCGCGATCCTGTACAGCGAGGAACACGTTGTGCGGAGGTTTTCTCTCTTTTAAGTCCTGTGCCCTGCAGGTGGATGGGTCTTCAAATGGACGTGGGCTCGCCTCAGGGCTAGTAGCCTTACACTGAACTCTGAGAGACAAGGCCACGTCAAACAGGCTTTCGTGCGAACATCTTGGTTCTTGAAGATAAAGGCCCTTGGAGATATATGTGTTGTTCTCTAAGGGAATGTTCTTATACTCCCCTCTCAAGAAACAAAGCTGCAGGGAAATAGTCTTTCCACTACCACCTGTAGGGACGAAGACGGAAGCCATTTTCAACGTTCGCAGTGAAGGCACAAATACTGTGTCATGTACCACTGCTTGAGAAAAAGTTGTGTCGAAAGTTTCTCCCTACTCAGATCTTGTTTCAGGAAGATAAAAGCGTTTTCAGTTCTTTGCCTGAAAGCGTAAGGTAAATGCAATAGGCTGAATTGTGAAGAAAAAAGTGGGTCGAATGTGACCACCACGTCACATGTTGTCCCCTACAGAGGTGTGTGTCTGGAAATCGGAGGAAGCGTAAGGAACGTGCTATACACTTAGTTCCACAAAACAACGCTGTGGAGGGGCGGTCCTTCGACTGCCATCTCCTCTGCTAAGAAACGAACGGATTGAGGCAAAGTGTGAAAGAAACCAGAGGGGAAGCGTGATCTACCTTACCCGCGGAACAACTTCTTACGGAGGGTTTTCTCAACGAGCACCATTCATGGGTCACGAAGAGAGAAGCGTCTTCCAAAGTAGGCGAGTTATGCAGAAGAAAGGCATACACGAATCTGTGCGAAACAAGTCTACCTCAAACGCGACTTCGAGCTCCCATCTGGGTTGGCGAAGAATTCATAGTCACAAAATATATGTGTTGAATCCTAAAGAAAGGGAGTACTATTCATTCTGAGGAAACACCACTACAGAGAAACCGTGTTTCTCCTAACATCTTCCCTGAATATGGTAGACTTTACCAGCGTAAGTGTGAAATCGCGAGGAATGTGCCCCGTGCCTGTCCCACAGACATACTTAGTGTAGAATACCTGTCCCCATTCGAATCTTGTTCTGTGAGAAGTGTTTGCAAGAGTAGGAGATAGAGCAGAAGGAAAGTGTCAAGGTTTTCATTCTGAGAAGGAAATCCATCAGGAAAGCCATACACGTAAGGATGAGAAGCACTTTAGCATGAAACGGTGAAGGCATCTTGAAAGGGCCCTGTGACGGTGCTGGAGAAAACTCTTCGGAAGTAGGCTTCCCTCAGCTGCCCTATGGTTTCAGTGAGATGAAAGTGTTTTCCGTAGTGGCTGTGAAGGCGTAAGGGACATGGCCTAGACTTAACTCTCCGTGTCGAATGTGCCTACAGTCGTGACATGAAGAACGATGTATGGAAATGGAGGATGTGAGCAAGCCTAAGGAAGATGGCATATGTTTGTTTAACTGTAAGAACAAATCTATGGGGTTGCCGTCCTTCGACTACCATCTCTTTTCGTAAGGTTGGAATCAGCTTGTTAAACGTTGTGTGCAGGGAAAGAGATGGAACGCGCGATCCTGTACAGCGAGGAACACGTTGTGCGGAGGGTTTCTCTCTTTTAAGTCCTGTGCCCTGCAGGTGGATGGGTCTTCAAATGGACGTGGGCTCGCCTCAGGCCTAGTAACCTTACACTGAACTCTGAGAAACAAGGCCACGTCAAACAGGCTTTCGTGCGAACATCTTGGTTCTTGAAGATAAAGGCCCATGGAGATATATGTGTTGTTCTCCAAGGGAAGGTTCTTATACTCCCCTCTCAAGATACAAAGCTGCAGGGAAATAGTCTTTCCACTACCACCTATAGGGACGAAGGCGGAAGCCATTTCCAACGTTCGCAGTGAAGCCACAAATACTGTGTCATGTACCACTGCTTGAGAAAAAGTTGTGTCGAAAGTTTCTCCCTACTCAGATCTTGTTTCAGGAAGATAAAAGCGTGTTCAGTTCTTTGCCTGAAAGCGTAAGGAAAATGCAATAGGCTGAATTGTGAAGAAAAAAGTGGGTCGAATGTGACCACCAAGTCACAAGTTGTCCCCTACAGAGGTGTGTGTCTGGAAATCGGAGGAAGCGTAAGGAACGTGCTATACACTTAGTTCCACAAAACAACGCTGTGGAGGGGCGGTCCTTCAACTGCCATCTCCTCTGCTAAGAAACGAACGGATTGAGGCAAAGTGTGAAAGAAAGCAGAGGGGAAGCGTGATCTACCTTACCCGCGGAACAACTTCTTACGGAGGGTTTTCTCAACGAGCACCATTCATGGTTCACGAAGATAGAAGCCTCTTCCAAAGTATGCGAGTTACGCAGAAGAAAGGCATACACGAATGTGTGCGAAGCAAGTCTATCTCAAACGCGACTTCGAGCTCCCTTCTGGGTTCGTGAGGAATTCATAGTCACAAAACGTATGTGTTGAATCCTAAACAAAGGGAATACTATTCAGTCTGAAGAAACACCACTGCAGAGAAACCGTGTTTCTACTAACATCATCCCTGAACATGGTAGACTTTTCCAACGTAAGTGTGAAATCGCAAGGAATGAGCCCCGTGCCTATCGCACAGACATACTTAGTGTAGAATGTCTGTCCCCATTCGAATCTTGTTCTGGGAGAAGTGATTTCAGGAGTAGGAGAGAGAGCAGATGGAACGTATGAAGGTTTACATTGTGAGAAGGAAATCCATCAGGAAAGCCATACACGTAAGGATGAGAAACACTTTAGCATGAAAGGGTAAAGGCATCTTGAAAGGGCCCTGTGACGGTGCTGGAGAAACCTCTTCTGAAGTAGGCTTCCCTCAGCTGTCCAATGGCTTCAGTGAGATGAAAGTGCTTTCTGTAGTCGGTGTGAAGGCGTAAGGGACATGGCCTAGACTTAACTCTCTGTGTCGAATGTGCCTACAGTCGTGACATGAAGAACGATGTATGGAAATGGAGGATGTGAGCAAGCCTAACGAAGATGGCATACGTGTGTTTAACTCTAAGAACAAATCTATAGTGTTGCCGTCCTTCGACTACCATCTCTTTCGTAAGGTTGGAAGCAGCTTGTTAAGCGTTCTGTGCAAGGAAAGAGATGGAACGCGCGATCCTGTACAGCGAGGAACACGTTGTGCGGAGGGTTTCTCTCCTTTAAGTCCTGTGTCATGCAGGTGGACGGGTCTTCAAATGGACGTGGGCTCGCCTCAGGCCTAGTAGCCTTACACTGAACTCTGAGAAACAAGGCCACGTCAAACAGGCTTTCATGCGAACATCTTGGTTCTTGAAGATAAAGGCCCTTGGAGATATATGTGTTGTTCTCTAAGAGAAGGTTCTTATACTCACCTCTCAAGAAGCAAAACTGCAGGGAAATAGTCTTTCCACTACCACCTATAGGGACGAAGACGGAAGCCATTTCCAACGTTCGCAGTGAGGCACAAATACTGTGTCATGTACCACTGCTTGAGAAAGAAGTTATGTCGAATGTTTCTCCCTACTCAGATCTTGTTTCAGGAAGCTAGAAACGTTTTCGGTTCTTTGCCTGAAAGCGTAAGGGAAATGCCATAGGCTGAATTGTGAAGAAAAATGTGGGTCGAATGTGACCACCAAGTCACAAGTTGTCCCCTATAGAGGTGTGTGTCTGGAAATCGGAGGAAGCGTAAGGAACGTGCTATACACTTAGTTCCACAAAACAACGCTGTGGAGGTGCGGTCCTTCGAGTGCCATCTCCTCTGCTAAGAAACGAACGGATTGAGGCAAAGTGTGAAAGAAAGCAGAGGGGAAGCGTGATCTACCTTACCCGCGGAACAACTTCTTACGGAGGGTTTTCTCAACGAGCACCATTCATGGGTCACGAAGATAGAAGCGTCTTCCAAAGTAGGCGAGTTATGCAGAAGAAAGGCATACACGAATCGGTGCGAAACAAGTCTATCTCAAACGCGACTTCGAGCTCCCATCTGGGTTGGCGAAGAATTCATAGTCACAAAATATATGTGTTGAATCCTAAAGAAAGGGAGTACTATTCATTCTGAGGAAACACCACTACAGAGAAACCGTGTTTCTCCTAACATCTTCCCTGAACATGGTAGACTTTACCAGCGTAAGTGTGAAATCGCGAGGAATGTGCCCCGTGCCTGTCCCACAGACATACTTAGTGTAGAATACCTGTCCCCATTCGAATCTTGTTCTGTGAGAAGTGTTTGCAAGAGTAGGAGATAGAGCAGAAGGAACGTGTCCAGGTTTTCATTGTGAGAAGGAAATCCATCAGGAAAGCCATACACGTAAGGATGAGAAGCACTTTAGCATGAAACGGTGAAGGCATCTTGAAAGGGCCCTGTGACGGTGCTGGAGAAAACTCTTCAGAAGTAGGCTTCCCTCAGCTGTCCTATGGTTTCAGTGAGATGAAAGTGTTTTCCGTAGTGGCTGTGAAGGCGTAAGGGACATGGCCTAGACTTAACTCTCCGTGTCGAATGTGCCTACAGTCGTGACATGAAGAACGATGTATGGAAATGGAGGATGTGAGCAAGCCTAAGGAAGATGGCATATGTTTGTTTAACTGTAAGAACAAATCTATGGGGTTGCCGTCCTTCGACTACCATCTCTTTTCCTAAGGTTGGAATCAGCTTGTTAAACGTTGTGTGCAAGGAAAGAGATGGAACGCGCGATCCTGTACAGCGAGGAACACGTTGTGCGGAGGGTTTCTCTCTTTTAAGTCCTGTGCCCTGCAGGTGGATGGGTCTTCAAATGGACGTGGGCTCGCCTCAGGCCTAGTAGCCTTACACTGAACTCTGAGAAACAAGGCCACGTCAAACAGGCTTTCGTGCGAACATCTTGGTTCTTGAAGATAAAGGCCCTTGGAGATATATGTGTTGTTCTCTAAGGGAATGTTCTTATACTCCCCTCTCAAGAAACAAAGCTGCAGGGAAATAGTCTTTCCACTACCACCTGTAGGGACGAAGACGGAAGCCATTTTCAACGTTCGCAGTGAAGGCACAAATACTGTGTCATGTACCACTGCTTGAGAAAAAGTTGTGTCGAAAGTTTCTCCCTACTCAGATCTTGTTTCAGGAAGATAAAAGCGTTTTCAGTTCTTTGCCTGAAAGCGTAAGGTAAATGCAATAGGCTGAATTGTGAAGAAAAAAGTGGGTCGAATGTGACCACCACGTCACATGTTGTCCCCTACAGAGGTGTGTGTCTGGAAATCGGAGGAAGCGTAAGGAACGTGCTATACACTTAGTTCCACAAAACAACTCTGTGGAGGGGTGGTCCTTCGACTACCATCTCCTCTGCTAAGAAACGAACGGATTGAGGCAAAGTGTGAAAGAAACCAGAGGGGAAGCGTGATCTACCTTACCCGCGGAACAACTTCTTACGGAGGGTTTTCTCAACGAGCACCATTCATGGGTCACGAAGAGAGAAGCATCTTCCAAAGTAGGCGAGTTATGCAGAAGAAAGGCATACACGAATCTGTGCGAAACAAGTGTATCTCAAACGCGACTTCGAGCTCCCATCTGGGTTGGCGAAGAATTCATAGTCACAAAATATATGTGTTGAATCCTAAAGAAAGGGAGTACTATTCATTCTGAGGAAACACCACTACAGAGAAACCGTGTTTCTCCTAACATCTTCCCTGAACATGGTAGACTTTACCAGCGTAAGTGTGAAATCGCGAGGAATGTGCCCCGTGCCTGTCCCACAGACATACTTAGTGTAGAATACCTGTCCCCATTCGAATCTTGTTCAGTGAGAAGTGTTTGCAAGAGTAGGAGATAGAGCAGAAGGAAAGTGTCCAGGTATTCATTGTGAGAAGGAAATCCATCAGGAAAGCCATACACGTAAGGATGAGAAGCACTTTAGCATGAAACGGTGAAGGCATCTTGAAAGGGCCCTGTGACGGTGCTGGAGAAATCTCTTCGGAAGTAGGCTTCCCTCAGCTGCCCTATGGTTTCAGTGAGATGAAAGTGTTTTCCGTAGTGGCTGTGAAAGCGTAAGGGACATGGCCTAGACTTAACTCTCCGTGTCGAATGTGCCTACCGTCGTGACATGAAGAACGATGTATGGAAATGGAAGATGTGAGCAAGCCTAAGGAAGATGGCATATGTTTGTTTAACTGTAAGAACAAATCTATGGGGTTGCCGTCCTTCGACTACCATCTCTTTTCCTAAGGTTGGAATCAGCTTGTTAAACGTTGTGTGCAAGGAAAGAGATGGAACGCGCGATCCTGTACAGCGAGGAACACGTTGTGCGGAGGGTTTCTCTCCTTTAAGTCCTGTGCCCTGCAGGTGGATGGGTCTTCAAATGGACGTGGGCTCCCCTCAGGCCTAGTAGCCTTACACTGAACTCTGAGAAACAAGGCCACGTCAAACAGGCTTTCGTGCGAACATCTTGGTTCTTGAAGATAAAGGCCCTTGGAGATATATGTGTTGTTCTCCAAGGGAATGTTCTTATACTCCCCTCTCAAGAAACAAAGCTGCAGGGAAATAGTCTTTCCACTACCACCTATAGGGACGAAGGCGGAAGCCATTTCCAACGTTCGCAGTGAAGGCACAAATACTGTGTCATGTACCACTGCTTGAGAAAAAGTTGTGTCGAAAGTTTCTCCCTACTCAGATCTTGTTTCAGGAAGATAAAAGCGTTTTCAGTTCTTTGCCTGAAAGCGTAAGGAAAATGCAATAGGCTGAATTGTGAAGAAAAAAGTGGGTCGAATGTGACCACCAAGTCACAAGTTGTCCCCTACAGAGGTGTGTGTCTGGAAATCGGAGGAAGCGTAAGGAACGTGCTATACACTTAGTTCCACAAAACAACGCTGTGGAGGGGCGGTCCTTCAACTGCCATCTCCTCTGCTAAGAAACGAACAGATTGAGGCAAAGTGTGAAAGAAAGCAGAGGGGAAGCGTGATCTACCTTACCCGCGGAACAACTTCTTACGGAGGGTTTTCTCAACGAGCACCATTCATGGTTCACGAAGATAGAAGCCTCTTCCAAAGTATGCGAGTTATGCAGAAGAAAGGCATACACGAATGTGTGCGAAGCAAGTCTATCTCAAACGCGACTTCGAGCTCCCTTCTGGGTTCGTGAGGAATTCATAGTCACAAAACGTATGTGTTGAATCCTAAACAAAGGGAATACTATTCAGTCTGAAGAAACACCACTGCAGAGAAACCGTGTTTCTACTAACATCATCCCTGAACATGGTAGACTTTTCCAACGTAAGTGTGAAATCGCAAGGAATGAGCCCCGTGCCTATCCCACAGACATACTTAGTGCAGAATGTCTGTCCCCATTCGAATCTTGTTCTGGGAGAAGTGTTTTCAGGAGTAGGAGAGAGAGCTGATGGAACGTGTCAAGGTTTTCATTGTGAGAAGGAAATCCATCAGGAAAGCCATACACGTAAGGATGAGAAACACTTTAGCATGAAAGGGTGAAGGCATCTTGAAAGGGCCCTGTGACGGTGCTGGAGGAACCTCTTCTGAAGTAGGCTTCCCTCAGCTGTCCTATGGTTTCAGTGAGATGAAAGTGTTTTCCGTAGTGGCTGTGAAGGCGTAAGGGACATGGCCTAGACTTAACTCTCCGTGTCGAATGTGCCTACAGTCGTGACATGAAGAACGATGTATGGAAATGGAGGATGTGAGCAAGCCTAAGGAAGATGGCATATGTTTGTTTAACTGTAAGAACAAATCTATGGTGTTGCCGTCCTTCGACTACCATCTCTTTTCGTAAGGTTGGAATCAGCTTGTTAAACGTTGTGTGCAAGGAAAGAGATGGAACGCGCGATCCTGTACAGCGAGGAACACGTTGTGCGGAGGGTTTCTCTCTTTTAGGTACTGTGCCCTGCAGGTGGACGGGTCTTCAAATGGACGTGGGCTCGCCTCAGGCCTAGTAGCCTTACACTGAACTCTGAGAAACAAGGCCACGTCAAACAGGCTTTCGTGCGAACATCTTGGTTCTTGAAGATAAAGGGACTTGGAGATATATGTGTTGTTCTCTAAGGGAATGTTCTTATACTCCCCTCTCAAGAAACAAAGCTGCAGGGAAATAGTCTTTCCACTACCACCTATAGGGACGAAGACGGAAGCCATTTCCAACGTTCGCAGTGAAGGCACAAATACTGTGTCATGTTCCACTGCTTGAGAAAAAGTTGTGTCGAAAGTTTCTCCCTACTCAGATCTTGTTTCAGGAAGATAAAGCGTTTTCAGTTCTTTGCCTGAAAGCGTGAGGAAAATGCAATAGGCTGAATTGTGAAGAAAAAAGTGGGTCGAATGTGACCACCACGTCACAAGTTGTCCCCTACAGAGGTGTGTGTCTGGAAATTGGAGGAAGCGTAAGGAACGTGCTATACACTTAGTTCCACAAAACAACGCTGTGGAGGTGCGGTCCTTCGACTGCCATCTCCTCTGCTAAGAAACGAACGGATTGAGGCAAAGTGTGAAAGAAAGCAGAGGGGAAGCGTGATCTAGCTTACCCGCGGAACAACTTCTTACGGAGGGTTTTCTCAACGAGCACCATTTATGGGTCACGAAGATAGAAGCGTCTTCCAAAGTATGCGAGTTATGCAGAAGAAAGGCATACACGAATCTGTGCGAAACAAGTCTATCTCAAACGCGACTTCGAGCTCCCATCTGGGTTGGCGAAGAATTCATAGTCACAAAATATATGTGTTGAATCCTAAACAAAGGGAGTACTATTCATTCTGAGGAAACACCACTACAGAGAAACCGTGTTTCTCCTAACATCTTCCCTGAACATGGTAGACTTTACCAACGTAAGTGGGAAATCGCAAGGAATGAGCCCCGTGCCTATCCCACAGACATACTTAGTGCAGAATGTCTTTCCCCATTCGAATCTTGTTCTGGGAGAAGTGTTTTCAGGAGTAGGAGAGAGAGCAGATGGAACGTGTCAAGGTTTTCATTGTGAGAAGGAAATCCATCAGGAAAGCCATACACGTAAGGATGAGAAACACTTTATCATGAAAGGGTGAAGGCATCTTGAAAGGGCCCTGTGACGGTGCTGGAGAAACCTCTTCTGAAGTAGGTTTCCCTCAGCTGTCCTATGGTTTCTGTGAGATGAAAGTGCTTTCCGTAGTGGGTGTGAAGGCGTAAGGGACATGGCCTAGACTTAACTCTCCGTGTCGAATGTGCCTACAGTCGTGACATGAAGAACGATGTATGGAAATGGAGGATGACAGCAAGCCTAAGGAAGATGGCATACGTGTGTTTAACTCTAACAACAAATCTATAGTGTTGCCGTCCTTCGACTACCATCTCTTTCGTAAGGTTGGAAGCAGCTTGTTAAGCGTTGTGTGCAAGGAAAGAGATGGAACGCGCGATCCTGTACAGCGAGGAATACGTTGTGCGGAGGGTTTCTCTCCTTTAAGTCCTGTGTCATGCAGGTGGATGGGTCTTCAAATGGACGTGGGCTCGCCTCACACCTAGTAGCCTTACACTGAACTCTGAGAAACAAGGCCACGTCAAACAGGCTTTCGTGCGAACATCTTGGTTCTTGAAGATAAAGGCCCTTGGAGATATATGTGTTGTTCTCTAAGGGAAGGTTCTTATACTCACCTCTCAAGAAGCAAAACTGCAGGGAAATAGTCTTTCCACTACCACCTATAGGGACGAAGACGGAAGCCATTTCCAACGTTCGCAGTGAAGGCACAAATACTGTGTCATGTACCACTGCTTGAGAAAGAAGTTGTGTCGAAACTTTCTCCCTACTCAGATCTTGTTTCAGAAAGCTAGAAACGTTTTCGTTTCTTTGCCTGAAAGCGTAAGGGAAATGCCATAGGCTGAATTGTGAAGAAAAATTTGGGTCGAATGTGACCACCAAGTCACAAGTTGTCCCCTATAGAGGTGTGTGTCTGGAAATCGGAGGAAGCGTAAGGAACGTGCTATACACTTAGTTCCACAAAACAACGCTGTGGAGGTGCGGTCCTTCGACTGCCATCTCCTCTGCTAAGAAACGAACGGATTGAGGCAAAGTGTGAAAGAAAGCAGAGGGGAAGCGTGATCTACCTTACCCGCGGAACAACTTCTTACGGAGGGTTTTCTCAACGAGCACCATTCATGGGTCAGGAAGATAGAAGCCTCTTCCAAAGTATGCGAGGTATGCAGACGAAAGGCATACACGAATGTGTGCGAACCAAGTCTATCTCAAACGCGACTTCGAGCTCCCTTCTGGGTTCGTGAGGAATTTATAGTCACAAAACGTATGTGTTGAATCCTAAACAAAGGGAATACTATTCAGTCTGAAGAAACACCACTGCAGAGAAACCGAGTTTCTACTAACATCATCCCTGAACATGGTAGACATTTCCAACGTAAGTGTGAAATCGCAAGGAATGAGCCCCGTGCCTATCCCACAGACATACTTAGTGTAGAATGTCTGTCCCCATTCGAATCTTGTTCTGGGAGAAGTGTTTTCAGGAGTAGGGGAGAGAGCAGATGGAACGTGTCAAGGTTTTCATTGTGAGAAGGAAATCCATCAGGAAAGCCATACACGTAAGGATGAGAAACACTTTAGCATGAAAGGGTGAAGGCATCTTGAAAGGGTCCTGTGACGGTGCTGGAGAAACCTCTTCTGAAGTCGGCTTCCCTCAGCTGTCCTATGGTTTCAGTGAGATGAAAGTGTTTTCCGTAGTGGCTGTGAAGGCATAAGGGACATGGCCTAGACTTAACTCTCCGTGTCGAATGTGCCTACAGTCGTGACATGAAGAACGATGTATGGAAATGGAGGATGTGAGCAAGCCTAAGGAAGATGGCATACGTGTGTTTAACTCTAACAACAAATCTATAGTGTTGCCGTCCTTCGACTACCATGTCTTTCGTAAGGTTGGAAGCAGCTTGTTAAGCGTTGTGTGCAAGGAAAGAGATGGAACGCGCGATCCTGTACAGCGAGGAACACGTTGTGCGGAGGGTTTCTCTCCTTTAAGTCCTGTGTCATGCAGGTGGATGGGTCTTCAAATGGACGTGGGCTCGCCTCACACCTAGTAGCCTTACACTGATCTCTGAGAAACAAAGCCACGTCAAACAGGCTTTTGTGCGAACATCTTGGTTCTTGAAGATAAAGGCCCTTGGAGATATATGTGTTGTTCTCTCAGGGAAGGTTCTTATACTCACCTCTCAAGAAGCAAAACTGCAGGGAAATAGTCTTTCCACTACCACCTATAGGGACGAAGACGGAATCCATTTCCAACGTTCGCAGTGAAGGCACAAATACTGTGTCATGTACCACTGCTTGAGAAAGAAGTTGTGTCGAAACTTTCTCCCTACTCAGATCTTCTTTCAGAAAGCTAGAAACGTTTTCGGTTCTTTGCCTGAAAGCGTAAGGGAAATGCCATAGGCTGAATTGTGAAGAAAAATGTGGGTCGAATGTGACCACCAAGTCACAAGTTGTCTCCTATAGAGGTGTGTGTCTGGAAATCGGAGGAAGGGTAAGGAACGTGCTATACACTTAGTTCCACAAAACAAGGCTGTGGAGGTGCGGTCCTCTGACTGCCATCTCCTCCGCTAAGAAACGAACGGATTGAGGCAAAGTGTGAAAGAAAGCAGAGGGGAAGCGTGATCTACCTTACACGCGGAACAACTTCTTACGGAGGGTTTTCTCAACGAGCACCATTCATGGGGCACGAAGATAGAAGCGTCTTCCAAAGAATGCGAGTTATGCAGAGGAAAGGCATACACGAATGTGTGCGAACCAAGTCTATCTCAAACGCGACTTCGAGCTCCCTTCTGGGTTCGTGAGGAATTCATAGTCACAAAACGTATGTGTTGAATCCTAAACAAAGGGAATACTATTCAGTCTGAAGAAACACCACTGCAGAGAAACCGTGTTTCTACTAACATCATCCCTGAACATGGTAGACTTTTCCAACGTAAGTGTGAAATCGCAAGGAATGAGCCCCGTGCCTATCCCACAGACATACTTAGTGTAGAATGTCTGTCCCCATTCGAATCTTGTTCTGGGAGAAGTGATTTCAGGAGTAGGAGAGAGAGCAGATGGAACGTATGAAGGTTTACATTGTGAGAAGGAAATCCATCAGGAAAGCCATACACGTAAGGATGAGAAACACTTTAGCATGAAAGGGTGAAGGCATCTTGAAAGGGCCCTGTGACGGTGCTGGAGAAACCTCTTCTGAAGTAGGCTTCCCTCAGCTGTCCAATGGCTTCAGTGAGATGAAAGTGCTTTCTGTAGTCGGTGTGAAGGCGTAAGGGACATGGCCTAGACTTAACTCTCTGTGTCGAATGTGCCTACAGTCGTGACATGAAGAACGATGTATGGAAATGGAGGATGTGAGCAAGCCTAAGGAAGATGGCATACGTGTGTTTAACTCTAAGAACAAATCTATAGTGTTGCCGTCCTTCGACTACCATCTCTTTCGTAAGGTTGGAAGCAGCTTGTTAAGCGTTCTGTGCAAGGAAAGAGATGGAACGCGCGATCCTGTACAGCGAGGAACACGTTGTGCGGAGGGTTTCTCTCCTTTAAGTCCTGTGTCATGCAGGTGGACGGGTCTTCAAATGGACGTGGGCTCGCCTCAGGCCTAGTAGCCTTACACTGAACTCTGAGAAACAAGGCCACGTCAAACAGGCTTTCATGCGAACATCTTGGTTCTTGAAGATAAAGGCCCTTGGAGATATATGTGTTGTTCTCTAAGAGAAGGTTCTTATACTCACCTCTCAAGAAGCATAACTGCAGGGAAATAGTCTTTCCACTACCACCTATAGGGACGAAGACGGAATCCATTTCCAACGTTCGCAGTGAAGGCACAAATATTGTGTCATGTACCACTGCTTGAGAAAGAAGTTATGTCGAATGTTTCTCCCTACTCAGATCTTGTTTCAGGAAGCTAGAAACGTTTTCGGTTCTTAGCCTGAAAGCGTAAGGGAAATGCCATAGGCTGAATTGTGAAGAAAAATGTGGGTCGAATGTGACCACCAAGTCACAAGTTGTCCCCTATAGAGGAGTGTGTCTGGAAATCGGAGGAAGCGTAAGGAACGTGCTATACACTTAGTTCCACAAAACAACGCTGTGGAGGTGCGGTCCTTCGAGTGCCATCTCCTCTGCTAAGAAACGAACGGATTGAGGCAAAGTGTGAAAGAAAGCAGAGGGGAAGCATGATCTACCTTACCCGCGGAACAACTTCTTACGGAGGGTTTTCTCAACGAGCACCATTCATGGGTCACGAAGATAGAAGCGTCTTCCAAAGTAGGCGAGTTATGCAGAAGAAAGGCATACACGAATCGGTGCGAAACAAGTCTATCTCAAACGCGACTTCGAGCTCCCATCTGGGTTGGCGAAGAATTCATAGTCACAAAATATATGTGTTGAATCCTAAACAAAGGGAGTACTATTCATTCTGAGGAAACACCACTACAGAGAAACCGTGTTTCTCCTAACATCTTCCCTGAACATGGTAGAGTTTACCAACGTAAGTGTGAAATCGCAAGGAATGAGCCCCGTGCCTATCCCACAGACATACTTAGTGCAGAATGTCTGTCCCCATTCGAATCTTGTTCTGGGAGAAGTGTTTTGAGGAGTAGGAGAGAGAGCAGATGGAACGTGTCAAGGTTTTCATTGTGAGAAGGAAATCCATCAGGAAAGCCATACACGTAAGGATGAGAAACACTTTAGCATGAAAGGGTGAAGGCATCTTGAAAGGGCCCTGTGACGGTGCTGGAGAAACCTCTTCTGAAGTGGGTTTCCCTCAGCTGTCCTATGGTTTCTGTGAGATGAAAGTGCTTTCCGTAGTGGGTGTGAAGGCGTAAGGGACATGGCCTAGACTTAACTCTCCGTGTCGAATGTGCCTACAGTCGTGACATGAAGAACGATGTATGGAAATGGAGGATGTGAGCAAGCCTAAGGAAGATGGCATACGTGTGTTTAACTCTAACAACAAATCTATAGTGTTGCCGTCCTTCGACTACCATCTCTTTCATAAGGTTGGAAGCAGCTTGTTAAGCGTTGTGTGCAAGGAAAGAGATGGAACGCGCGATCCTGTACAGCGAGGAATACGTTGTGCGGAGGGTTTCTCTCCTTTAAGTTCTGTGTCTTGCAGGTGGATGGGTCTTCAAATGGACGTGGGCTCGCCTCACACCTAGTAGACTTACACTGAACTCTGAGAAACAAGGCCACGTCAAACAGGCTTTCGTGCGAACATCTTGGTTCTTGAAGATAAAGGCCCTTGGAGATATATGTGTTGTTCTCTAAGGGAAGGTTCTTATACTCACCTCTCAAGAAGCAAAACTGCAGGGAAATAGTCTTTCCACTACCACCTATAGGGACGAAGACGGAAGCCATTTCCAACGTTCGCAGTGAAGGCACAAATACTGTGTCATGTACCACTGCTTGAGAAAGAAGTTGTGTCGAAACTTTCTCCCTACTCAGATCTTGTTTCAGAAAGCTAGAAACGTTTTCGTTTCTTTGCCTGAAAGCGTAAGGGAAATGCCATAGCCTGAATTGTGAAGAAAAATTTGGGTCGAATGTGACCACCAAGTCACAAGTTGTCCCCTATAGAAGTGTGTGTCTGGAAATCGGAGGAAGCGTAAGGAACGTGCTATACACTTAGTTCCACAAAACAGCGCTGTGGAGGTGCGGTCCTTCGACTGCCATCTCCTCTGCTAAGAAACGAACGGATTGAGGCAAAGTGTGAAAGAAAGCAGAGGGGAAGCGTGATCTACCTTACCCGCGGAACAACTTCTTACGGAGGGTTTTCTCAACGAGCACCATTCATGGGTCACGAAGATAGAAGCCTCTTCCAAAGTATGCGAGGTATGCAGACGAAAGGCATACACGAATGTGTGCGAACCAAGTCTATCTCAAACGCGACTTCGAGCTCCCTTCTGGGTTCGTGAGGAATTTATAGTCACAAAACGTATGTGTTGAATCCTAAACAAAGGGAATACTATTCAGTCTGAAGAAACACCACTGCAGAGAAACCGAGTTTCTACTAACATCATCCCTGAACATGGTAGACATTTCCAACGTAAGTGTGAAATCGCAAGGAATGAGCCCCGTGCCTATCCCACAGACATACTTAGTGTAGAATGTCTGTCCCCATTCGAATCTTGTTCTGGGAGAAGTGTTTTCAGGAGTAGGGGAGAGAGCAGATGGAACGTGTCAAGGTTTTCATTGTGAGAAGGAAATCCATCAGGAAAGCCATACACGTAAGGATGAGAAACACTTTAGCATGAAAGGGTGAAGGCATCTTGAAAGGGTCCTGTGACGGTGCTGGAGAAACCTCTTCTGAAGTCGGCTTCCCTCAGCTGTCCTATGGTTTCAGTGAGATGAAAGTGTTTTCCGTAGTGGCTGTGAAGGCATAAGGGACATGGCCTAGACTTAACTCTCCGTGTCGAATGTGCCTACAGTCGTGACATGAAGAACGATGTATGGAAATGGAGGATGTGAGCAAGCCTAAGGAAGATGGCATACGTGTGTTTAACTCTAACAACAAATCTATAGTGTTGCCGTCCTTCGACTACCATGTCTTTCGTAAGGTTGGAAGCAGCTTGTTAAGCGTTGTGTGCAAGGAAAGAGATGGAACGCGCGATCCTGTACAGCGAGGAACACGTTGTGCGGAGGGTTTCTCTCCTTTAAGTCCTGTGTCATGCAGGTGGATGGGTCTTCAAATGGACGTGGGCTCGCCTCACACCTAGTAGCCTTACACTGATCTCTGAGAAACAAGGCCACGTCAAACAGGCTTTTGTGCGAACATCTTGGTTCTTGAAGATAAAGGCCCTTGGAGATATATGTGTTGTTCTCTCAGGGAAGGTTCTTATACTCACCTCTCAAGAAGCAAAACTGCAGGGAAATAGTCTTTCCACTACCACCTATAGGGACGAAGACGGAAGCCATTTCCAACGTTCGCAGTGAAGGCACAAATACTGTGTCATGTACCACTGCTTGAGAAAGAAGTTGTGTCGAAACTTTCTCCCTACTCAGATCTTCTTTCAGAAAGCTAGAAACGTTTTCGGTTCTTTGCCTGAAAGCGTAAGGGAAATGCCATAGGCTGAATTGTGAAGAAAAATGTGGGTCGAATGTGACCACCAAGTCACAAGTTGTCTCCTATAGAGGTGTGTGTCTGGAAATCGGAGGAAGGGTAAGGAACGTGCTATACACTTAGTTCCACAAAACAAGGCTGTGGAGGTGCGGTCCTCTGACTGCCATCTCCTCCGCTAAGAAACGAACGGATTGAGGCAAAGTGTGAAAGAAAGCAGAGGGGAAGCGTGATCTACCTTACACGCGGAACAACTTCTTACGGAGGGATTTCTCAACGAGCACCATTCATGGGTCACGAAGATAGAAGCGTCTTCCAAAGTATGCGAGTTATGCAGAAGAAAGACATACACGAATCTGTGCGAAACAAGTCTATCTCAAACGCGACTTCGAGCTCACATCTGGGTTGGCGAAGAATTTTTAGTCACAAAATATATGTGTTGAAACCTAAACAAAGGGAGTACTATTCATTCTGAGGAAACACCACTACAGAGAAACCGTGTTTCTCCTAATATCTTCCCTGAACATGGTAGACTTTACCAACCTAAGTGGGAAATCGCAAGGAATGAGCCCCGTGCCTATCCCACAGACATACTTAGTGTAGAATGTCTGTCCCCATTCGAATCTTGTTCTGGGAGAAGTGTTTTCAGGAGTAGGAGAGAGAGCAGATGAAACGTGTCAAGGTTTTCATTGTGAGAAGGAAATCCATCAGGAAAGCCATACACGTAAGGATGAGAAACACTTTAGGATGAAAGGGTGAAGGCATCTTGAAAGGGCCCTGTGACGGTGCTGGAGAAACCTCTTCTTAAGTAGGCTTCCCTCAGCTGTCCTATGGTTTCAGTGAGATGAAAGTGCTTTCCGTAGTGGGTGTGAAGGCGTAAGGGACATGGCCTAGACTTAACTCTCCATGTCGAATGTGCCTACAGTCGTGACATGAAGAACGATGTATGGAAATGGAGGATGTGAGCAAGCCTAAGGAAGATGGCATACGTGTGTTTAACTCTAAGAACAAATCTATAGTGTTGCCGTCCTTCGACTGCCATCTCTTTCGTAAGTTTGGAAGCAGCTTGTTAAGCGTTGTGTGCAAGGAAAGAGATGGAACGCGCGATCCTGTACAACGAGGAACACGTTGTGCGGTGGGTTTCTCTCCTTTAAGTACTGTGTCATGCAGGTGGATGGGTCCTCAAATGTACGTTGCCTCGCCTCACAGCTAGTAGCCTTACACTGAACTCTGAGAAACTAGGCCACGTCAACAGGCTTTTGTGCGAACATCTTGGTTCTTGAAGATAAAGGCCCTTGGAGATATATGTGTTGTTCTCTAAGGGAAGGTTATTATACTCACCTCTCAAGAAGCAAAACTGCAGGGAAATAGTCTTTCCACTACCACCTATAGGGACGAAGACGGAAGCCATTTCCAACGTTCGCAGTGAAGGCACAAATACTGTGTCATGTACCACTGCTTGAGAAAGAAGTTATGTCGAGTGTTTCTCCCTACTCAGATCTTGTTTCAGGAAGCTAGAAACGTTTTCGGTTCTTTGCCTGAAAGCGTAAGGGAAATGCCATAGGCTGAATTGTGAAGAAAAATGTGGGTCGAATGTGACCACCAAGTCACAAGTTGTCCCCTATAGAGGTGTGTGTCTCGAAATCGGAGGAAGCGTAAGGAACGTGCTATACACTTAGTTCCACAAAACAACGCTGTGGAGGTGCGGTCCTTCGACTGCCATCTCCTCTGCTAAGAAACGAACGGATTGAGGCAAAGTGTGAAAGAAAGCAGAGGGGAAGCGTGATCTACCTTACCCGCGGAACAACTTCTTACGGAGGGTTTTCTCAACGAGCACCATTCATGGGTCACGAAGATAGAAGCGTCTTCCAAAGTCGGCGAGTTATGCAGAAGAAAGGCATACAGGAATCGGTGCGAAACAAGTCTATCTCAAACGCGACTTCGAGCTCCCATCTGGGTTGGCGAAGAATTCATAGTCACAAAATATATGTGTTGAATCCTAAAGAAAGGGAGTACTATTCATTCTGAGGAAACACCACTACAGAGAAACCGTGTTTCTCCTAACATCTTCCCTGAACATGGTAGACTTTACCAGCGTAAGTGTGAAATCGCGAGGAATGTGCCCCGTGCCTGTCCCACAGACATACTTAGTGTAGAATACCTGTCCCCATTCGAATCTTGTTCTGTGAGAAGTGTTTGCAAGAGTAGGAGATAGAGCAGAAGGAACGTGTCCAGGTTTTCATTGTGAGAAGGAAATCCATCAGGAAAGCCATACACGTAAGGATGAGAAGCACTTTAGCATGAAACGGTGAAGGCATCTTGAAAGGGCCCTGTGACGGTGCTGGAGAAAACTCTTCAGAAGTAGGCTTCCCTCAGCTGTCCTATGGTTTCAGTGAGATGAAAGTGTTTTCCGTAGTGGCTGTGAAGGCGTAAGGGACATGGCCTAGACTTAACTCTCCGTGTCGAATGTGCCTACAGTCGTGACATGAAGAACGATGTATGGAAATGGAGGCTGTGAGCAAGCCTAAGGAAGATGGCATATGTTTGTTTAACTGTAAGAACAAATCTATGGGGTTGCCGTCCTTCGACTACCATCTCTTTTCCTAAGGTTGGAATCAGCTTGTTAAACGTTGTGTGCAAGGAAAGAGATGGAACGCGCGATCCTGTACAGCGAGGAACACGTTGTGCGGAGGGTTTCTCTCTTTTAAGTCCTGTGCCCTGCAGGTGGATGGGTCTTCAAATGGACGTGGGCTCCCCTCAGGCCTAGTAGCCTTACACTGAACTCTGAGAAACAAGGCCACGTCAAACAGGATTTCGTGCGAACATTTTGGTTCTTGAAGATAAAGGCCCTTGGAGATATATGTGTTGTTCTCCAAGGGAATGTTCTTATACTCCCCTCTCAAGAAACAAAGCTGCAGGGAAATAGTCTTTCCACTACCACCTATAGGGACGAAGGCGGAAGCCATTTCCAACGTTCGCAGTGAAGGCACAAATACTGTGTCATGTACCACTGCTTGAGAAAAAGTTGTGTCGAAAGTTTCTCCCTACTCACATCTTGTTTCTGGAAGATAAAAGCGTTTTCAGTTCTTTGCCTGAAAGCGTAAGGAAAATGCAATAGGCTGAATTGTGAAGAAAAAAGTGGGTCGAATGTGACCACCAAGTCACAAGTTGTCCCCTACAGAGGTGTGTGTCTGGAAATCGGAGGAAGCGTAAGGAACGTGCTATACACTTAGTTCCACAAAACAACGCTGTGGAGGGGCGGTCCTTCAACTGCCATCTCCTCTGCTAAGAAACGAACGGATTGAGGCAAAGTGTGAAAGAAAGCAGAGGGGAAGCGTGATCTACCTTACCCGCGGAACAACTTCTTACGGAGGGTTTTCTCAACGAGCACCATTCATGGTTCACGAAGATAGAAGCCTCTTCCAAAGTATGCGAGTTACGCAGAAGAAAGGCATACACGAATGTGTGCGAAGCAAGTCTATCTCAAACGCGACTTCGAGCTCCCTTCTGGGTTCGTGAGGAATTCATAGTCACAAAACGTATGTGTTGAATCCTAAACAAAGGGAATACTATTCAGTCTGAAGAAACACCACTGCAGAGAAACCGTGTTTCTACTAACATCATCCCTGAACATGGTAGACTTTTCCAACGTAAGTGTGAAATCGCAAGGAATGAGCCCCGTGCCTATCGCACAGACATACTTAGTGTAGAATGTCTGTCCCCATTCGAATCTTGTTCTGGGAGAAGTGATTTCAGGAGTAGGAGAGAGAGCAGATGGAACGTATGAAGGTTTACATTGTGAGAAGGAAATCCATCAGGAAAGCCATACACGTAAGGATGAGAAACACTTTAGCATGAAAGGGTGAAGGCATCTTGAAAGGGCCCTGTGACGGTGCTGGAGAAACCTCTTCTGAAGTAGGCTTCCCTCAGCTGTCCAATGGCTTCAGTGAGATGAAAGTGCTTTCTGTAGTCGGTGTGAAGGCGTAAGGGACATGGCCTAGACTTAACTCTCTGTGTCGAATGTGCCTACAGTCGTGACATGAAGAACGATGTATGGAAATGGAGGATGTGAGCAAGCCTAAGGAAGATGGCATACGTGTGTTTAACTCTAAGAACAAATCTATAGTGTTGCCGTCCTTCGACTACCATCTCTTTCGTAAGGTTGGAAGCAGCTTGTTAAGCGTTGTGTGCAAGGAAAGAGATGGAACGCGCGATCCTGTACAGCGAGGAACACGTTGTGCGGAGGGTTTCTCTCCTTTACGTCCTGTGTCATGCAGGTGGACGGGTCTTCAAATGGACGTGGGCTCGCCTCAGGCCTAGTAGCCTTACACTGAACTCTGAGAAACAAGGCCACGTCAAACAGGCTTTCATGCGAACATCTTGGTTCTTGAAGATAAAGGCCCTTGGAGATATATGTGTTGTTCTCTAAGAGAAGGTTCTTATACTCACCTCTCAAGAAGCAAAACTGCAGGGAAATAGTCTTTCCACTACCACCTATAGGGACGAAGACGGAATCCATTTCCAACGTTCGCAGTGAAGGCACAAATACTGTGTCATGTACCACTGCTTGAGAAAGAAGTTATGTCGAATGTTTCTCCCTACTCAGATCTTGTTTCAGGAAGCTAGAAACGTTTTCGGTTCTTTGCCTGAAAGCGTAAGGGAAATGCCATAGGCTGAATTGTGAAGAAAAATGTGGGTCGAATGTGACCACCAAGTCACAAGTTGTCCCCTATAGAGGTGTGTGTCTGGAAATCGGAGGAAGCGTAAGGAACGTGCTATACACTTAGTTCCACAAAACAACGCTGTGGAGGTGCGGTCCTTCGAGTGCCATCTCCTCTGCTAAGAAACGAACGGATTGAGGCAAAGTGTGAAAGAAAGCAGAGGGGAAGCGTGATCTACCTTACCCGCGGAACAACTTCTTACGGAGGGTTTTCTCAACGAGCACCATTCATGGGTCACGAAGATAGAAGCGTCTTCCAAAGTAGGCGAGTTATGCAGAAGAAAGGCATACACGAATCGGTGCGAAACAAGTCTATCTCAAACGCGACTTCGAGCTCCCATCTGGGTTGGCGAAGAATTCATAGTCACAAAATATATGTGTTGAATCCTAAAGAAAGGGAGTACTATTCATTCTGAGGAAACACCACTACAGAGAAACCGTGTTTCTCCTAACATCTTCCCTGAACATGGTAGACTTTACCAGCGTAAGTGTGAAATCGCGAGGAATGTGCCCCGTGCCTGTCCCACAGACATACTTAGTGTAGAATACCTGTCCCCATTCGAATCTTGTTCTGTGAGAAGTGTTTGCAAGAGTAGGAGATAGAGCAGAAGGAACGTGTCCAGGTTTTCATTGTGAGAAGGAAATCCATCAGGAAAGCCATACACGTAAGGATGAGAAGCACTTTAGCATGAAACGGTGAAGGCATCTTGAAAGGGCCCTGTGACGGTGTTGGAGAAAACTCTTCGGAAGTAGGCTTCCCTCAGCTGCCCTATGGTTTCAGTGAGATGAAAGTGTTTTCCGTAGTGGCTGTGAAGGCGTAAGGGACATGGCCTAGACTTAACTCTCCGTGTCGAATGTGCCTACAGTCGTGACATGAAGAACGATGTATGGAAATGGAGGATGTGAGCAAGCCTAAGGAAGATGGCATATGTTTGTTTAACTGTAAGAACAAATCTATGGGGTTGCCGTCCTTCGACTACCATCTCTTTTCGTAAGGTTGGAATCAGCTTGTTAAACGTTGTGTGCAAGGAAAGAGATGGAACGCGCGATCCTGTACAGCGAGGAACACGTTGTGCGGAGGGTTTCTCTCTTTTAAGTCCTGTGCCCTGCAGGTGGATGGGTCTTCAAATGGACGTGGGCTCGCCTCAGGCCTAGTAGCCTTACACTGAACTCTGAGAAACAAGGCCACGTCAAACAGGCTTTCGTGCGAACATCTTGGTTCTTGAAGATAAAGGCCCTTGGAGATATATGTGTTGTTCTCCAAGGGAAGGTTCTTATACTCCCCTCTCAAGAAACAAAGCTGCAGGGAAATAGTCTTTCCACTACCACCTATAGGGACGAAGGCGGAAGCCATTTCCAACGTTCGCAGTGAAGGCACAAATACTGTGTCATGTACCACTGCTTGAGAAAAAGTTGTGTCGAAAGTTTCTCCCTACTCAGATCTTGTTTCAGGAAGATAAAAGCGTTTTCAGTTCTTTGCCTGAAAGCGTAAGGAAAATGCAATAGGCTGAATTGTGAAGAAAAATGGGTCGAATGTGACCACCACGTGACATGTTGTCCCCTACAGAGGTGTGTGTCTGGAAATCGGAGGAAGCGTAAGGAAAGTGCTATACACTTAGTTCCACAAAACAACGCTGTGGAGGGGCGGTCCTTCGACTGCCATCTCCTCTGCTAAGAAACGAACGGATTGAGGCAAAGTGTGAAAGAAACCAGAGGGGAAGCGTGATCTACCTTACCCGCGGAACAACTTCTTATGGAGGGTTTTCTCAACGAGCACCATTCATGGGTCACGAAGAGAGAAGCGTCTTCCAAAGTAGGCGAGTTATGCAGAAGAAAGGCATACACGAATCTGTGCGAAACAAGTCTATCTCAAATGCGACTTCGAGCTCCCATCTGGGTTGGCGAAGAATTCATACTCACAAAATATATGTGTTGAATCCTAAAGAAAGGGAGTACTATTCATTCTGAGGAAACACCACTACAGAGAAACCGTGTTTCTCCTAACATCTTCCCTGAACATGGTAGACTTTACCAGCGTAAGTGTGAAATCGCGAGGAATGTGCCCCGTGCCTGTCCCACAGACACACTTAGTGTAGAATACCTGTCCCCATTCGAATCTTGTTCTGTGAGAAGTGTTTCCAAGAGTAGGAGATAGAGCAGAAGGAAAGTGTCAAGGTTTTCATTGTGAGAAGGAAATCCATCAGGAAAGCCATACACGTAAGGATGAGAAGCACTTTAGCATGAAACGGTGAAGGTATCTTGAAAGGGCCCTGTGACGGTGCTGGAGAAAACTCTTCGGAAGTAGGCTTCCCTCAGCTGCCCTATGGTTTCAGTGAGATGAAAGTGTTTTCCGTAGTGGCTGTGAAGGCGTAAGGGACATGGCCTAGACTTAACTCTCCGTGTCGAATGTGCCTACAGTCGTGACATGAAGAACGATGTATGGAAATGGAGGATGTGAGCAAGCCTAAGGAAGATGGCATATGTTTGTTTAACTGTAAGAACAAATCTATGGGGTTGCCGTCCTTCGACTACCATCTCTTTTCCTAAGGTTGGAATCAGCTTGTTAAACGTTGTGTGCAAGGAAAGAGATGGAACGCGCGATCCTGTACAGCGAGGAACACGTTGTGCGGAGGGTTTCTCTCTTTTAAGTCCTGTGCCCTGCAGGTGGATGGGTCTTCAAATGGACGTGGGCTCGCCTCAGGCCTAGTAGCCTTACACTGAACTCTGAGAAACAAGGCCACGTCAAACAGGCTTTCGTGCGAACATCTTGGTTCTTGAAGATAAAGGCCCATGGAGATATATGTGTTGTTCTCCAAGGGAAGGTTCTTATACTCCCCTCTCAAGAAACAAAGCTGCAGGGAAATAGTCTTTCCACTACCACCTATAGGGACGAAGGCGGAAGCCATTTCCAACGTTCGCAGTGAAGCCACAAATACTGTGTCATGTACCACTGCTTGAGAAAAAGTTGTGTCGAAAGTTTCTCCCTACTCAGATCTTGTTTCAGGAAGATAAAAGCGTGTTCAGTTCTTTGCCTGAAAGCGTAAGGAAAATGCAATAGGCTGAATTGTGAAGAAAAAAGTGGGTCGAATGTGACCACCAAGTCACAAGTTGTCCCCTACAGAGGTGTGTGTCTGGAAATCGGAGGAAGCGTAAGGAACGTGCTATACACTTAGTTCCACAAAACAACGCTGTGGAGGGGCGGTCCTTCAACTGCCATCTCCTCTGCTAAGAAACGAACGGATTGAGGCAAAGTGTGAAAGAAAGCAGAGGGGAAGCGTGATCTACCTTACCCGCGGAACAACTTCTTACGGAGGGTTTTCTCAACGAGCACCATTCATGGTTCACGAAGATAGAAGCCTCTTCCAAAGTATGCGAGTTACGCAGAAGAAAGGCATACACGAATGTGTGCGAACCAAGTCTATCTCAAACGCGACTTCGAGCTCCCTTCTGGGTTCGTGAGGAATTCATAGTCACAAAACGTATGTGTTGAATCCTAAACAAAGGGAATACTATTCAGTCTGAAGAAACACCACTGCAGAGAAACCGTGTTTCTACTAACATCATCCCTGAACATGGTAGACTTTTCCAACGTAAGTGTGAAATCGCAAGGAATGAGCCCCGTGCCTATCCCACAGACATACTTAGTGTAGAATGTCTGTCCCCATTCGAATCTTGTTCTGGGAGAAGTGATTTCAGGAGTAGGAGAGAGAGCAGATGGAACGTATGAAGGTTTACATTGTGAGAAGGAAATCCATCAGGAAAGCCATACACGTAAGGATGAGAAACACTTTAGCATGAAAGGGTGAAGGCATCTTGAAAGGGCCCTGTGACGGTGCTGGAGAAACCTCTTCTGAAGTAGGCTTCCCTCAGCTGTCCAATGGCTTCAGTGAGATGAAAGTGCTTTCTGTAGTCGGTGTGAAGGCGTAAGGGACATGGCCTAGACTTAACTCTCTGTGTCGAATGTGCCTACAGTCGTGACATGAAGAACGATGTATGGAAATGGAGGATGTGAGCAAGCCTAAGGAAGATGGCATACGTGTGTTTAACTCTAAGAACAAATCTATAGTGTTGCCGTCCTTCGACTACCATCTCTTTCGTAAGGTTGGAAGCAGCTTGTTAAGCGTTCTGTGCAAGGAAAGAGATGGAACGCGCGATCCTGTACAGCGAGGAACACGTTGTGCGGAGGGTTTCTCTCCTTTAAGTCCTGTGTCATGCAGGTGGACGGGTCTTCAAATGGACGTGGGCTCGCCTCAGGCCTAGTAGCCTTACACTGAACTCTGAGAAACAAGGCCACGTCAAACAGGCTTTCATGCGAACATCTTGGTTCTTGAAGATAAAGGCCCTTGGAGATATATGTGTTGTTCTCTAAGAGAAGGTTCTTATACTCACCTCTCAAGAAGCAAAACTGCAGGGAAATAGTCTTTCCACTACCACCTATAGGGACGAAGACGGAATCCATTTCCAACGTTCGCAGTGAAGGCACAAATACTGTGTCATGTACCACTGCTTGAGAAAGAAGTTATGTCGAATGTTTCTCCCTACTCAGATCTTGTTTCAGGAAGCTAGAAACGTTTTCGGTTCTTTGCCTGAAAGCGTAAGGGAAATGCCATAGGCTGAATTGTGAAGAAAAATGTGGGTCGAATGTGACCACCAAGTCACAAGTTGTCCCCTATAGAGGTGTGTGTCTGGAAATCGGAGGAAGCGTAAGGAACGTGCTATACACTTAGTTCCACAAAACAACGCTGTGGAGGTGCGGTCCTTCGAGTGCCATCTCCTCTGCTAAGAAACGAACGGATTGAGGCAAAGTGTGAAAGAAAGCAGAGGGGAAGCGTGATCTACCTTACCCGCGGAACAACTTCTTACGGAGGGTTTTCTCAACGAGCACCATTCATGGGTCACGAAGATAGAAGCGTCTTCCAAAGTAGGCGAGTTATGCAGAAGAAAGGCATACACGAATCGGTGCGAAACAAGTCTATCTCAAACGCGACTTCGAGCTCCCATCTGGGTTGGCGAAGAATTCATAGTCACAAAATATATGTGTTGAATCCTAAAGAAAGGGAGTACTATTCATTCTGAGGAAACACCACTACAGAGAAACCGTGTTTCTCCTAACATCTTCCCTGAACATGGTAGACTTTACCAGCGTAAGTGTGAAATCGCGAGGAATGTGCCCCGTGCCTGTCCCACAGACATACTTAGTGTAGAATACCTGTCCCCATTCGAATCTTGTTCTGTGAGAAGTGTTTGCAAGAGTAGGAGATAGAGCAGAAGGAACGTGTCCAGGTTTTCATTGTGAGAAGGAAATCCATCAGGAAAGCCATACACGTAAGGATGAGAAGCACTTTAGCATGAAACGGTGAAGGCATCTTGAAAGGGCCCTGTGACGGTGCTGGAGAAAACTCTTCAGAAGTAGGCTTCCCTCAGCTGTCCTATGGTTTCAGTGAGATGAAAGTGTTTTCCGTAGTGGCTGTGAAGGCGTAAGGGACATGGCCTAGACTTAACTCTCCGTGTCGAAGGTGCCTACAGTCGTGACATGAAGAACGATGTATGGAAATGGAGGATGTGAGCAAGCCTAAGGAAGATGGCATATGTTTGTTTAACTGTAAGAACAAATCTATGGGGTTGCCGTCCTTCGACTACCATCTCTTTTCCTAAGGTTGGAATCAGCTTGTTAAACGTTGTGTGCAGGGAAAGAGATGGAACGCGCGATCCTGTACAGCGAGGAACACGTTGTGCGGAGGGTTTCTCTCTTTTAAGTCCTGTGCCCTGCAGGTGGATGGGTCTTCAAATGGACGTGGGCTCGCCTCAGGCCTAGTAGCCTTACACTGAACTCTGAGAAACAAGGCCACGTCAAACAGGCTTTCGTGCGAACATCTTGGTTCTTGAAGATAAAGGCCCTTGGAGATATATGTGTTGTTCTCTAAGGGAATGTTCTTATACTCCCCTCTCAAGAAACAAAGCTGCAGGGAAATAGTCTTTCCACTACCACCTGTAGGGACGAAGACGGAAGCCATTTTCAACGTTCGCAGTGAAGGCACAAATACTGTGTCATGTACCACTGCTTGAGAAAAAGTTGTGTCGAAAGTTTCTCCCTACTCAGATCTTGTTTCACGAAGATAAAAGCGTGTTCAGTTCTTTGCCTGAAAGCGTAAGGAAAATGCAATAGGCTGAATTGTGAAGAAAAAAGTGGGTCGAATGTGACCACCAAGTCACAAGTTGTCCCCTACAGAGGTGTGTGTCTGGAAATCGGAGGAAGCGTAAGGAACGTGCTATACACTTAGTTCCACAAAACAACGCTGTGGAGGGGCGGTCCTTCAACTGCCATCTCCTCTGCTAAGAAACGAACGGATTGAGGCAAAGTGTGAAAGAAAGCAGAGGGGAAGCGTGATCTACCTTACCCGCGGAACAACTTCTTACGGAGGGTTTTCTCAACGAGCACCATTCATGGTTCACGAAGATAGAAGCCTCTTCCAAAGTATGCGAGTTACGCAGAAGAAAGGCATACACGAATGTGTGCGAACCAAGTCTATCTCAAACGCGACTTCGAGCTCCCTTCTGGGTTCGTGAGGAATTCATAGTCACAAAACGTATGTGTTGAATCCTAAACAAAGGGAATACTATTCAGTCTGAAGAAACACCACTGCAGAGAAACCGTGTTTCTACTAACATCATCCCTGAACATGGTAGACTTTTCCAACGTAAGTGTGAAATCGCAAGGAATGAGCCCCGTGCCTATCGCACAGACATACTTAGTGTAGAATGTCTGTCCCCATTCGAATCTTGTTCTGGGAGAAGTGATTTCAGGAGTAGGAGAGAGAGCAGATGGAACGTATGAAGGTTTACATTGTGAGAAGGAAATCCATCAGGAAAGCCATACACGTAAGGATGAGAAACACTTTAGCATGAAAGGGTGAAGGCATCTTGAAAGGGCCCTGTGACGGTGCTGGAGAAACCTCTTCTGAAGTAGGCTTCCCTCAGCTGTCCAATGGCTTCAGTGAGATGAAAGTGCTTTCTGTAGTCGGTGTGAAGGCGTAAGGGACATGGCCTAGACTTAACTCTCTGTGTCGAATGTGCCTACAGTCGTGACATGAAGAACGATGTATGGAAATGGAGGATGTGAGCAAGCCTAAGGAAGATGGCATACGTGTGTTTAACTCTAAGAACAAATCTATAGTGTTGCCGTCCTTCGACTACCATCTCTTTCGTAAGGTTGGAAGCAGCTTGTTAAGCGTTCTGTGCAAGGAAAGAGATGGAACGCGCGATCCTGTACAGCGAGGAACACGTTGTGCGGAGGGTTTCTCTCCTTTAAGTCCTGTGTCATGCAGGTGGACGGGTCTTCAAATGGACGTGGGCTCGCCTCAGGCCTAGTAGCCTTACACTGAACTCTGAGAAACAAGGCCACGTCAAACAGGCTTTCATGCGAACATCTTGGTTCTTGAAGATAAAGGCCCTTGGAGATATATGTGTTGTTCTCTAAGAGAAGGTTCTTATACTCACCTCTCAAGAAGCAAAACTGCAGGGAAATAGTCTTTCCACTACCACCTATAGGGACGAAGACGGAATCCATTTCCAACGTTCGCAGTGAAGGCACAAATACTGTGTCATGTACCACTGCTTGAGAAAGAAGTTATGTCGAATGTTTCTCCCTACTCAGATCTTGTTTCAGGAAGCTAGAAACGTTTTCGGTTCTTTGCCTGAAAGCGTAAGGGAAATGCCATAGGCTGAATTGTGAAGAAAAATGTGGGTCGAATGTGACCACCAAGTCACAAGTTGTCCCCTATAGAGGTGTGTGTCTGGAAATCGGAGGAAGCGTAAGGAACGTGCTATACACTTAGTTCCACAAAACAACGCTGTGGAGGTGCGGTCCTTCGAGTGCCATCTCCTCTGCTAAGAAACGAACGGATTGAGGCAAAGTGTGAAAGAAAGCAGAGGGGAAGCGTGATCTACCTTACCCGCGGAACAACTTCTTACGGAGGGTTTTCTCAACGAGCACCATTCATGGGTCACGAAGATAGAAGCGTCTTCCAAAGTCGGCGAGTTATGCAGAAGAAAGGCATACAGGAATCGGTGCGAAACAAGTCTATCTCAAACGCGACTTCGAGCTCCCATCTGGGTTGGCGAAGAATTCATAGTCACAAAATATATGTGTTGAATCCTAAAGAAAGGGAGTACTATTCATTCTGAGGAAACACCACTACAGAGAAACCGTGTTTCTCCTAACATCTTCCCTGAACATGGTAGACTTTACCAGCGTAAGTGTGAAATCGCGAGGAATGTGCCCCGTGCCTGTCCCACAGACATACTTAGTGTAGAATACCTGTCCCCATTCGAATCTTGTTCTGTGAGAAGTGTTTGCAAGAGTAGGAGATAGAGCAGAAGGAACGTGTCCAGGTTTTCATTGTGAGAAGGAAATCCATCAGGAAAGCCATACACGTAAGGATGAGAAGCACTTTAGCATGAAACGGTGAAGGCATCTTGAAAGGGCCCTGTGACGGTGCTGGAGAAAACTCTTCAGAAGTAGGCTTCCCTCAGCTGTCCTATGGTTTCAGTGAGATGAAAGTGTTTTCCGTAGTGGCTGTGAAGGCGTAAGGGACATGGCCTAGACTTAACTCTCCGTGTCGAATGTGCCTACAGTCGTGACATGAAGAACGATGTATGGAAATGGAGGCTGTGAGCAAGCCTAAGGAAGATGGCATATGTTTGTTTAACTGTAAGAACAAATCTATGGGGTTGCCGTCCTTCGACTACCATCTCTTTTCCTAAGGTTGGAATCAGCTTGTTAAACGTTGTGTGCAAGGAAAGAGATGGAACGCGCGATCCTGTACAGCGAGGAACACGTTGTGCGGAGGGTTTCTCTCTTTTAAGTCCTGTGCCCTGCAGGTGGATGGGTCTTCAAATGGACGTGGGCTCCCCTCAGGCCTAGTAGCCTTACACTGAACTCTGAGAAACAAGGCCACGTCAAACAGGATTTCGTGCGAACATTTTGGTTCTTGAAGATAAAGGCCCTTGGAGATATATGTGTTGTTCTCCAAGGGAATGTTCTTATACTCCCCTCTCAAGAAACAAAGCTGCAGGGAAATAGTCTTTCCACTACCACCTATAGGGACGAAGGCGGAAGCCATTTCCAACGTTCGCAGTGAAGGCACAAATACTGTGTCATGTACCACTGCTTGAGAAAAAGTTGTGTCGAAAGTTTCTCCCTACTCACATCTTGTTTCTGGAAGATAAAAGCGTTTTCAGTTCTTTGCCTGAAAGCGTAAGGAAAATGCAATAGGCTGAATTGTGAAGAAAAAAGTGGGTCGAATGTGACCACCAAGTCACAAGTTGTCCCCTACAGAGGTGTGTGTCTGGAAATCGGAGGAAGCGTAAGGAACGTGCTATACACTTAGTTCCACAAAACAACGCTGTGGAGGGGCGGTCCTTCAACTGCCATCTCCTCTGCTAAGAAACGAACGGATTGAGGCAAAGTGTGAAAGAAAGCAGAGGGGAAGCGTGATCTACCTTACCCGCGGAACAACTTCTTACGGAGGGTTTTCTCAACGAGCACCATTCATGGTTCACGAAGATAGAAGCCTCTTCCAAAGTATGCGAGTTACGCAGAAGAAAGGCATACACGAATGTGTGCGAAGCAAGTCTATCTCAAACGCGACTTCGAGCTCCCTTCTGGGTTCGTGAGGAATTCATAGTCACAAAACGTATGTGTTGAATCCTAAACAAAGGGAATACTATTCAGTCTGAAGAAACACCACTGCAGAGAAACCGTGTTTCTACTAACATCATCCCTGAACATGGTAGACTTTTCCAACGTAAGTGTGAAATCGCAAGGAATGAGCCCCGTGCCTATCGCACAGACATACTTAGTGTAGAATGTCTGTCCCCATTCGAATCTTGTTCTGGGAGAAGTGATTTCAGGAGTAGGAGAGAGAGCAGATGGAACGTATGAAGGTTTACATTGTGAGAAGGAAATCCATCAGGAAAGCCATACACGTAAGGATGAGAAACACTTTAGCATGAAAGGGTGAAGGCATCTTGAAAGGGCCCTGTGACGGTGCTGGAGAAACCTCTTCTGAAGTAGGCTTCCCTCAGCTGTCCAATGGCTTCAGTGAGATGAAAGTGCTTTCTGTAGTCGGTGTGAAGGCGTAAGGGACATGGCCTAGACTTAACTCTCTGTGTCGAATGTGCCTACAGTCGTGACATGAAGAACGATGTATGGAAATGGAGGATGTGAGCAAGCCTAAGGAAGATGGCATACGTGTGTTTAACTCTAAGAACAAATCTATAGTGTTGCCGTCCTTCGACTACCATCTCTTTCGTAAGGTTGGAAGCAGCTTGTTAAGCGTTGTGTGCAAGGAAAGAGATGGAACGCGCGATCCTGTACAGCGAGGAACACGTTGTGCGGAGGGTTTCTCTCCTTTACGTCCTGTGTCATGCAGGTGGAAGGGTCTTCAAATGGACGTGGGCTCGCCTCAGGCCTAGTAGCCTTACACTGAACTCTGAGAAACAAGGCCACGTCAAACAGGCTTTCATGCGAACATCTTGGTTCTTGAAGATAAAGGCCCTTGGAGATATATGTGTTGTTCTCTAAGAGAAGGTTCTTATACTCACCTCTCAAGAAGCAAAACTGCAGGGAAATAGTCTTTCCACTACCACCTATAGGGACGAAGACGGAATCCATTTCCAACGTTCGCAGTGAAGGCACAAATACTGTGTCATGTACCACTGCTTGAGAAAGAAGTTATGTCGAATGTTTCTCCCTACTCAGATCTTGTTTCAGGAAGCTAGAAACGTTTTCGGTTCTTTGCCTGAAAGCGTAAGGGAAATGCCATAGGCTGAATTGTGAAGAAAAATGTGGGTCGAATGTGACCACCAAGTCACAAGTTGTCCCCTATAGAGGTGTGTGTCTGGAAATCGGAGGAAGCGTAAGGAACGTGCTATACACTTAGTTCCACAAAACAACGCTGTGGAGGTGCGGTCCTTCGAGTGCCATCTCCTCTGCTAAGAAACGAACGGATTGAGGCAAAGTGTGAAAGAAAGCAGAGGGGAAGCGTGATCTACCTTACCCGCGGAACAACTTCTTACGGAGGGTTTTCTCAACGAGCACCATTCATGGGTCACGAAGATAGAAGCGTCTTCCAAAGTAGGCGAGTTATGCAGAAGAAAGGCATACACGAATCGGTGCGAAACAAGTCTATCTCAAACGCGACTTCGAGCTCCCATCTGGGTTGGCGAAGAATTCATAGTCACAAAATATATGTGTTGAATCCTAAAGAAAGGGAGTACTATTCATTCTGAGGAAACACCACTACAGAGAAACCGTGTTTCTCCTAACATCTTCCCTGAACATGGTAGACTTTACCAGCGTAAGTGTGAAATCGCGAGGAATGTGCCCCGTGCCTGTCCCACAGACATACTTAGTGTAGAATACCTGTCCCCATTCGAATCTTGTTCTGTGAGAAGTGTTTGCAAGAGTAGGAGATAGAGCAGAAGGAACGTGTCCAGGTTTTCATTGTGAGAAGGAAATCCATCAGGAAAGCCATACACGTAAGGATGAGAAGCACTTTAGCATGAAACGGTGAAGGCATCTTGAAAGGGCCCTGTGACGGTGCTGGAGAAAACTCTTCAGAAGTAGGCTTCCCTCAGCTGTCCTATGGTTTCAGTGAGATGAAAGTGTTTTCCGTAGTGGCTGTGAAGGCGTAAGGGACATGGCCTAGACTTAACTCTCCGTGTCGAATGTGCCTACAGTCGTGACATGAAGAACGATGTATGGAAATGGAGGATGTGAGCAAGCCTAAGGAAGATGGCATATGTTTGTTTAACTGTAAGAACAAATCTATGGGGTTGCCGTCCTTCGACTACCATCTCTTTTCCTAAGGTTGGAATCAGCTTGTTAAACGTTGTGTGCAGGGAAAGAGATGGAACGCGCGATCCTGTACAGCGAGGAACACGTTGTGCGGAGGGTTTCTCTCTTTTAAGTCCTGTGCCCTGCAGGTGGATGGGTCTTCAAATGGACGTGGGCTCGCCTCAGGCCTAGTAGCCTTACACTGAACTCTGAGAAACAAGGCCACGTCAAACAGGCTTTCGTGCGAACATCTTGGTTCTTGAAGATAAAGGCCCTTGGAGATATATGTGTTGTTCTCTAAGGGAATGTTCTTATACTCCCCTCTCAAGAAACAAAGCTGCAGGGAAATAGTCTTTCCACTACCACCTGTAGGGACGAAGACGGAAGCCATTTTCAACGTTCGCAGTGAAGGCACAAATACTGTGTCATGTACCACTGCTTGAGAAAAAGTTGTGTCGAAAGTTTCTCCCTACTCAGATCTTGTTTCACGAAGATAAAAGCGTGTTCAGTTCTTTGCCTGAAAGCGTAAGGAAAATGCAATAGGCTGAATTGTGAAGAAAAAAGTGGGTCGAATGTGACCACCAAGTCACAAGTTGTCCCCTACAGAGGTGTGTGTCTGGAAATCGGAGGAAGCGTAAGGAACGTGCTATACACTTAGTTCCACAAAACAACGCTGTGGAGGGGCGGTCCTTCAACTGCCATCTCCTCTGCTAAGAAACGAACGGATTGAGGCAAAGTGTGAAAGAAAGCAGAGGGGAAGCGTGATCTACCTTACCCGCGGAACAACTTCTTACGGAGGGTTTTCTCAACGAGCACCATTCATGGTTCACGAAGATAGAAGCCTCTTCCAAAGTATGCGAGTTACGCAGAAGAAAGGCATACACGAATGTGTGCGAAGCAAGTCTATCTCAAACGCGACTTCGAGCTCCCTTCTGGGTTCGTGAGGAATTCATAGTCACAAAACGTATGTGTTGAATCCTAAACAAAGGGAATACTATTCAGTCTGAAGAAACACCACTGCAGAGAAACCGTGTTTCTACTAACATCATCCCTGAACATGGTAGACTTTTCCAACGTAAGTGTGAAATCGCAAGGAATGAGCCCCGTGCCTATCGCACAGACATACTTAGTGTAGAATGTCTGTCCCCATTCGAATCTTGTTCTGGGAGAAGTGATTTCAGGAGTAGGAGAGAGAGCAGATGGAACGTATGAAGGTTTACATTGTGAGAAGGAAATCCATCAGGAAAGCCATACACGTAAGGATGAGAAACACTTTAGCATGAAAGGGTGAAGGCATCTTGAAAGGGCCCTGTGACGGTGCTGGAGAAACCTCTTCTGAAGTAGGCTTCCCTCAGCTGTCCAATGGCTTCAGTGAGATGAAAGTGCTTTCTGTAGTCGGTGTGAAGGCGTAAGGGACATGGCCTAGACTTAACTCTCTGTGTCGAATGTGCCTACAGTCGTGACATGAAGAACGATGTATGGAAATGGAGGATGTGAGCAAGCCTAAGGAAGATGGCATACGTGTGTTTAACTCTAAGAACAAATCTATAGTGTTGCCGTCCTTCGACTACCATCTCTTTCGTAAGGTTGGAAGCAGCTTGTTAAGCGTTCTGTGCAAGGAAAGAGATGGAACGCGCGATCCTGTACAGCGAGGAACACGTTGTGCGGAGGGTTTCTCTCCTTTAAGTCCTGTGTCATGCAGGTGGACGGGTCTTCAAATGGACGTGGGCTCGCCTCAGGCCTAGTAGCCTTACACTGAACTCTGAGAAACAAGGCCACGTCAAACAGGCTTTCATGCGAACATCTTGGTTCTTGAAGATAAAGGCCCTTGGAGATATATGTGTTGTTCTCTAAGAGAAGGTTCTTATACTCACCTCTCAAGAAGCAAAACTGCAGGGAAATAGTCTTTCCACTACCACCTATAGGGACGAAGACGGAATCCATTTCCAACGTTCGCAGTGAAGGCACAAATACTGTGTCATGTACCACTGCTTGAGAAAGAAGTTATGTCGAATGTTTCTCCCTACTCAGATCTTGTTTCAGGAAGCTAGAAACGTTTTCGGTTCTTTGCCTGAAAGCGTAAGGGAAATGCCATAGGCTGAATTGTGAAGAAAAATGTGGGTCGAATGTGACCACCAAGTCACAAGTTGTCCCCTATAGAGGTGTGTGTCTGGAAATCGGAGGAAGCGTAAGGAACGTGCTATACACTTAGTTCCACAAAACAACGCTGTGGAGGTGCGGTCCTTCGAGTGCCATCTCCTCTGCTAAGAAACGAACGGATTGAGGCAAAGTGTGAAAGAAAGCAGAGGGGAAGCGTGATCTACCTTACCCGCGGAACAACTTCTTACGGAGGGTTTTCTCAACGAGCACCATTCATGGGTCACGAAGATAGAAGCGTCTTCCAAAGTAGGCGAGTTATGCAGAAGAAAGGCATACACGAATCGGTGCGAAACAAGTCTATCTCAAACGCGACTTCGAGCTCCCATCTGGGTTGGCGAAGAATTCATAGTCACAAAATATATGTGTTGAATCCTAAAGAAAGGGAGTACTATTCATTCTGAGGAAACACCACTACAGAGAAACCGTGTTTCTCCTAACATCTTCCCTGAACATGGTAGACTTTACCAGCGTAAGTGTGAAATCGCGAGGAATGTGCCCCGTGCCTGTCCCACAGACATACTTAGTGTAGAATACCTGTCCCCATTCGAATCTTGTTCTGTGAGAAGTGTTTGCAAGAGTAGGAGATAGAGCAGAAGGAACGTGTCCAGGTTTTCATTGTGAGAAGGAAATCCATCAGGAAAGCCATACACGTAAGGATGAGAAGCACTTTAGCATGAAACGGTGAAGGCATCTTGAAAGGGCCCTGTGACGGTGCTGGAGAAAACTCTTCAGAAGTAGGCTTCCCTCAGCTGTCCTATGGTTTCAGTGAGATGAAAGTGTTTTCCGTAGTGGCTGTGAAGGCGTAAGGGACATGGCCTAGACTTAACTCTCCGTGTCGAATGTGCCTACAGTCGTGACATGAAGAACGATGTATGGAAATGGAGGATGTGAGCAAGCCTAAGGAAGATGGCATATGTTTGTTTAACTGTAAGAACAAATCTATGGGGTTGCCGTCCTTCGACTACCATCTCTTTTCCTAAGGTTGGAATCAGCTTGTTAAACGTTGTGTGCAAGGAAAGAGATGGAACGCGCGATCCTGTACAGCGAGGAACACGTTGTGCGGAGGGTTTCTCTCTTTTAAGTCCTGTGCCCTGCAGGTGGATGGGTCTTCAAATGGACGTGGGCTCGCCTCAGGCCTAGTAGCCTTACACTGAACTCTGAGAAACAAGGCCACGTCAAACAGGCTTTCGTGCGAACATCTTGGTTCTTGAAGATAAAGGCCCTTGGAGATATATGTGTTGTTCTCTAAGGGAATGTTCTTATACTCCCCTCTCAAGAAACAAAGCTGCAGGGAAATAGTCTTTCCACTACCACCTGTAGGGACGAAGACGGAAGCCATTTTCAACGTTCGCAGTGAAGGCACAAATACTGTGTCATGTACCACTGCTTGAGAAAAAGTTGTGTCGAAAGTTTCTCCCTACTCAGATCTTGTTTCAGGAAGATAAAAGCGTTTTCAGTTCTTTGCCTGAAAGCGTAAGGTAAATGCAATAGGCTGAATTGTGAAGAAAAAAGTGGGTCGAATGTGACCACCACGTCACATGTTGTCCCCTACAGAGGTGTGTGTCTGGAAATCGGAGGAAGCGTAAGGAACGTGCTATACACTTAGTTCCACAAAACAACGCTGTGGAGGGGCGGTCCTTCGACTGCCATCTCCTCTGCTAAGAAACGAACGGATTGAGGCAAAGTGTGAAAGAAACCAGAGGGGAAGCGTGATCTACCTTACCCGCGGAACAACTTCTTACGGAGGGTTTTCTCAACGAGCACCATTCATGGGTCACGAAGAGAGAAGCGTCTTCCAAAGTAGGCGAGTTATGCAGAAGAAAGGCATACACGAATCTGTGCGAAACAAGTTACCTCAAACGCGACTTCGAGCTCCCATCTGGGTTGGCGAAGAATTCATAGTCACAAAATATATGTGTTGAATCCTAAAGAAAGGGAGTACTATTCATTCTGAGGAAACACCACTACAGAGAAACCGTGTTTCTCCTAACATCTTCCCTGAACATGGTAGACTTTACTAGCGTAAGTGTGAAATCGCGAGGAATGTGCCCCGTGCCTGTCCCACAGACATACTTAGTGTAGAATACCTGTCCCCATTCGAATCTTGTTCTGTGAGAAGTGTTTGCAAGAGTAGGAGATAGAGCAGAAGGAAAGTGTCAAGGTTTTCATTCTGAGAAGGAAATCCATCAGGAAAGCCATACACGTAAGGATGAGAAGCACTTTAGCATGAAACGGTGAAGGCATCTTGAAAGGGCCCTGTGACGGTGCTGGAGAAAACTCTTCGGAAGTAGGCTTCCCTCAGCTGCCCTATGGTTTCAGTGAGATGAAAGTGTTTTCCGTAGTGGCTGTGAAGGCGTAAGGGACATGGCCTAGACTTAACTCTCCGTGTCGAATGTGCCTACAGTCGTGACATGAAGAACGATGTATGGAAATGGAGGATGTGAGCAAGCCTAAGGAAGATGGCATATGTTTGTTTAACTGTAAGAACAAATCTATGGGGTTGCCGTCCTTCGACTACCATCTCTTTTCGTAAGGTTGGAATCAGCTTGTTAAACGTTGTGTGCAGGGAAAGAGATGGAACGCGCGATCCTGTACAGCGAGGAACACGTTGTGCGGAGGGTTTCTCTCTTTTAAGTCCTGTGCCCTGCAGGTGGATGGGTCTTCAAATGGACGTGGGCTCGCCTCAGGCCTAGTAACCTTACACTGAACTCTGAGAAACAAAGCCACGTCAAACAGGTTTTCGTGCGAACATCTTGGTTCTTGAAGATAAAGGCCCATGGAGATATATGTGTTGTTCTCCAAGGGAAGGTTCTTATACTCCCCTCTCAAGAAACAAAGCTGCAGGGAAATAGTCTTTCCACTACCACCTATAGGGACGAAGGCGGAAGCCATTTCCAACGTTCGCAGTGAAGCCACAAATACTGTGTCATGTACCACTGCTTGAGAAAAAGTTGTGTCGAAAGTTTCTCCCTACTCAGATCTTGTTTCAGGAAGATAAAAGCGTGTTCAGTTCTTTGCCTGAAAGCGTAAGGAAAATGCAATAGGCTGAATTGTGAAGAAAAAAGTGGGTCGAATGTGACCACCAAGTCACAAGTTGTCCCCTACAGAGGTGTGTGTCTGGAAATCGGAGGAAGCGTAAGGAACGTGCTATACACTTAGTTCCACAAAACAACGCTGTGGAGGGGCGGTCCTTCAACTGCCATCTCCTCTGCTAAGAAACGAACGGATTGAGGCAAAGTGTGAAAGAAAGCAGAGGGGAAGCGTGATCTACCTTACCCGCGGAACAACTTCTTACGGAGGGTTTTCTCAACGAGCACCATTCATGGTTCACGAAGATAGAAGCCTCTTCCAAAGTATGCGAGTTACGCAGAAGAAAGGCATACACGAATGTGTGCGAAGCAAGTCTATCTCAAACGCGACTTCGAGCTCCCTTCTGGGTTCGTGAGGAATTCATAGTCACAAAACGTATGTGTTGAATCCTAAACAAAGGGAATACTATTCAGTCTGAAGAAACACCACTGCAGAGAAACCGTGTTTCTACTAACATCATCCCTGAACATGGTAGACTTTTCCAACGTAAGTGTGAAATCGCAAGGAATGAGCCCCGTGCCTATCGCACAGACATACTTAGTGTAGAATGTCTGTCCCCATTCGAATCTTGTTCTGGGAGAAGTGATTTCAGGAGTAGGAGAGAGAGCAGATGGAACGTATGAAGGTTTACATTGTGAGAAGGAAATCCATCAGGAAAGCCATACACGTAAGGATGAGAAACACTTTAGCATGAAAGGGTGAAGGCATCTTGAAAGGGCCCTGTGACGGTGCTGGAGAAACCTCTTCTGAAGTAGGCTTCCCTCAGCTGTCCAATGGCTTCAGTGAGATGAAAGTGCTTTCTGTAGTCGGTGTGAAGGCGTAAGGGACATGGCCTAGACTTAACTCTCTGTGTCGAATGTGCCTACAGTCGTGACATGAAGAACGATGTATGGAAATGGAGGATGTGAGCAAGCCTAAGGAAGATGGCATACGTGTGTTTAACTCTAAGAACAAATCTATAGTGTTGCCGTCCTTCGACTACCATCTCTTTCGTAAGGTTGGAAGCAGCTTGTTAAGCGTTCTGTGCAAGGAAAGAGATGGAACGCGCGATCCTGTACAGCGAGGAACACGTTGTGCGGAGGGTTTCTCTCCTTTAAGTCCTGTGTCATGCAGGTGGACGGGTCTTCAAATGGACGTGGGCTCGCCTCAGGCCTAGTAGCCTTACACTGAACTCTGAGAAACAAGGCCACGTCAAACAGGCTTTCATGCGAACATCTTGGTTCTTGAAGATAAAGGCCCTTGGAGATATATGTGTTGTTCTCTAAGAGAAGGTTCTTATACTCACCTCTCAAGAAGCAAAACTGCAGGGAAATAGTCTTTCCACTACCACCTATAGGGACGAAGACGGAATCCATTTCCAACGTTCGCAGTGAAGGCACAAATACTGTGTCATGTACCACTGCTTGAGAAAGAAGTTATGTCGAATGTTTCTCCCTACTCAGATCTTGTTTCAGGAAGCTAGAAACGTTTTCGGTTCTTTGCCTGAAAGCGTAAGGGAAATGCCATAGGCTGAATTGTGAAGAAAAATGTGGGTCGAATGTGACCACCAAGTCACAAGTTGTCCCCTATAGAGGTGTGTGTCTGGAAATCGGAGGAAGCGTAAGGAACGTGCTATACACTTAGTTCCACAAAACAACGCTGTGGAGGTGCGGTCCTTCGAGTGCCATCTCCTCTGCTAAGAAACGAACGGATTGAGGCAAAGTGTGAAAGAAAGCAGAGGGGAAGCGTGATCTACCTTACCCGCGGAACAACTTCTTACGGAGGGTTTTCTCAACGAGCACCATTCATGGGTCACGAAGATAGAAGCGTCTTCCAAAGTAGGCGAGTTATGCAGAAGAAAGGCATACACGAATCGGTGCGAAACAAGTCTATCTCAAACGCGACTTCGAGCTCCCATCTGGGTTGGCGAAGAATTCATAGTCACAAAATATATGTGTTGAATCCTAAAGAAAGGGAGTACTATTCATTCTGAGGAAACACCACTACAGAGAAACCGTGTTTCTCCTAACATCTTCCCTGAACATGGTAGACTTTACCAGCGTAAGTGTGAAATCGCGAGGAATGTGCCCCGTGCCTGTCCCACAGACATACTTAGTGTAGAATACCTGTCCCCATTCGAATCTTGTTCTGTGAGAAGTGTTTGCAAGAGTAGGAGATAGAGCAGAAGGAACGTGTCCAGGTTTTCATTGTGAGAAGGAAATCCATCAGGAAAGCCATACACGTAAGGATGAGAAGCACTTTAGCATGAAACGGTGAAGGCATCTTGAAAGGGCCCTGTGACGGTGCTGGAGAAAACTCTTCAGAAGTAGGCTTCCCTCAGCTGTCCTATGGTTTCAGTGAGATGAAAGTGTTTTCCGTAGTGGCTGTGAAGGCGTAAGGGACATGGCCTAGACTTAACTCTCCGTGTCGAATGTGCCTACAGTCGTGACATGAAGAACGATGTATGGAAATGGAGGATGTGAGCAAGCCTAAGGAAGATGGCATATGTTTGTTTAACTGTAAGAACAAATCTATGGGGTTGCCGTCCTTCGACTACCATCTCTTTTCCTAAGGTTGGAATCAGCTTGTTAAACGTTGTGTGCAAGGAAAGAGATGGAACGCGCGATCCTGTACAGCGAGGAACACGTTGTGCGGAGGGTTTCTCTCTTTTAAGTCCTGTGCCCTGCAGGTGGATGGGTCTTCAAATGGACGTGGGCTCGCCTCAGGCCTAGTAGCCTTACACTGAACTCTGAGAAACAAGGCCACGTCAAACAGGCTTTCGTGCGAACATCTTGGTTCTTGAAGATAAAGGCCCTTGGAGATATATGTGTTGTTCTCTAAGGGAATGTTCTTATACTTCCCTCTCAAGAAACAAAGCTTCAGGGAAATAGTCTTTCCACTACCACCTGTAAGGACGAAGACGGAAGCCATTTCCAACGTTCGCAGAGAAGGCACAAATACTGTGTCATGTACCACTGCTTGAGAAAGAAGTTATGTCGAATGTTTCTCCCTACTCAGATCTTGTTTCAGGAAGGTAGAAACGTTTTCGGTTCTTTGCCTGAAAGCGTAAGGGAAATGCCATAGGCTGAATTGTGAAGAAAAATGTGGGTCGAATGTGACCACCAAGTCACAAGTTGTCCCCTATAGAGGTGTGTGTCTGGAAATCGGAGGAAGCGTAAGGAACGTGCTATACACTTAGTTCCACAAAACAACGCTGTGGAGGTGCGGTCCTTCGAGTGCCATCTCCTCTGCTAAGAAACGAACGGATTGAGGCAAAGTGTGAAAGAAACCAGAGGGGAAGCGTGATCTACCTTACCCGCGGAACAACTTCTTACGGAGGGTTTTCTCAACGAGCACCATTCATGGGTCACGAAGATAGAAGCGTCTTCCAAAGGAGGCGAGTTATGCAGAAGAAAGGCATACACGAATCGGTGCGAAACAAGTCTATCTCAAACGCGACTTCGAGCTCCCATCTGGGTTGGCGAAGAATTCATAGTCACAAAATATATGTGTTGAATCCTAAAGAAAGGGAGTACTATTCATTCTGAGGAAACACCACTACAGAGAAACCGTGTTTCTCCTAACATCTTCCCTGAACATGGTAGACTTTACCAGCGTAAGTGTGAAATCGCGAGGAATGTGCCCCGTGCCTGTCCCACAGACATACTTAGTGTAGAATACCTGTCCCCATTCGAATCTTGTTCTGTGAGAAGTGTTTGCAAGAGTAGGAGATAGAGCAGAAGGAACGTGTCCAGGTTTTCATTGTGAGAAGGAAATCCATCAGGAAAGCCATACACGTAAGGATGAGAAGCACTTTAGCATGAAACGGTGAAGGCATCTTGAAAGGGCCCTGTGACGGTGCTGGAGAAAACTCTTCGGAAGTAGGCTTCCCTCAGCTGTCCTATGGTTTCAGTGAGATGAAAGTGTTTTCCGTAGTGGCTGTGAAGGCGTAAGGGACATGGCCTAGACTTAACTCTCCGTGTCGAATGTGCCTACAGTCGTGACATGAAGAACGATGTATGGAAATGGAGGCTGTGAGCAAGCCTAAGGAAGATGGCATATGTTTGTTTAACTGTAAGAACAAATCTATGGGGTTGCCGTCCTTCGACTACCATCTCTTTTCCTAAGGTTGGAATCAGCTTGTTAAACGTTGTGTGCAAGGAAAGAGATGGAACGCGCGATCCTGTACAGCGAGGAACACGTTGTGCGGAGGGTTTCTCTCTTTTAAGTCCTGTGCCCTGCAGGTGGATGGGTCTTCAAATGGACGTGGGCTCGCCTCAGGCCTAGTAGCCTTACACTGAACTCTGAGAAACAAGGCCACGTCAAACAGGCTTTCGTGCGAACATCTTGGTTCTTGAAGATAAAGGCCCTTGGAGATATATGTGTTGTTCTCTAAGGGAATGTTCTTATACTCCCCTCTCAAGAAACAAAGCTGCAGGGAAATAGTCTTTCCACTACCACCTGTAGGGACGAAGACGGAAGCCATTTTCAACGTTCGCAGTGAAGGCACAAATACTGTGTCATGTACCACTGCTTGAGAAAAAGTTGTGTCGAAAGTTTCTCCCTACTCAGATCTTGTTTCAGGAAGATAAAAGCGTTTTCAGTTCTTTGCCTGAAAGCGTAAGGTAAATGCAATAGGCTGAATTGTGAAGAAAAAAGTGGGTCGAATGTGACCACCACGTCACATGTTGTCCCCTACAGAGGTGTGTGTCTGGAAATCGGAGGAAGCGTAAGGAACGTGCTATACACTTAGTTCCACAAAACAACGCTGTGGAGGGGCGGTCCTTCGACTGCCATCTCCTCTGCTAAGAAACGAACGGATTGAGGCAAAGTGTGAAAGAAAGCAGAGGGGAAGCGTGATCTACCTTACCCGCGGAACAACTTCTTACGGAGGGTTTTCTCAACGAGCACCATTCATGGGTCACGAAGAGAGGAACCTCTTCCAAAGTATGCGAGTTATGCAGAAGAAAGGCATACACGAATCTGTGCGAAACAAGTCTATCTCAAACGCGACTTCGAGCTCCCATCTGGGTTGGCGAAGAATTCATAGTCACAAAATATATGTGTTGAATCCTAAAGAAAGGGAGTACTATTCATTCTGAGGAAACACCACTACAGAGAAACCGTGTTTCTCCTAACATCTTCCCTGAACATGGTAGACTTTACCAGCGTAAGTGTGAAATCGCGAGGAATGTGCCCCGTGCCTGTCCCACAGACATACTTAGTGTAGAATACCTGTCCCCATTCGAATCTTGTTCTGTGAGAAGTGTTTGCAAGAGTAGGAGATAGAGCAGAAGGAAAGTGTCAAGGTTTTCATTGTGAGAAGGAAATCCATCAGGAAAGCCATACACGTAAGGATGAGAAGCACTTTAGCATGAAACGGTGAAGGCATCTTGAAAGGGCCCTGTGACGGTGCTGGAGAAAACTCTTCGGAAGTAGGCTTCCCTCAGCTGCCCTAGGGTTTCAGTGAGATGAAAGTGTTTTCCGTAGTGGCTGTGAAGGCGTAAGGGACATGGCCTAGACTTAACTCTCCGTGTCGAATGTGCCTACAGTCGTGACATGAAGAACGATGTATGGAAATGGAGGATGTGAGCAAGCCTAAGGAAGATGGCATATGTTTGTTTAACTGTAAGAACAAATCTATGGGGTTGCCGTCCTTCGACTACCATCTCTTTTCGTAAGGTTGGAATCAGCTTGTTAAACGCTGTGTGCAAGGAAAGAGATGGAACGCGCGATCCTGTACAGCGAGGAACACGTTGTGCGGAGGGTTTCTCTCTTTTAAGTCCGGTGCCCTGCAGGTGGATGGGTCTTCAAATGGACGTGGGCTCCCCTCAGGCCTAGTAGCCTTACACTGAACTCTGAGAAACAAGGCCACGTCAAACAGGCTTTCGTGCGAACATCTTGGTTCTTGAAGATAAAGGCCCTTGGAGATATATGTGTTGTTCTCCAAGGGAATGTTCTTATACTCCCCTCTCAAGAAACAAAGCTGCAGGGAAATAGTCTTTCCACTACCACCTATAGGGACGAAGGCGGAAGCCATTTCCAACGTTCGCAGTGAAGGCACAAATACTGTGTCATGTACCACTGCTTGAGAAAAAGTTGTGTCGAAAGTTTCTCCCTACTCAGATCTTGTTTCAGGAAGATAAAAGCGTTTTCAGTTCTTTGCCTGAAAGCGTAAGGAAAATGCAATAGGCTGAATTGTGAAGAAAAAAGAGGGTCGAATGTGACCACCAAGTCACAAGTTGTCCCCTACAGAGGTGTGTGTCTGGAAATCGGAGGAAGCGTAAGGAACGTGCTATACACTTAGTTCCACAAAACAACGCTGTGGAGGGGCGGTCCTTCAACTGCCATCTCCTCTGCTAAGAAACGAACGGATTGAGGCAAAGTGTGAAAGAAAGCAGAGGGGAAGCGTGATCTACCTTACCCGCGGAACAACTTCTTACGGAGGGTTTTCTCAACGAGCACCATTCATGGTTCACGAAGATAGAAGCCTCTTCCAAAGTATGCGAGTTACGCAGAAGAAAGGCATACACGAATGTGTGCGAACCAAGTCTATCTCAAACGCGACTTCGAGCTCCCTTCTGGGTTCGTGAGGAATTCATAGTCACAAAACGTATGTGTTGAATCCTAAACAAAGGGAATACTATTCAGTCTGAAGAAACACCACTGCAGAGAAACCGTGTTTCTACTAACATCATCCCTGAACATGGTAGACTTTTCCAACGTAAGTGTGAAATCGCAAGGAATGAGCCCCGTGCCTATCCCACAGACATACTTAGTGTAGAATGTCTGTCCCCATTCGAATCTTGTTCTGGGAGAAGTGATTTCAGGAGTAGGAGAGAGAGCAGATGGAACGTATGAAGGTTTACATTGTGAGAAGGAAATCCATCAGGAAAGCCATACACGTAAGGATGAGAAACACTTTAGCATGAAAGGGTGAAGGCATCTTGAAAGGGCCCTGTGACGGTGCTGGAGAAACCTCTTCTGATGTAGGCTTCCCTCAGCTGTCCAATGGCTTCAGTGAGATGAAAGTGCTTTCTGTAGTCGGTGTGAAGGCGTAAGGGACATGGCCTAGACTTAACTCTCTGTGTCGAATGTGCCTACAGTCGTGACATGAAGAACGATGTATGGAAATGGAGGATGTGAGCAAGCCTAAGGAAGATGGCATACGTGTGTTTAACTCTAAGAACAAATCTATAGTGTTGCCGTCCTTCGACTACCATCTCTTTCGTAAAGTTGGAAGCAGCTTGTTAAGCGTTCTGTGCAAGGAAAGAGATGGAACGCGCGATCCTGTACAGCGAGGAACACGTTGTGCGGAGGGTTTCTCTCCTTTAAGTCCTGTGTCATGCAGGTGGACGGGTCTTCAAATGGACGTGGGCTCGCCTCAGGCCTAGTAGCCTTACACTGAACTCTGAGAAACAAGGCCACGTCAAACAGGCTTTCATGCGAACATCTTGGTTCTTGAAGATAAAGGCCCTTGGAGATATATGTGTTGTTCTCTAAGAGAAGGTTCTTATACTCACCTCTCAAGAAGCAAAACTGCAGGGAAATAGTCTTTCCACTACCACCTATAGGGACGAAGACGGAATCCATTTCCAACGTTCGCAGTGAAGGCACAAATACTGTGTCATGTACCACTGCTTGAGAAAGAAGTTATGTCGAATGTTTCTCCCTACTCAGATCTTGTTTCAGGAAGCTAGAAACGTTTTCGGTTCTTTGCCTGAAAGCGTAAGGGAAATGCCATAGGCTGAATTGTGAAGAAAAATGTGGGTCGAATGTGACCACCAAGTCACAAGTTGTCCCCTATAGAGGTGTGTGTCTGGAAATCGGAGGAAGCGTAAGGAACGTGCTATACACTTAGTTCCACAAAACAACGCTGTGGAGGTGCGGTCCTTCGAGTGCCATCTCCTCTGCTAAGAAACGAACGGATTGAGGCAAAGTGTGAAAGAAAGCAGAGGGGAAGCGTGATCTACCTTACCCGCGGAACAACTTCTTACGGAGGGTTTTCTCAACGAGCACCATTCATGGGTCACGAAGATAGAAGCGTCTTCCAAAGTAGGCGAGTTATGCAGAAGAAAGGCATACACGAATCGGTGCGAAACAAGTCTATCTCAAACGCGACTTCGAGCTCCCATCTGGGTTGGCGAAGAATTCATAGTCACAAAATATATGTGTTGAATCCTAAAGAAAGGGAGTACTATTCATTCTGAGGAAACACCACTACAGAGAAACCGTGTTTCTCCTAACATCTTCCCTGAACATGGTAGACTTTACCAGCGTAAGTGTGAAATCGCGAGGAATGTGCCCCGTGCCTGTCCCACAGACATACTTAGTGTAGAATACCTGTCCCCATTCGAATCTTGTTCTGTGAGAAGTGTTTGCAAGAGTAGGAGATAGAGCAGAAGGAACGTGTCCAGGTTTTCATTGTGAGAAGGAAATCCATCAGGAAAGCCATACACGTAAGGATGAGAAGCACTTTAGCATGAAACGGTGAAGGCATCTTGAAAGGGCCCTGTGACGGTGCTGGAGAAAACTCTTCAGAAGTAGGCTTCCCTCAGCTGTCCTATGGTTTCAGTGAGATGAAAGTGTTTTCCGTAGTGGCTGTGAAGGCGTAAGGGACATGGCCTAGACTTAACTCTCCGTGTCGAATGTGCCTACAGTCGTGACATGAAGAACGATGTATGGAAATGGAGGATGTGAGCAAGCCTAAGGAAGATGGCATATGTTTGTTTAACTGTAAGAACAAATCTATGGGGTTGCCGTCCTTCGACTACCATCTCTTTTCCTAAGGTTGGAATCAGCTTGTTAAACGTTGTGTGCAAGGAAAGAGATGGAACGCGCGATCCTGTACAGCGAGGAACACGTTGTGCGGAGGGTTTCTCTCTTTTAAGTCCTGTGCCCTGCAGGTGGATGGGTCTTCAAATGGACGTGGGCTCGCCTCAGGCCTAGTAGCCTTACACTGAACTCTGAGAAACAAGGCCACGTCAAACAGGCTTTCGTGCGAACATCTTGGTTCTTGAAGATAAAGGCCCTTGGAGATATATGTGTTGTTCTCTAAGGGAATGTTCTTATACTCCCCTCTCAAGAAACAAAGCTGCAGGGAAATAGTCTTTCCACTACCACCTGTAGGGACGAAGACGGAAGCCATTTTCAACGTTCGCAGTGAAGGCACAAATACTGTGTCATGTACCACTGCTTGAGAAAAAGTTGTGTCGAAAGTTTCTCCCTACTCAGATCTTGTTTCAGGAAGATAAAAGCGTTTTCAGTTCTTTGCCTGAAAGCGTAAGGTAAATGCAATAGGCTGAATTGTGAAGAAAAAAGTGGGTCGAATGTGACCACCACGTCACATGTTGTCCCCTACAGAGGTGTGTGTCTGGAAATCGGAGGAAGCGTAAGGAACGTGCTATACACTTAGTTCCACAAAACAACGCTGTGGAGGGGCGGTCCTTCGACTGCCATCTCCTCTGCTAAGAAACGAACGGATTGAGGCAAAGTGTGAAAGAAACCAGAGGGGAAGCGTGATCTACCTTACCCGCGGAACAACTTACGGAGGGTTTTCTCAACGAGCACCATTCATGGGTCACGAAGAGAGAAGCCTCTTCCAAAGTATGCGAGTTATGCAGAAGAAAGGCATACAGGAATCGGTGCGAAACAAGTCTATCTCAAACGCGACTTCGAGCTCCCATCTGGGTTGGCGAAGAATTCATAGTCACAAAATATATGTGTTGAATCCTAAAGAAAGGGAGTACTATTCATTCTGAGGAAACACCACTACAGAGAAACCGTGTTTCTCCTAACATCTTCCCTGAACATGGTAGACTTTACCAGCGTAAGTGTGAAATCGCGAGGAATGTGCCCCGTGCCTGTCCCACAGACATACTTAGTGTAGAATACCTGTCCCCATTCGAATCTTGTTCTGTGAGAAGTGTTTGCAAGAGTAGGAGATAGAGCAGAAGGAAAGTGTCAAGGTTTTCATTGTGAGAAGGAAATCCATCAGGAAAGCCATACACGTAAGGATGAGAAGCACTTTAGCATGAAACGGTGAAGGCATCTTGAAAGGGCCCTGTGACGGTGCTGGAGAAAACTCTTCGGAAGTAGGCTTCCCTCAGCTGCCCTATGGTTTCAGTGAGATGAAAGTGTTTTCCGTAGTGGCTGTGAAGGCGTAAGGGACATGGCCTAGACTTAACTCTCCGTGTCGAATGTGCCTACAGTCGTGACATGAAGAACGATGTATGGAAATGGAGGATGTGAGCAAGCCTAAGGAAGATGGCATATGTTTGTTTAACTGTAAGAACAAATCTATGGGGTTGCCGTCCTTCGACTACCATCTCTTTTCGTAAGGTTGGAATCAGCTTGTTAAACGCTGTGTGCAAGGAAAGAGATGGAACGCGCGATCCTGTACAGCGAGGAACACGTTGTGCGGAGGGTTTCTCTCTTTTAAGTCCGGTGCCCTGCAGGTGGATGGGTCTTCAAATGGACGTGGGCTCCCCTCAGGCCTAGTAGCCTTACACTGAACTCTGAGAAACAAGGCCACGTCAAACAGGCTTTCGTGCGAACATCTTGGTTCTTGAAGATAAAGGCCCTTGGAGATATATGTGTTGTTCTCCAAGGGAATGTTCTTATACTCCCCTCTCAAGAAACAAAGCTGCAGGGAAATAGTCTTTCCACTACCACCTATAGGGACGAAGGCGGAAGCCATTTCCAACGTTCGCAGTGAAGGCACAAATACTGTGTCATGTACCACTGCTTGAGAAAAAGTTGTGTCGAAAGTTTCTCCCTACTCAGATCTTGTTTCAGGAAGATAAAAGCGTTTTCAGTTCTTTGCCTGAAAGCGTAAGGAAAATGCAATAGGCTGAATTGTGAAGAAAAAAGAGGGTCGAATGTGACCACCAAGTCACAAGTTGTCCCCTACAGAGGTGTGTGTCTGGAAATCGGAGGAAGCGTAAGGAACGTGCTATACACTTAGTTCCACAAAACAACGCTGTGGAGGGGCGGTCCTTCAACTGCTATCTCCTCTGCTAAGAAACGAACGGATTGAGGCAAAGTGTGAAAGAAAGCAGAGGGGAAGCGTGATCTACCTTACCCGCGGAACAACTTCTTACGGAGGGTTTTCTCAGCGAGCACCATTCATGGTTCACGAAGATAGAAGCCTCTTCCAAAGTATGCGAGTTATGCAGAAGAAAGGCATACACGAATGTGTGCGAACCAAGTCTATCTCAAACGCGACTTCGAGCTCCCTTCTGGGTTCGTGAGGAATTCATAGTCACAAAACGTATGTGTTGAATCCTAAACAAAGGGAATACTATTCAGTCTGAAGAAACACCACTGCAGAGAAACCGTGTTTCTACTAACATCATCCCTGAACATGGTAGACTTTTCCAACGTAAGTGTGAAATCGCAAGGAATGAGCCCCGTGCCTATCCCACAGACATACTTAGTGTAGAATGTCTGTCCCCATTCGAATCTTGTTCTGGGAGAAGTGATTTCAGGAGTAGGAGAGAGAGCAGATGGAACGTATGAAGGTTTACATTGTGAGAAGGAAATCCATCAGGAAAGCCATACACGTAAGGATGAGAAACACTTTAGCATGAAAGGGTGAAGGCATCTTGAAAGGGCCCTGTGACGGTGCTGGAGAAACCTCTTCTGATGTAGGCTTCCCTCAGCTGTCCAATGGCTTCAGTGAGATGAAAGTGCTTTCTGTAGTCGGTGTGAAGGCGTAAGGGACATGGCCTAGACTTAACTCTCTGTGTCGAATGTGCCTACAGTCGTGACATGAAGAACGATGTATGGAAATGGAGGATGTGAGCAAGCCTAAGGAAGATGGCATACGTGTGTTTAACTCTAAGAACAAATCTATAGTGTTGCCGTCCTTCGACTACCATCTCTTTCGTAAGGTTGGAAGCAGCTTGTTAAGCGTTCTGTGCAAGGAAAGAGATGGAACGCGCGATCCTGTACAGCGAGGAACACGTTGTGCGGAGGGTTTCTCTCCTTTAAGTCCTGTGTCATGCAGGTGGACGGGTCTTCAAATGGACGTGGGCTCACCTCAGGCCTAGTAGCCTTACACTGAACTCTGAGAAACAAGGCCACGTCAAACAGGCTTTCATGCGAACATCTTGGTTCTTGAAGATAAAGGCCCTTGGAGATATATGTGTTGTTCTCTAAGAGAAGGTTCTTATACTCACCTCTCAAGAAGCAAAACTGCAGGGAAATAGTCTTTCCACTACCACCTATAGGGACGAAGACGGAATCCATTTCCAACGTTCGCAGTGAAGGCACAAATACTGTGTCATGTACCACTGCTTGAGAAAGAAGTTATGTCGAATGTTTCTCCCTACTCAGATCTTGTTTCAGGAAGCTAGAAACGTTTTCGGTTCTTTGCCTGAAAGCGTAAGGGAAATGCCATAGGCTGAATTGTGAAGAAAAAGGTGGGTCGAATGTGACCACCAAGTCACAAGTTGTCCCCTATAGAGGTGTGTGTCTGGAAATCGGAGGAAGCGTAAGGAACGTGCTATACACTTAGTTCCACAAAACAACGCTGTGGAGGTGCGGTCCTTCGAGTGCCATCTCCTCTGCTAAGAAACGAACGGATTGAGGCAAAGTGTGAAAGAAAGCAGAGGGGAAGCGTGATCTAACTTACCCGCGGAACAACTTCTTACGGAGGGTTTTCTCAACGAGCACCATTCATGGGTCACGAAGATAGAAGCGTCTTCCAAAGTAGGCGAGTTATGCAGAAGAAAGGCATACACGAATCGGTGCGAAACAAGTCTATCTCAAACGCGACTTCGAGCTCCCATCTGGGTTGGCGAAGAATTCATAGTCACAAAATATATGTGTTGAATCCTAAAGAAAGGGAGTACTATTCATTCTGAGGAAACACCACTACAGAGAAACCGTGTTTCTCCTAACATCTTCCCTGAACATGGTAGACTTTAGCAGTGTAAGTGTGAAATCGCGAGGAATGTGCCCCGTGCCTGTCCCACAGACATACTTAGTGTAGAATACCTGTCCCCATTCGAATCTTGTTCTGTGAGAAGTGTTTGCAAGAGTAGGAGATAGAGCAGAAGGAACGTATCCAGGTTTTCATTGTGAGAAGGAAATCCATCAGGAAAGCCATACACGTAAGGATGAGAAGCACTTTAGCATGAAACGGTGAAGGCATCTTGAAAGGGCCCTGTGACGGTGCTGGAGAAAACTCTTCGGAAGTAGGCTTCCCTCAGCTGTCCTATGGTTTCAGTGAGATGAATGTGTTTTCCGTAGTGGCTGTGAAGGCGTAAGGGACATGGCCTAGACTTAACTCTCCGTGTCGAATGTGCCTACAGTCGTGACATGAAGAACGATGTATGGAAATGGAGGATGTGAGCAAGCCTAAGGAAGATGGCATATGTTTGTTTAACTGTAAGAACAAATCTATGGGGTTGCCGTCCTTCGACTACCATCTCTTTTCGTAAGGTTGGAATCAGCTTGTTAAACGTTGTGTGCAAGGAAAGAGATGGAACGCGCGATCCTGTACAGCGAGGAACACGTTGTGCGGAGGGTTTCTCTCTTTTAAGTCCTGTGCCCTGCAGGTGGATGGGTCTTCAAATGGACGTGGGCTCGCCTCAGGCCTAGTAGCCTTACACTGAACTCTGAGAAACAAGGCCACGTCAAACAGGCTTTCGTGCGAACATCTTGGTTCTTGAAGATAAAGGCCCTTGGAGATATATGTGTTGTTCTCTAAGGGAATGTTCTTATACTTCCCTCTCAAGAAACAAAGCTTCAGGGAAATAGTCTTTCCACTACCACCTGTTGGGACGAAGACGGAAGCCATTTCCAACGTTCGCAGAGAAGGCACAAATACTGTGTCATGTACCACTGCTTGAGAAAGAAGTTATGTCGAATGTTTCTCCCTACTCAGATCTTGTTTCAGGAAGGTAGAAACGTTTTCGGTTCTTTGCCTGAAAGCGTAAGGGAAATGCCATAGGCTGAATTGTGAAGAAAAATGTGGGTCGAATGTGACCACCAAGTCACAAGTTGTCCCCTATAGAGGTGTGTGTCTGGAAATCGGAGGAAGCGTAAGGAACGTGCTATACACTTAGTTCCACAAAACAACGCTGTGGAGGTGCGGTCCTTCGAGTGCCATCTCCTCTGCTAAGAAACGAACGGATTGAGGCAAAGTGTGAAAGAAAGCAGAGGGGAAGCGTGATCTACCTTACCCGCGGAACAACTTCTTACGGAGGGTTTTCTCAACGAGCACCATTCATGGGTCACGAAGATAGAAGCGTCTTCCAAAGGAGGCGAGTTATGCAGAAGAAAGGCATACACGAATCGGTGCGAAACAAGTCTATCTCAAACGCGACTTCGAGCTCCCATCTGGGTTGGCGAAGAATTCATAGTCACAAAATATATGTGTTGAATCCTAAAGAAAGGGAGTACTATTCATTCTGAGGAAACACCACTACAGAGAAACCGTGTTTCTCCTAACATCTTCCCTGAACATGGTAGACTTTACCAGCGTAAGTGTGAAATCGCGAGGAATGTGCCCCGTGCCTGTCCCACAGACATACTTAGTGTAGAATACCTGTCCCCATTCGAATCTTGTTCTGTGAGAAGTGTTTGCAAGAGTAGGAGATAGAGCAGAAGGAACGTGTCCAGGTTTTCATTGTGAGAAGGAAATCCATCAGGAAAGCCATACACGTAAGGATGAGAAGCACTTTAGCATGAAACGGTGAAGGCATCTTGAAAGGGCCCTGTGACGGTGCTGGAGAAAACTCTTCGGAAGTAGGCTTCCCTCAGCTGTCCTATGGTTTCAGTGAGATGAAAGTGTTTTCCGTAGTGGCTGTGAAGGCGTAAGGGACATGGCCTAGACTTAACTCTCCGTGTCGAATGTGCCTACAGTCGTGACATGAAGAACGATGTATGGAAATGGAGGCTGTGAGCAAGCCTAAGGAAGATGGCATATGTTTGTTTAACTGTAAGAACAAATCTATGGGGTTGCCGTCCTTCGACTACCATCTCTTTTCCTAAGGTTGGAATCAGCTTGTTAAACGTTGTGTGCAAGGAAAGAGATGGAACGCGCGATCCTGTACAGCGAGGAACACGTTGTGCGGAGGGTTTCTCTCTTTTAAGTCCTGTGCCCTGCAGGTGGATGGGTCTTCAAATGGACGTGGGCTCGCCTCAGGCCTAGTAGCCTTACACTGAACTCTGAGAAACAAGGCCACGTCAAACAGGCTTTCGTGCGAACATCTTGGTTCTTGAAGATAAAGGCCCTTGGAGATATATGTGTTGTTCTCTAAGGGAATGTTCTTATACTCCCCTCTCAAGAAACAAAGCTGCAGGGAAATAGTCTTTCCACTACCACCTGTAGGGACGAAGACGGAAGCCATTTTCAACGTTCGCAGTGAAGGCACAAATACTGTGTCATGTACCACTGCTTGAGAAAAAGTTGTGTCGAAAGTTTCTCCCTACTCAGATCTTGTTTCAGGAAGATAAAAGCGTTTTCAGTTCTTTGCCTGAAAGCGTAAGGTAAATGCAATAGGCTGAATTGTGAAGAAAAAAGTGGGTCGAATGTGACCACCACGTCACATGTTGTCCCCTACAGAGGTGTGTGTCTGGAAATCGGAGGAAGCGTAAGGAACGTGCTATACACTTAGTTCCACAAAACAACGCTGTGGAGGGGCGGTCCTTCGACTGCCATCTCCTCTGCTAAGAAACGAACGGATTGAGGCAAAGTGTGAAAGAAAGCAGAGGGGAAGCGTGATCTACCTTACCCGCGGAACAACTTCTTACGGAGGGTTTTCTCAACGAGCACCATTCATGGGTCACGAAGAGAGGAACCTCTTCCAAAGTATGCGAGTTATGCAGAAGAAAGGCATACACGAATCTGTGCGAAACAAGTCTATCTCAAACGCGACTTCGAGCTCCCATCTGGGTTGGCGAAGAATTCATAGTCACAAAATATATGTGTTGAATCCTAAAGAAAGGGAGTACTATTCATTCTGAGGAAACACCACTACAGAGAAACCGTGTTTCTCCTAACATCTTCCCTGAACATGGTAGACTTTACCAGCGTAAGTGTGAAATCGCGAGGAATGTGCCCCGTGCCTGTCCCACAGACATACTTAGTGTAGAATACCTGTCCCCATTCGAATCTTGTTCTGTGAGAAGTGTTTGCAAGAGTAGGAGATAGAGCAGAAGGAAAGTGTCAAGGTTTTCATTGTGAGAAGGAAATCCATCAGGAAAGCCATACACGTAAGGATGAGAAGCACTTTAGCATGAAACGGTGAAGGCATCTTGAAAGGGCCCTGTGACGGTGCTGGAGAAAACTCTTCGGAAGTAGGCTTCCCTCAGCTGCCCTAGGGTTTCAGTGAGATGAAAGTGTTTTCCGTAGTGGCTGTGAAGGCGTAAGGGACATGGCCTAGACTTAACTCTCCGTGTCGAATGTGCCTACAGTCGTGACATGAAGAACGATGTATGGAAATGGAGGATGTGAGCAAGCCTAAGGAAGATGGCATATGTTTGTTTAACTGTAAGAACAAATCTATGGGGTTGCCGTCCTTCGACTACCATCTCTTTTCGTAAGGTTGGAATCAGCTTGTTAAACGCTGTGTGCAAGGAAAGAGATGGAACGCGCGATCCTGTACAGCGAGGAACACGTTGTGCGGAGGGTTTCTCTCTTTTAAGTCCGGTGCCCTGCAGGTGGATGGGTCTTCAAATGGACGTGGGCTCCCCTCAGGCCTAGTAGCCTTACACTGAACTCTGAGAAACAAGGCCACGTCAAACAGGCTTTCGTGCGAACATCTTGGTTCTTGAAGATAAAGGCCCTTGGAGATATATGTGTTGTTCTCCAAGGGAATGTTCTTATACTCCCCTCTCAAGAAACAAAGCTGCAGGGAAATAGTCTTTCCACTACCACCTATAGGGACGAAGGCGGAAGCCATTTCCAACGTTCGCAGTGAAGGCACAAATACTGTGTCATGTACCACTGCTTGAGAAAAAGTTGTGTCGAAAGTTTCTCCCTACTCAGATCTTGTTTCAGGAAGATAAAAGCGTTTTCAGTTCTTTGCCTGAAAGCGTAAGGAAAATGCAATAGGCTGAATTGTGAAGAAAAAAGAGGGTCGAATGTGACCACCAAGTCACAAGTTGTCCCCTACAGAGGTGTGTGTCTGGAAATCGGAGGAAGCGTAAGGAACGTGCTATACACTTAGTTCCACAAAACAACGCTGTGGAGGGGCGGTCCTTCAACTGCCATCTCCTCTGCTAAGAAACGAACGGATTGAGGCAAAGTGTGAAAGAAAGCAGAGGGGAAGCGTGATCTACCTTACCCGCGGAACAACTTCTTACGGAGGGTTTTCTCAACGAGCACCATTCATGGTTCACGAAGATAGAAGCCTCTTCCAAAGTATGCGAGTTATGCAGAAGAAAGGCATACACGAATGTGTGCGAACCAAGTCTATCTCAAACGCGACTTCGAGCTCCCTTCTGGGTTCGTGAGGAATTCATAGTCACAAAACGTATGTGTTGAATCCTAAACAAAGGGAATACTATTCAGTCTGAAGAAACACCACTGCAGAGAAACCGTGTTTCTACTAACATCATCCCTGAACATGGTAGACTTTTCCAACGTAAGTGTGAAATCGCAAGGAATGAGCCCCGTGCCTATCCCACAGACATACTTAGTGTAGAATGTCTGTCCCCATTCGAATCTTGTTCTGGGAGAAGTGATTTCAGGAGTAGGAGAGAGAGCAGATGGAACGTATGAAGGTTTACATTGTGAGAAGGAAATCCATCAGGAAAGCCATACACGTAAGGATGAGAAACACTTTAGCATGAAAGGGTGAAGGCATCTTGAAAGGGCCCTGTGACGGTGCTGGAGAAACCTCTTCTGATGTAGGCTTCCCTCAGCTGTCCAATGGCTTCAGTGAGATGAAAGTGCTTTCTGTAGTCGGTGTGAAGGCGTAAGGGACATGGCCTAGACTTAACTCTCTGTGTCGAATGTGCCTACAGTCGTGACATGAAGAACGATGTATGGAAATGGAGGATGTGAGCAAGCCTAAGGAAGATGGCATACGTGTGTTTAACTCTAAGAACAAATCTATAGTGTTGCCGTCCTTCGACTACCATCTCTTTCGTAACGTTGGAAGCAGCTTGTTAAGCGTTCTGTGCAAGGAAAGAGATGGAACGCGCGATCCTGTACAGCGAGGAACACGTTGTGCGGAGGGTTTCTCTCCTTTAAGTCCTGTGTCATGCAGGTGGACGGGTCTTCAAATGGACGTGGGCTCGCCTCAGGCCTAGTAGCCTTACACTGAACTCTGAGAAACAAGGCCACGTCAAACAGGCTTTCATGCGAACATCTTGGTTCTTGAAGATAAAGGCCCTTGGAGATATATGTGTTGTTCTCTAAGAGAAGGTTCTTATACTCACCTCTCAAGAAGCAAAACTGCAGGGAAATAGTCTTTCCACTACCACCTATAGGGACGAAGACGGAATCCATTTCCAACGTTCGCAGTGAAGGCACAAATACTGTGTCATGTACCACTGCTTGAGAAAGAAGTTATGTCGAATGTTTCTCCCTACTCAGATCTTGTTTCAGGAAGATAGAAACGTTTTCGGTTCTTTGCCTGAAAGCGTAAGGGAAATGCCATAGGCTGAATTGTGAAGAAAAATGTGGGTCGAATGTGACCACCAAGTCACAAGTTGTCCCCTATAGAGGTGTGTGTCTGGAAATCGGAGGAAGCGTAAGGAACGTGCTATACACTTAGTTCCACAAAACAACGCTGTGGAGGTGCGGTCCTTCGAGTGCCATCTCCTCTGCTAAGAAACGAACGGATTGAGGCAAAGTGTGAAAGAAAGCAGAGGGGAAGCGTGATCTACCTTACCCGCGGAACAACTTCTTACGGAGGGTTTTCTCAACGAGCACCATTCATGGGTCACGAAGATAGAAGCGTCTTCCAAAGTAGGCGAGTTATGCAGAAGAAAGGCATACACGAATCGGTGCGAAACAAGTCTATCTCAAACGCGACTTCGAGCTCCCATCTGGGTTGGCGAAGAATTCATAGTCACAAAATATATGTGTTGAATCCTAAAGAAAGGGAGTACTATTCATTCTGAGGAAACACCACTACAGAGAAACCGTGTTTCTCCTAACATCTTCCCTGAACATGGTAGACTTTACCAGCGTAAGTGTGAAATCGCGAGGAATGTGCCCCGTGCCTGTCCCACAGACATACTTAGTGTAGAATACCTGTCCCCATTCGAATCTTGTTCTGTGAGAAGTGTTTGCAAGAGTAGGAGATAGAGCAGAAGGAACGTGTCCAGGTTTTCATTGTGAGAAGAAAATCCATCAGGAAAGCCATACACGTAAGGATGAGAAGCACTTTAGCATGAAACGGTGAAGGCATCTTGAAAGGGCCCTGTGACGGTGCTGGAGAAAACTCTTCGGAAGTAGGCTTCCCTCAGCTGTCCTATGGTTTCAGTGAGATGAAAGTGTTTTCCGTAGTGGCTGTGAAGGCGTAAGGGACATGGCCTAGACTTAACTCTCCGTGTCGAATGCGCCTACAGTCGTGACATGAAGAACGATGTATGGAAATGGAGGCTGTGAGCAAGCCTAAGGAAGATGGCATATGTTTGTTTAAGTGTAAGAACAAATCTATGGGGTTGCCGTCCTTCGACTACCATCTCTTTTCCTAAGGTTGGAATCAGCTTGTTAAACGTTGTGTGCAAGGAAAGAGATGGAACGCGCGATCCTGTACAGCGAGGAACACGTTGTGCGGAGGGTTTCTCTCTTTTAAGTCCTGTGCCCTGCAGGTGGATGGGTCTTCAAATGGACGTGGGCTCGCCTCAGGCCTAGTAGCCTTACACTGAACTCTGAGAAACAAGGCCACGTCAAACAGGCTTTCGTGCGAACATCTTGGTTCTTGAAGATAAAGGCCCTTGGAGATATATGTGTTGTTCTCTAAGGGAATGTTCTTAAACTCCCCTCTCAAGAAACAAAGCTGCAGGGAAATAGTCTTTCCACTACCACCTGTAGGGACGAAGACGGAAGCCATTTCCAACGTTCGCAGTGAAGGCACAAATACTGTGTCATGTACCACTGCTTGAGAAAGAAGTTATGTCGAATGTTTCTCCCTACTCAGATCTTGTTTCAGGAAGCTAGAAACGTTTTCGGTTCTTTGCCTGAAAGCGTAAGGGAAATGCCATAGGCTGAATTGTGAAGAAAAATGTGGGTCGAATGTGACCACCAAGTCACAAGTTGTCCCCTATAGAGGTGTGTGTCTGGAAATCGGAGGAAGCGTAAGGAACGTGCTATACACTTAGTTCCACAAAACAACGCTGTGGAGGTGCGGTCCTTCGAGTGCCATCTCCTCTGCTAAGAAACGAACGGATTGAGGCAAAGTGTGAAAGAAAGCAGAGGGGAAGCGTGATCTACCTTACCCGCGGAACAACTTCTTACGGAGGGTTTTCTCAACGAGCACCATTCATGGGTCACGAAGATAGAAGCGTCTTCCAAAGGAGGCGAGTTATGCAGAAGAAAGGCATACACGAATCGGTGCGAAACAAGTCTATCTCAAACGCGACTTCGAGCTCCCATCTGGGTTGGCGAAGAATTCATAGTCACAAAATATATGTGTTGAATCCTAAAGAAAGGGAGTACTATTCATTCTGAGGAAACACCACTACAGAGAAACCGTGTTTCTCCTAACATCTTCCCTGAACATGGTAGACTTTACCAGCGTAAGTGTGAAATCGCGAGGAATGTGCCCCGTGCCTGTCCCACAGACATACTTAGTGTAGAATACCTGTCCCCATTCGAATCTTGTTCTGTGAGAAGTGTTTGCAAGAGTAGGAGATAGAGCAGAAGGAACGTGTCCAGGTTTTCATTGTGAGAAGGAAATCCATCAGGAAAGCCATACACGTAAGGATGAGAAGCACTTTAGCATGAAACGGTGAAGGCATCTTGAAAGGGCCCTGTGACGGTGCTGGAGAAAACTCTTCGGAAGTAGGCTTCCCTCAGCTGTCCTATGGTTTCAGTGAGATGAAAGTGTTTTCCGTAGTGGCTGTGAAGGCGTAAGGGACATGGCCTAGACTTAACTCTCCGTGTCGAATGTGCCTACAGTCGTGACATGAAGAACGATGTATGGAAATGGAGGCTGTGAGCAAGCCTAAGGAAGATGGCATATGTTTGTTTAACTGTAAGAACAAATCTATGGGGTTGCCGTCCTTCGACTACCATCTCTTTTCCTAAGGTTGGAATCAGCTTGTTAAACGTTGTGTGCAAGGAAAGAGATGGAACGCGCGATCCTGTACAGCGAGGAACACGTTGTGCGGAGGGTTTCTCTCTTTTAAGTCCTGTGCCCTGCAGGTGGATGGGTCTTCAAATGGACGTGGGCTCGCCTCAGGCCTAGTAGCCTTACACTGAACTCTGAGAAACAAGGCCACGTCAAACAGGCTTTCGTGCGAACATCTTGGTTCTTGAAGATAAAGGCCCTTGGAGATATATGTGCTCTTCTCTAAGGGAATGTTCTTATACTCCCCTCTCAAGAAACAAAGCTGCAGGGAAATAGTCTTTCCACTACCACCTGTAGGGACGAAGACGGAAGCCATTTTCAACGTTCGCAGTGAAGGCACAAATACTGTGTCATGTACCACTGCTTGAGAAAAAGTTGTGTCGAAAGTTTCTCCCTACTCAGATCTTGTTTCAGGAAGATAAAAGCGTTTTCAGTTCTTTGCCTGAAAGCGTAAGGTAAATGCAATAGGCTGAATTGTGAAGAAAAAAGTGGGTCGAATGTGACCACCACGTCACATGTTGTCCCCTACAGAGGTGTGTGTCTGGAAATCGGAGGAAGCGTAAGGAACGTGCTATACACTTAGTTCCACAAAACAACGCTGTGGAGGGGCGGTCCTTCGACTGCCATCTCCTCTGCTAAGAAACGAACAGATTGAGGCAAAGTGTGAAAGAAAGCAGAGGGGAAGCGTGATCTACCTTACCCGCGGAACAACTTCTTACGGAGGGTTTTCTCAACGAGCACCATTCATGGGTCACGAAGAGAGAAACCTCTTCCAAAGTATGCGAGTTATGCAGAAGAAAGGCATACACGAATCGGTGCGAAACAAGTCTATCTCAAACGCGACTTCGAGCTCCCATCTGGGTTGGCGAAGAATTCATAGTCACAAAATATATGTGTTGAATCCTAAAGAAAGGGAGTACTATTCATTCTGAGGAAACACCACTACAGAGAAACCGTGTTTCTCCTAACATCTTCCCTGAACATGGTAGACTTTACCAGCGTAAGTGTGAAATCGCGAGGAATGTGCCCCGTGCCTGTCCCACAGACATACTTAGTGTAGAATACCTGTCCCCATTCGAATCTTGTTCTGTGAGAAGTGTTTGCAAGAGTAGGAGATAGAGCAGAAGGAAAGTGTCAAGGTTTTCATTGTGAGAAGGAAATCCATCAGGAAAGCCATACACGTAAGGATGAGAAGCACTTTAGCATGAAACGGTGAAGGCATCTTGAAAGGGCCCTGTGACGGTGCTGGAGAAAACTCTTCGGAAGTAGGCTTCCCTCAGCTGCCCTATGGTTTCAGTGAGATGAAAGTGTTTTCCGTAGTGGCTGTGAAGGCGTAAGGGACATGGCCTAGACTTAACTCTCCGTGTCGAATGTGCCTACAGCCGTGACATGAAGAACGATGTATGGAAATGGAGGATGTGAGCAAGCCTAAGGAAGATGGCATATGTTTGTTTAACTGTAAGAACAAATCTATGGGGTTGCCGTCCTTCGACTACCATCTCTTTTCGTAAGGTTGGAATCAGCTTGTTAAACGTTGTGTGCAAGGAAAGAGATGGAACGCGCGATCCTGTACAGCGAGGAACACGTTGTGCGGAGGGTTTCTCTCTTTTAAGTCCTGTGCCCTGCAGGTGGATGGGTCTTCAAATGGACGTGGGCTCCCCTCAGGCCTAGTAGCCTTACACTGAACTCTGAGAAACAAGGCCACGTCAAACAGGCTTTCGTGCGAACATCTTGGTTCTTGAAGATAAAGGCCCTTGGAGATATATGTGTTGTTCTCCAGGGGAATGTTCTTATACTCCCCTCTCAAGAAACAAAGCTGCAGGGAAATAGTCTTTCCACTACCACCTATAGGGACGAAGGCGGAAGCCATTTCCAACGTTCGCAGTGAAGGCACAAATACTGTGTCATGTACCACTGCTTGAGAAAAAGTTGTGTCGAAAGTTTCTCCCTACTCAGATCTTGTTTCAGGAAGATAAAAGCGTTTTCAGTTCTTTGCCTGAAAGCGTAAGGAAAATGCAATAGGCTGAATTGTGAAGAAAAAAGTGGGTCGAATGTGACCACCAAGTCACAAGTTGTCCCCTACAGAGGTGTGTGTCTGGAAATCGGAGGAAGCGTAAGGAACGTGCTATACACTTAGTTCCACAAAACAACGCTGTGGAGGGGCGGTCCTTCAACTGCCAGCTCCTCTGCTAAGAAACGAACGGATTGAGGCAAAGTGTGAAAGAAAGCAGAGGGGAAGCGTGATCTACCTTACCCGCGGAACAACTTCTTACGGAGGGTTTTCTCAACGAGCACCATTCATGGTTCACGAAGATAGAAGCCTCTTCCAAAGTATGCGAGTTATGCAGAAGAAAGGCATACACGAATGTGTGCGAACCAAGTCTATCTCAAACGCGACTTCGAGCTCCCTTCTGGGTTCGTGAGGAATTCATAGTCACAAAACGTATGTGTTGAATCCTAAACAAAGGGAATACTATTCAGTCTGAAGAAACACCACTGCAGAGAAACCGTGTTTCTACTAACATCATCCCTGAACATGGTAGACTTTTCCAACGTAAGTGTGAAATCGCAAGGAATGAGCCCCGTGCCTATCCCACAGACATACTTAGTGTAGAATGTCTGTCCCCATTCGAATCTTGTTCTGGGAGAAGTGATTTCAGGAGTAGGAGAGAGAGCAGATGGAACGTATGAAGGTTTACATTGTGAGAAGGAAATCCATCAGGAAAGCCATACACGTAAGGATGAGAAACACTTTAGCATGAAAGGGTGAAGGCATCTTGAAAGGGCCCTGTGACGGTGCTGGAGAAACCTCTTCTGAAGTAGGCTTCCCTCAGCTGTCCAATGGCTTCAGTGAGATGAAAGTGCTTTCTGTAGTCGGTGTGAAGGCGTAAGGGACATGGCCTAGACTTAACTCTCTGTGTCGAATGTGCCTACAGTCGTGACATGAAGAACGATGTATGGAAATGGAGGATGTGAGCAAGCCTAAGGAAGATGGCATACGTGTGTTTAACTCTAAGAACAAATCTATAGTGTTGCCGTCCTTCGACTACCATCTCTTTCGTAAGGTTGGAAGCAGCTTGTTAAGCGTTCTGTGCAAGGAAAGAGATGGAACGCGCGATCCTGTACAGCGAGGAACACGTTGTGCGGAGGGTTTCTCTCCTTTAAGTCCTGTGTCATGCAGGTGGACGGGTCTTCAAATGGACGTGGGCTCGCCTCAGGCCTAGTAGCCTTACACTGAACTCTGAGAAACAAGGCCACGTCAAACAGGCTTTCATGCGAACATCTTGGTTCTTGAAGATAAAGGCCCTTGGAGATATATGTGTTGTTCTCTAAGAGAAGGTTCTTATACTCACCTCTCAAGAAGCAAAACTGCAGGGAAATAGTCTTTCCACTACCACCTATAGGGACGAAGACGGAATCCATTTCCAACGTTCGCAGTGAAGGCACAAATACTGTGTCATGTACCACTGCTTGAGAAAGAAGTTATGTCGAATGTTTCTCCCTACTCAGATCTTGTTTCAGGAAGCTAGAAACGTTTTCGGTTCTTTGCCTGAAAGCGTAAGGGAAATGCCATAGGCTGAATTGTGAAGAAAAATGTGGGTCGAATGTGACCACCAAGTCACAAGTTGTCCCCTATAGAGGTGTGTGTCTGGAAATCGGAGGAAGCGTAAGGAACGTGCTATACACTTAGTTCCACAAAACAACGCTGTGGAGGTGCGGTCCTTCGAGTGCCATCTCCTCTGCTAAGAAACGAACGGATTGAGGCAAAGTGTGAAAGAAAGCAGAGGGGAAGCGTGATCTACCTTACCCGTGGAACAACTTCTTACGGAGGGTTTTCTCAACGAGCACCATTCATGGGTCACGAAGATAGAAGCGTCTTCCAAAGGAGGCGAGTTATGCAGAAGAAAGGCATACACGAATCGGTGCGAAACAAGTCTATCTCAAACGCGACTTCGAGCTCCCATCTGGGTTGGCGAAGAATTCATAGTCACAAAATATATGTGTTGAATCCTAAAGAAAGGGAGTACTATTCATTCTGAGGAAACACCACTACAGAGAAACCGTGTTTCTCCTAACATCTTCCCTGAACATGGTAGACTTTACCAGCGTAAGTGTGAAATCGCGAGGAATGTGCCCCGTGCCTGTCCCACAGACATACTTAGTGTAGAATACCTGTCCCCATTCGAATCTTGTTCTGTGAGAAGTGTTTGCAAGAGTAGGAGATAGAGCAGAAGGAAAGTGTCAAGGTTTTCATTGTGAGAAGGAAATCCATCAGGAAAGCCATACACGTAAGGATGAGAAGCACTTTAGCATGAAACGGTGAAGGCATCTTGAAAGGGCCCTGTGACGGTGCTGGAGAAAACTCTTCGGAAGTAGGCTTCCCTCAGCTGCCCTATGGTTTCAGTGAGATGAAAGTGTTTTCCGTAGTGGCTGTGAAGGCGTAAGGGACATGGCCTAGACTTAACTCTCCGTGTCGAATGTGCCTACAGTCGTGACATGAAGAACGATGTATGGAAATGGAGGATGTGAGCAAGCCTAAGGAAGATGGCATATGTTTGTTTAACTGTAAGAACAAATCTATGGGGTTGCCGTCCTTCGACTACCATCTCTTTTCGTAAGGTTGGAATCAGCTTGTTAAACGCTGTGTGCAAGGAAAGAGATGGAACGCGCGATCCTGTACAGCGAGGAACACGTTGTGCGGAGGGTTTCTCTCTTTTAAGTCCGGTGCCCTGCAGGTGGATGGGTCTTCAAATGGACGTGGGCTCCCCTCAGGCCTAGTAGCCTTACACTGAACTCTGAGAAACAAGGCCACGTCAAACAGGCTTTCGTGCGAACATCTTGGTTCTTGAAGATAAAGGCCCTTGGAGATATATGTGTTGTTCTCCAAGGGAATGTTCTTATACTCCCCTCTCAAGAAACAAAGCTGCAGGGAAATAGTCTTTCCACTACCACCTATAGGGACGAAGGCGGAAGCCATTTCCAACGTTCGCAGTGAAGGCACAAATACTGTGTCATGTACCACTGCTTGAGAAAAAGTTGTGTCGAAAGTTTCTCCCTACTCAGATCTTGTTTCAGGAAGATAAAAGCGTTTTCAGTTCTTTGCCTGAAAGCGTAAGGAAAATGCAATAGGCTGAATTGTGAAGAAAAAAGAGGGTCGAATGTGACCACCAAGTCACAAGTTGTCCCCTACAGAGGTGTGTGTCTGGAAATCGGAGGAAGCGTAAGGAACGTGCTATACACTTAGTTCCACAAAACAACGCTGTGGAGGGGCGGTCCTTCAACTGCCATCTCCTCTGCTAAGAAACGAACGGATTGAGGCAAAGTGTGAAAGAAAGCAGAGGGGAAGCGTGATCTACCTTACCCGCGGAACAACTTCTTACGGAGGGTTTTCTCAACGAGCACCATTCATGGTTCACGAAGATAGAAGCCTCTTCCAAAGTATGCGAGTTATGCAGAAGAAAGGCATACACGAATGTGTGCGAACCAAGTCTATCTCAAACGCGACTTCGAGCTCCCTTCTGGGTTCGTGAGGAATTCATAGTCACAAAACGTATGTGTTGAATCCTAAACAAAGGGAATACTATTCAGTCTGAAGAAACACCACTGCAGAGAAACCGTGTTTCTACTAACATCATCCCTGAACATGGTAGACTTTTCCAACGTAAGTGTGAAATCGCAAGGAATGAGCCCCGTGCCTATCCCACAGACATACTTAGTGTAGAATGTCTGTCCCCATTCGAATCTTGTTCTGGGAGAAGTGATTTCAGGAGTAGGAGAGAGAGCAGATGGAACGTATGAAGGTTTACATTGTGAGAAGGAAATCCATCAGGAAAGCCATACACGTAAGGATGAGAAACACTTTAGCATGAAAGGGTGAAGGCATCTTGAAAGGGCCCTGTGACGGTGCTGGAGAAACCTCTTCTGATGTAGGCTTCCCTCAGCTGTCCAATGGCTTCAGTGAGATGAAAGTGCTTTCTGTAGTCGGTGTGAAGGCGTAAGGGACATGGCCTAGACTTAACTCTCTGTGTCGAATGTGCCTACAGTCGTGACATGAAGAACGATGTATGGAAATGGAGGATGTGAGCAAGCCTAAGGAAGATGGCATACGTGTGTTTAACTCTAAGAACAAATCTATAGTGTTGCCGTCCTTCGACTACCATCTCTTTCGTAAAGTTGGAAGCAGCTTGTTAAGCGTTCTGTGCAAGGAAAGAGATGGAACGCGCGATCCTGTACAGCGAGGAACACGTTGTGCGGAGGGTTTCTCTCCTTTAAGTCCTGTGTCATGCAGGTGGACGGGTCTTCAAATGGACGTGGGCTCGCCTCAGGCCTAGTAGCCTTACACTGAACTCTGAGAAACAAGGCCACGTCAAACAGGCTTTCATGCGAACATCTTGGTTCTTGAAGATAAAGGCCCTTGGAGATATATGTGTTGTTCTCTAAGAGAAGGTTCTTATATTCACCTCTCAAGAAGCAAAACTGCAGGGAAATAGTCTTTCCACTACCACCTATAGGGACGAAGACGGAATCCATTTCCAACGTTCGCAGTGAAGGCACAAATACTGTGTCATGTACCACTGCTTGAGAAAGAAGTTATGTCGAATGTTTCTCCCTACTCAGATCTTGTTTCAGGAAGATAGAAACGTTTTCGGTTCTTTGCCTGAAAGCGTAAGGGAAATGCCATAGGCTGAATTGTGAAGAAAAATGTGGGTCGAATGTGACCACCAAGTCACAAGTTGTCCCCTATAGAGGTGTGTGTCTGGAAATCGGAGGAAGCGTAAGGAACGTGCTATACACTTAGTTCCACAAAACAACGCTGTGGAGGTGCGGTCCTTCGAGTGCCATCTCCTCTGCTAAGAAACGAACGGATTGAGGCAAAGTGTGAAAGAAAGCAGAGGGGAAGCGTGATCTACCTTACCCGCGGAACAACTTCTTACGGAGGGTTTTCTCAACGAGCACCATTCATGGGTCACGAAGATAGAAGCGTCTTCCAAAGTAGGCGAGTTATGCAGAAGAAAGGCATACACGAATCGGTGCGAAACAAGTCTATCTCAAACGCGACTTCGAGCTCCCATCTGGGTTGGCGAAGAATTCATAGTCACAAAATATATGTGTTGAATCCTAAAGAAAGGGAGTACTATTCATTCTGAGGAAACACCACTACAGAGAAACCGTGTTTCTCCTAACATCTTCCCTGAACATGGTAGACTTTACCAGCGTAAGTGTGAAATCGCGAGGAATGTGCCCCGTGCCTGTCCCACAGACATACTTAGTGTAGAATACCTGTCCCCATTCGAATCTTGTTCTGTGAGAAGTGTTTGCAAGAGTAGGAGATAGAGCAGAAGGAACGTGTCCAGGTTTTCATTGTGAGAAGAAAATCCATCAGGAAAGCCATACACGTAAGGATGAGAAGCACTTTAGCATGAAACGGTGAAGGCATCTTGAAAGGGCCCTGTGACGGTGCTGGAGAAAACTCTTCGGAAGTAGGCTTCCCTCAGCTGTCCTATGGTTTCAGTGAGATGAAAGTGTTTTCCGTAGTGGCTGTGAAGGCGTAAGGGACATGGCCTAGACTTAACTCTCCGTGTCGAATGCGCCTACAGTCGTGACATGAAGAACGATGTATGGAAATGGAGGCTGTGAGCAAGCCTAAGGAAGATGGCATATGTTTGTTTAACTGTAAGAACAAATCTATGGGGTTGCCGTCCTTCGACTACCATCTCTTTTCCTAAGGTTGGAATCAGCTTGTTAAACGTTGTGTGCAAGGAAAGAGATGGAACGCGCGATCCTGTACAGCGAGGAACACGTTGTGCGGAGGGTTTCTCTCTTTTAAGTCCTGTGCCCTGCAGGTGGATGGGTCTTCAAATGGACGTGGGCTCGCCTCAGGCCTAGTAGCCTTACACTGAACTCTGAGAAACAAGGCCACGTCAAACAGGCTTTCGTGCGAACATCTTGGTTCTTGAAGATAAAGGCCCTTGGAGATATATGTGTTGTTCTCTAAGGGAATGTTCTTAAACTCCCCTCTCAAGAAACAAAGCTGCAGGGAAATAGTCTTTCCACTACCACCTGTAGGGACGAAGACGGAAGCCATTTCCAACGTTCGCAGTGAAGGCACAAATACTGTGTCATGTACCACTGCTTGAGAAAGAAGTTATGTCGAATGTTTCTCCCTACTCAGATCTTGTTTCAGGAAGCTAGAAACGTTTTCGGTTCTTTGCCTGAAAGCGTAAGGGAAATGCCATAGGCTGAATTGTGAAGAAAAATGTGGGTCGAATGTGACCACCAAGTCACAAGTTGTCCCCTATAGAGGTGTGTGTCTGGAAATCGGAGGAAGCGTAAGGAACGTGCTATACACTTAGTTCCACAAAACAACGCTGTGGAGGTGCGGTCCTTCGACTGCCATCTCCTCTGCTAAGAAACGAACGGATTGAGGCAAAGTGTGAAAGAAAGCAGAGGGGAAGCGTGATCTACCTTACCCGCGGAACAACTTCTTACGGAGGGTTTTCTCAACGAGCACCATTCATGGGTCACGAAGATAGAAGCGTCTTCCAAAGGAGGCGAGTTATGCAGAAGAAAGGCATACACGAATCGGTGCGAAACAAGTCTATCTCAAACGCGACTTCGAGCTCCCATCTGGGTTGGCGAAGAATTCATAGTCACAAAATATATGTGTTGAATCCTAAAGAAAGGGAGTACTATTCATTCTGAGGAAACACCACTACAGAGAAACCGTGTTTCTCCTAACATCTTCCCTGAACATGGTAGACTTTACCAGCGTAAGTGTGAAATCGCGAGGAATGTGCCCCGTGCCTGTCCCACAGACATACTTAGTGTAGAATACCTGTCCCCATTCGAATCTTGTTCTGTGAGAAGTGTTTGCAAGAGTAGGAGATAGAGCAGAAGGAACGTGTCCAGGTTTTCATTGTGAGAAGGAAATCCATCAGGAAAGCCATACACGTAAGGATGAGAAGCACTTTAGCATGAAACGGTGAAGGCATCTTGAAAGGGCCCTGTGACGGTGCTGGAGAAAACTCTTCGGAAGTAGGCTTCCCTCAGCTGTCCTATGGTTTCAGTGAGATGAAAGTGTTTTCCGTAGTGGCTGTGAAGGCGTAAGGGACATGGCCTAGACTTAACTCTCCGTGTCGAATGTGCCTACAGTCGTGACATGAAGAACGATGTATGGAAATGGAGGCTGTGAGCAAGCCTAAGGAAGATGGCATATGTTTGTTTAACTGTAAGAACAAATCTATGGGGTTGCCGTCCTTCGACTACCATCTCTTTTCCTAAGGTTGGAATCAGCTTGTTAAACGTTGTGTGCAAGGAAAGAGATGGAACGCGCGATCCTGTACAGCGAGGAACACGTTGTGCGGAGGGTTTCTCTCTTTTAAGTCCTGTGCCCTGCAGGTGGATGGGTCTTCAAATGGACGTGGGCTCGCCTCAGGCCTAGTAGCCTTACACTGAACTCTGAGAAACAAGGCCACGTCAAACAGGCTTTCGTGCGAACATCTTGGTTCTTGAAGATAAAGGCCCTTGGAGATATATGTGCTGTTCTCTAAGGGAATGTTCTTATACTCCCCTCTCAAGAAACAAAGCTGCAGGGAAATAGTCTTTCCACTACCACCTGTAGGGACGAAGACGGAAGCCATTTTCAACGTTCGCAGTGAAGGCACAAATACTGTGTCATGTACCACTGCTTGAGAAAAAGTTGTGTCGAAAGTTTCTCCCTACTCAGATCTTGTTTCAGGAAGATAAAAGCGTTTTCAGTTCTTTGCCTGAAAGCGTAAGGTAAATGCAATAGGCTGAATTGTGAAGAAAAAAGTGGGTCGAATGTGACCACCACGTCACATGTTGTCCCCTACAGAGGTGTGTGTCTGGAAATCGGAGGAAGCGTAAGGAACGTGCTATACACTTAGTTCCACAAAACAACGCTGTGGAGGGGCGGTCCTTCGACTGCCATCTCCTCTGCTAAGAAACGAACAGATTGAGGCAAAGTGTGAAAGAAAGCAGAGGGGAAGCGTGATCTACCTTACCCGCGGAACAACTTCTTACGGAGGGTTTTCTCAACGAGCACCATTCATGGGTCACGAAGAGAGAAACCTCTTCCAAAGTATGCGAGTTATGCAGAAGAAAGGCATACACGAATCGGTGCGAAACAAGTCTATCTCAAACGCGACTTCGAGCTCCCATCTGGGTTGGCGAAGAATTCATAGTCACAAAATATATGTGTTGAATCCTAAAGAAAGGGAGTACTATTCATTCTGAGGAAACACCACTACAGAGAAACCGTGTTTCTCCTAACATCTTCCCTGAACATGGTAGACTTTACCAGCGTAAGTGTGAAATCGCGAGGAATGTGCCCCGTGCCTGTCCCACAGACATACTTAGTGTAGAATACCTGTCCCCATTCGAATCTTGTTCTGTGAGAAGTGTTTGCAAGAGTAGGAGATAGAGCAGAAGGAAAGTGTCAAGGTTTTCATTGTGAGAAGGAAATCCATCAGGAAAGCCATACACGTAAGGATGAGAAGCACTTTAGCATGAAACGGTGAAGGCATCTTGAAAGGGCCCTGTGACGGTGCTGGAGAAAACTCTTCGGAAGTAGGCTTCCCTCAGCTGCCCTATGGTTTCAGTGAGATGAAAGTGTTTTCCGTAGTGGCTGTGAAGGCGTAAGGGACATGGCCTAGACTTAACTCTCCGTGTCGAATGTGCCTACAGCCGTGACATGAAGAACGATGTATGGAAATGGAGGATGTGAGCAAGCCTAAGGAAGATGGCATATGTTTGTTTAACTGTAAGAACAAATCTATGGGGTTGCCGTCCTTCGACTACCATCTCTTTTCGTAAGGTTGGAATCAGCTTGTTAAACGTTGTGTGCAAGGAAAGAGATGGAACGCGCGATCCTGTACAGCGAGGAACACGTTGTGCGGAGGGTTTCTCTCTTTTAAGTCCTGTGCCCTGCAGGTGGATGGGTCTTCAAATGGACGTGGGCTCCCCTCAGGCCTAGTAGCCTTACACTGAACTCTGAGAAACAAGGCCACGTCAAACAGGCTTTCGTGCGAACATCTTGGTTCTTGAAGATAAAGGCCCTTGGAGATATATGTGTTGTTCTCCAGGGGAATGTTCTTATACTCCCCTCTCAAGAAACAAAGCTGCAGGGAAATAGTCTTTCCACTACCACCTATAGGGACGAAGGCGGAAGCCATTTCCAACGTTCGCAGTGAAGGCACAAATACTGTGTCATGTACCACTGCTTGAGAAAAAGTTGTGTCGAAAGTTTCTCCCTACTCAGATCTTGTTTCAGGAAGATAAAAGCGTTTTCAGTTCTTTGCCTGAAAGCGTAAGGAAAATGCAATAGGCTGAATTGTGAAGAAAAAAGTGGGTCGAATGTGACCACCAAGTCACAAGTTGTCCCCTACAGAGGTGTGTGTCTGGAAATCGGAGGAAGCGTAAGGAACGTGCTATACACTTAGTTCCACAAAACAACGCTGTGGAGGGGCGGTCCTTCAACTGCCAGCTCCTCTGCTAAGAAACGAACGGATTGAGGCAAAGTGTGAAAGAAAGCAGAGGGGAAGCGTGATCTACCTTACCCGCGGAACAACTTCTTACGGAGGGTTTTCTCAACGAGCACCATTCATGGTTCACGAAGATAGAAGCCTCTTCCAAAGTATGCGAGTTATGCAGAAGAAAGGCATACACGAATGTGTGCGAACCAAGTCTATCTCAAACGCGACTTCGAGCTCCCTTCTGGGTTCGTGAGGAATTCATAGTCACAAAACGTATGTGTTGAATCCTAAACAAAGGGAATACTATTCAGTCTGAAGAAACACCACTGCAGAGAAACCGTGTTTCTACTAACATCATCCCTGAACATGGTAGACTTTTCCAACGTAAGTGTGAAATCGCAAGGAATGAGCCCCGTGCCTATCCCACAGACATACTTAGTGTAGAATGTCTGTCCCCATTCGAATCTTGTTCTGGGAGAAGTGATTTCAGGAGTAGGAGAGAGAGCAGATGGAACGTATGAAGGTTTACATTGTGAGAAGGAAATCCATCAGGAAAGCCATACACGTAAGGATGAGAAACACTTTAGCATGAAAGGGTGAAGGCATCTTGAAAGGGCCCTGTGACGGTGCTGGAGAAACCTCTTCTGAAGTAGGCTTCCCTCAGCTGTCCAATGGCTTCAGTGAGATGAAAGTGCTTTCTGTAGTCGGTGTGAAGGCGTAAGGGACATGGCCTAGACTTTACTCTCTGTGTCGAATGTGCCTACATTCGTGACATGAAGAACGATGTATGGAAATGGAGGATGTGAGCAAGCCTAACGAAGATGGCATACGTGTGTTTAACTCTAAGAACAAATCTATAGTGTTGCCGTCCTTCGACTACCATCTCTTTCGTAAGGTTGGAAGCAGCTTGTTAAGCGTTCTGTGCAAGGAAAGAGATGGAACGCGCGATCCTGTACAGCGAGGAACACGTTGTGCGGAGGGTTTCTCTCCTTTAAGTCCTGTGTCATGCAGGTGGACGGGTCTTCAAATGGACGTGGGCTCGCCTCAGGCCTAGTAGCCTTACACTGAACTCTGAGAAACAAGGCCACGTCAAACAGGCTTTCATGCGAACATCTTGGTTCTTGAAGATAAAGGCCCTTGGAGATATATGTGTTGTTCTCTAAGAGAAGGTTCTTATACTCACCTCTCAAGAAGCAAAACTGCAGGGAAATAGTCTTTCCACTACCACCTATAGGGACGAAGACGGAATCCATTTCCAACGTTCGCAGTGAAGGCACAAATACTGTGTCATGTACCACTGCTTGAGAAAGAAGTTATGTCGAATGTTTCTCCCTACTCAGATCTTGTTTCAGGAAGCTAGAAACGTTTTCGGTTCTTTGCCTGAAAGCGTAAGGGAAATGCCATAGGCTGAATTGTGAAGAAAAATGTGGGTCGAATGTGACCACCAAGTCACAAGTTGTCCCCTATAGAGGTGTGTGTCTGGAAATCGGAGGAAGCGTAAGGAACGTGCTATACACTTAGTTCCACAAAACAACGCTGTGGAGGTGCGGTCCTTCGAGTGCCATCTCCTCTGCTAAGAAACGAACGGATTGAGGCAAAGTGTGAAAGAAAGCAGAGGGGAAGCGTGATCTACCTCACCCGTGGAACAACTTCTTACGGAGGGTTTTCTCAACGAGCACCATTCATGGGTCACGAAGATAGAAGCGTCTTCCAAAGGAGGCGAGTTATGCAGAAGAAAGGCATACACGAATCGGTGCGAAACAAGTCTATCTCAAACGCGACTTCGAGCTCCCATCTGGGTTGGCGAAGAATTCATAGTCACAAAATATATGTGTTGAATCCTAAAGAAAGGGAGTACTATTCATTCTGAGGAAACACCACTACAGAGAAACCGTGTTTCTCCTAACATCTTCCCTGAACATGGTAGACTTTACCAGCGTAAGTGTGAAATCGCGAGGAATGTGCCCCGTGCCTGTCCCACAGACATACTTAGTGTAGAATACCTGTCCCCATTCGAATCTTGTTCTGTGAGAAGTGTTTGCAAGAGTAGGAGATAGAGCAGAAGGAACGTGTCCAGGTTTTCTTTGTGAGAAGGAAATCCATCAGGAAAGCCATACACGTAAGGATGAGAAGCACTTTAGCATGAAACGGTGAAGGCATCTTGAAAGGGCCCTGTGACGGTGCTGGAGAAAACTCTTCGGAAGTAGGCTTCCCTCAGCTGTCCTATGGTTTCAGTGAGATGAAAGTGTTTTCCGTAGTGGCTGTGAAGGCGTAAGGGACATGGCCTAGACTCAACTCTCCGTGTCGAATGTGCCTACAGTCGTGACATGAAGAACGATGTATGGAAATGGAGGCTGTGAGCAAGCCTAAGGAAGATGGCATATGTTTGTTTAACTGTAAGAACAAATCTATGGGGTTGCCGTCCTTCGACTACCATCTCTTTTCCTAAGGTTGGAATCAGCTTGTTAAACGTTGTGTGCAAGGAAAGAGATGGAACGCGCGATCCTGTACAGCGAGGAACACGTTGTGCGGAGGGTTTCTCTCTTTTAAGTCCTGTGCCCTGCAGGTGGATGGGTCTTCAAATGGACGTGGGCTCCCCTCAGGCCTAGTAGCCTTACACTGAACTCTGAGAAACAAGGCCACGTCAAACAGGCTTTCGTGCGAACATCTTGGTTCTTGAAGATAAAGGCCCTTGGAGATATATGTGTTGTTCTCCAGGGGAATGTTCTTATACTCCCCTCTCAAGAAACAAAGCTGCAGGGAAATAGTCTTTCCACTACCACCTATAGGGACGAAGGCGGAAGCCATTTCCAACGTTCGCAGTGAAGGCACAAATACTGTGTCATGTACCACTGCTTGAGAAAAAGTTGTGTCGAAAGTTTCTCCCTACTCAGATCTTGTTTCAGGAAGATAAAAGCGTTTTCAGTTCTTTGCCTGAAAGCGTAAGGAAAATGCAATAGGCTGAATTGTGAAGAAAAAAGTGGGTCGAATGTGACCACCAAGTCACAAGTTGTCCCCTACAGAGGTGTGTGTCTGGAAATCGGAGGAAGCGTAAGGAACGTGCTATACACTTAGTTCCACAAAACAACGCTGTGGAGGGGCGGTCCTTCAACTGCCATCTCCTCTGCTAAGAAACGAACGGATTGAGGCAAAGTGTGAAAGAAAGCAGAGGGGAAGCGTGATCTACCTTACCCGCGGAACAACTTCTTACGGAGGGTTTTCTCAACGAGCACCATTCATGGTTCACGAAGATAGAAGCCTCTTCCAAAGTATGCGAGTTATGCAGAAGAAAGGCATACACGAATGTGTGCGAACCAAGTCTATCTCAAACGCGACTTCGAGCTCCCTTCTGGGTTCGTGAGGAATTCATAGTCACAAAACGTATGTGTTGAATCCTAAACAAAGGGAATACTATTCAGTCTGAAGAAACACCACTGCAGAGAAACCGTGTTTCTACTAACATCATCCCTGAACATGGTAGACTTTTCCAACGTAAGTGTGAAATCGCAAGGAATGAGCCCCGTGCCTATCGCACAGACATACTTAGTGTAGAATGTCTGTCCCCATTCGAATCTTGTTCTGGGAGAAGTGATTTCAGGAGTAGGAGAGAGAGCAGATGGAACGTATGAAGGTTTACATTGTGAGAAGGAAATCCATCAGGAAAGCCATACACGTAAGGATGAGAAACACTTTAGCATGAAAGGGTGAAGGCATCTTGAAAGGGCCCTGTGACGGTGCTGGAGAAACCTCTTCTGAAGTAGGCTTCCCTCAGCTGTCCAATGGCTTCAGTGAGATGAAAGTGCTTTCTGTAGTCGGTGTGAAGGCGTAAGGGACATGGCCTAGACTTAACTCTCTGTGTCGAATGTGCCTACAGTCGTGACATGAAGAACGATGTATGGAAATGGAGGATGTGAGCAAGCCTAAGGAAGATGGCATACGTGTGTTTAACTCTAAGAACAAATCTATAGTGTTGCCGTCCTTCGACTACCATCTCTTTCGTAAGGTTGGAAGCAGCTTGTTAAGCGTTCTGTGCAAGGAAAGAGATGGAACGCGCGATCCTGTACAGCGAGGAACACGTTGTGCGGAGGGTTTCTCTCCTTTAAGTCCTGTGTCATGCAGGTGGACGGGTCTTCAAATGGACGTGGGCTCGCCTCAGGCCTAGTAGCCTTACACTGAACTCTGAGAAACAAGGCCACGTCAAACAGGCTTTCATGCGAACATCTTGGTTCTTGAAGATAAAGGCCCTTGGAGATATATGTGTTGTTCTCTAAGAGAAGGTTCTTATACTCACCTCTCAAGAAGCAAAACTGCAGGGAAATAGTCTTTCCACTACCACCTATAGGGACGAAGACGGAATCCATTTCCAACGTTCGCAGTGAAGGCACAAATACTGTGTCATGTACCACTGCTTGAGAAAGAAGTTATGTCGAATGTTTCTCCCTACTCAGATCTTGTTTCAGGAAGCTAGAAACGTTTTCGGTTCTTTGCCTGAAAGCGTAAGGGAAATGCCATAGGCTGAATTGTGAAGAAAAATGTGGGTCGAATGTGACCACCAAGTCACAAGTTGTCCCCTATAGAGGTGTGTGTCTGGAAATCGGAAGAAGCGTAAGGAACGTGCTATACACTTAGTTCCACAAAACAACGCTGTGGAGGTGCGGTCCTTCGAGTGCCATCTCCTCTGCTAAGAAAGGAACAGATTGAGGCAAAGTGTGAAAGAAAGCAGAGGGGAAGCGTGATCTACCTTACCCGCGGAACAACTTCTTACGGAGGGTTTTCTCAACGAGCACCATTCATGGGTCACGAAGATAGAAGCGTCTTCCAAAGTAGGCGAGTTATGCAGAAGAAAGGCATACACGAATCGGTGCGAAACAAGTCTATCTCAAACGCGACTTCGAGCTCCCATCTGGGTTGGCGAAGAATTCATAGTCACAAAATATATGTGTTGAATCCTAAAGAAAGGGAGTACTATTCATTCTGAGGAAACACCACTACAGAGAAACCGTGTTTCTCCTAACATCTTCCCTGAACATGGTAGACTTTACCAGCGTAAGTGTGAAATCGCGAGGAATGTGCCCCGTGCCTGTCCCACAGACATACTTAGTGTAGAATACCTGTCCCCATTCGAATCTTGTTCTGTGAGAAGTGTTTGCAAGAGTAGGAGATAGAGCAGAAGGAACGTGTCCAGGTTTTCATTGTGAGAAGGAAATCCATCAGGAAAGCCATACACGTAAGGATGAGAAGCACTTTAGGATGAAACGGTGAAGGCATCTTGAAAGGGCCCTGTGACGGTGCTGGAGAAAACTCTTCGGAAGTAGGCTTCCCTCAGCTGTCCTATGGTTTCAGTGAGATGAAAGTGTTTTCCGTAGTGGCTGTGAAGGCGTAAGGGACATGGCCTAGACTCAACTCTCCGTGTCGAATGTGCCTACAGTCGTGACATGAAGAACGATGTATGGAAATGGAGGATGTGAGCAAGCCTAAGGAAGATGGCATATGTTTGTTTAACTGTAAGAACAAATCTATGGGGTTGCCGTCCTTCGACTACCATCTCTTTTCGTAAGGTTGGAATCAGCTTGTTAAACGTTGTGTGCAAGGAAAGAGATGGAACGCGCGATCCTGTACAGCGAGGAACACGTTGTGCGGAGGGTTTCTCTCTTTTAAGTCCTGTGCCCTGCAGGTGGATGGGTCTTCAAATGGACGTGGGCTCGCCTCAGGCCTAGTAGCCTTACACTGAACTCTGAGAAACAAGGCCACGTCAAACAGGCTTTCGTGCGAACATCTTGGTTCTTGAAGATAAAGGCCCTTGGAGATATATGTGTTGTTCTCTAAGGGAATGTTCTTATACTCCCCTCTCAAGAAACAAAGCTGCAGGGAAATAGTCTTTCCACTACCACCTGTAGGGACGAAGACGGAAGCCATTTTCAACGTTCGCAGTGAAGGCACAAATACTGTGTCATGTACCACTGCTTGAGAAAAAGTTGTGTCGAAAGTTTATCCCTACTCAGATCTTGTTTCAGGAAGATAAAAGCGTTTTCAGTTCTTTGCCTGAAAGCGTAAGGTAAATGCAATAGGCTGAATTGTGAAGAAAAAAGTGGGTCGAATGTGACCACCACGTCACATGTTGTCCCCTACAGAGGTGTGTGTCTGGAAATCGGAGGAAGCGTAAGGAACGTGCTATACACTTAGTTCCACAAAACAACGCTGTGGAGGGGCGGTCCTTCGACTGCCATCTCCTCTGCTAAGAAACGAACGGATTGAGGCAAAGTGTGAAAGAAACCAGAGGGGAAGCGTGATCTACCTTACCCGCGGAACAACTTCTTACGGAGGGTTTTCTCAACGAGCACCATTCATGGGTCACGAAGAGAAAGCCTCTTCCAAAGTAGGCGAGTTATGCAGAAGAAAGGCATGCACGAATCGGTGCGAAACAAGTCTATCTCAAACGCGACTTCGAGCTCCCATCTGGGTTGGCGAAGAATTCATAGTCACAAAATATATGTGTTGAATCCTAAAGAAAGGGAGTACTATTCATTCTGAGGAAACACCACTACAGAGAAACCGTGTTTCTCCTAACATCTTCCCTGAACATGGTAGACTTTACCAGCGTAAGTGTGAAATCGCGAGGAATGTGCCCCGTGCCTGTCCCACAGACATACTTAGTGTAGAATACCTGTCCCCTTTCGAATATTGTTCTGTGAGAAGTGTTTGCAAGAGTAGGAGATAGAGCAGAAGGAAATGTGTCAAGGTTTTCATTGTGAGAAGGAAATCCATCAGGAAAGCCATACACGTAAGGATGAGAAGCACTTTAGCATGAAACGGTGAAGGCATCTTGAAAGGGCCCTGTGACGGTGCTGGAGAAAACTCTTCGGAAGTAGGCTTCCCTCAGCTGCCCTATGGTTTCAGTGAGATGAAAGTGTTTTCCGTAGTGGCTGTGAAGGCGTAAGGGACATGGCCTAGACTTAACTCTCCGTGTCGAATGTGCCTACAGTCGTGACATGAAGAACGATGTATGGAAATGGAGGATGTGAGCAAGCCTAAGGAAGATGGCATATGTTTGTTTAACTGTAAGAACAAATCTATGGGGTTGCCTTCCTTCGACTACCATCTCTTTTCGTAAGGTTGGAATCAGCTTGTTAAACGCTGTGTGCAAGGAAAGAGATGGAACGCGCGATCCTGTACAGCGAGGAACACGTTGTGCGGAGGGTTTCTCTCTTTTAAGTCCTGTGCCCTGCAGGTGGATGGGTCTTCAAATGGACGTGGGCTCCCCTCAGGCCTAGTAGCCTTACACTGAACTCTGAGAAACAAGGCCACGTCAAACAGGCTTTCGTGCGAACATCTTGGTTCTTGAAGATAAAGGCCCTTGGAGATATATGTGTTGTTCTCCAAGGGAATGTTCTTATACTCCCCTCTCAAGAAACAAAGCTGCAGGGAAATAGTCTTTCCACTACCACCTATAGGGACGAAGGCGGAAGCCATTTCCAACGTTCGCAGTGAAGGCACAAATACTGTGTCATGTACCACTGCTTGAGAAAAAGTTGTGTCGAAAGTTTCTCCCTACTCAGATCTTGTTTCAGGAAGATAAAAGCGTTTTCAGTTCTTTGCCTGAAAGCGTAAGGAAAATGCAATAGGCTGAATTGTGAAGAAAAAAGTGGGTCGAATGTGACCACCACGTCACAAGTTGTCCCCTACAGAGGTGTGTGTCTGGAAATCGGAGGAAGCGTAAGGAACGTGCTATACACTTAGTTCCACAAAACAACGCTGTGGAGGGGCGGTCCTTCAACTGCCATCTCCTCTGCTAAGAAACGAACGGATTGAGGCAAAGTGTGAAAGAAAGCAGAGGGGAAGCGTGATCTACCTTACCCGCGGAACAACTTCTTACGGAGGGTTTTCTCAACGAGCACCATTCATGGTTCACGAAGATAGAAGCCTCTTCCAAAGTATGCGAGTTATGCAGAAGAAAGGCATACACGAATGTGTGGAACCAAGTCTATCTCAAACGCGACTTCGAGCTCCCTTCTGGGTTCGTGAGGAATTCATAGTCACAAAACGTATGTGTTGAATCCTAAACAAAGGGAATACTATTCAGTCTGAAGAAACACCACTGCAGAGAAACCGTGTTTCTACTAACATCATCCCTGAACATGGTAGACTTTTCCAACGTAAGTGTGAAATCGGAAGGAATGAGCCCCGTGCCTATCCCACAGACATACTTAGTGTAGAATGTCTGTCCCCATTCGAATCTTGTTCTGGGAGAAGTGATTTCAGGAGTAGGAGAGAGAGCAGATGGAACGTATGAAGGTTTACATTGTGAGAAGGAAATCCATCAGGAAAGCCATACACGTAAGGATGAGAAACACTTTAGCATGAAAGGGTGAAGGCATCTTGAAAGGGCCCTGTGACGGTGCTGGAGAAACCTCTTCTGAAGTAGGCTTCCCTCAGCTGTCCAATGGCTTCAGTGAGATGAAAGTGCTTTCTGTAGTCGGTGTGAAGGCGTAAGGGACATGGCCTAGACTTAACTCTCTGTGTCGAATGTGCCTACAGTCGTGACATGAAGAACGATGTATGGAAATGGAGGATGTGAGCAAGCCTAAGGAAGATGGCATACGTGTGTTTAACTCTAAGAACAAATCTATAGTGTTGCCGTCCTTCGACTACCATCTCTTTCGTAAGGTTGGAAGCAGCTTGTTAAGCGTTCTGTGCAAGGAAAGAGATGGAACGCGCGATCCTGTACAGCGAGGAACACGTTGTGCGGAGGGTTTCTCTCCTTTAAGTCCTGTGTCATGCAGGTGGACGGGTCTTCAAATGGACGTGGGCTCGCCTCAGGCCTAGTAGCCTTACACTGAACTCTGAGAAACAAGGGCACGTCAAACAGGCTTTCATGCGAACATCTTGGTTCTTGAAGATAAAGGCCCTTGGAGATATATGTGTTGTTCTCTAAGAGAAGGTTCTTATACTCACCTCTCAAGAAGCAAAACTGCAGGGAAATAGTCTTTCCACTACCACCTATAGGGACGAAGACGGAATCCATTTCCAACGTTCGCAGTGAAGGCACAAATACTGTGTCATGTACCACTGCTTGAGAAAGAAGTTATGTCGAATGTTTCTCCCTACTCAGATCTTGTTTCAGGAAGCTAGAAACGTTTTCGGTTCTTTGCCTGAAAGCGTAAGGGAAATGCCATAGGCTGAATTGTGAAGAAAAATGTGGGTCGAATGTGACCACCAAGTCACAAGTTGTCCCCTATAGAGGTGTGTGTCTGGAAATCGGAGGAAGCGTAAGGAACGTGCTATACACTTAGTTCCACAAAACAACGCTGTGGAGGTGCGGTCCTTCGAGTGCCATCTCCTCTGCTAAGAAACGAACGGATTGAGGCAAAGTGTGAAAGAAAGCAGAGGGGAAGCGTGATCTACCTTACCCGCGGAACAACTTCTTACGGAGGGTTTTCTCAACGAGCACCATTCATGGGTCACGAAGATAGAAGCGTCTTCCAAAGTAGGCGAGTTATGCAGAAGAAAGGCATACACGAATCGGTGCGAAACAAGTCTATCTCAAACGCGACTTCGAGCTCCCATCTGGGTTGGCGAAGAATTCATAGTCACAAAATATATGTGTTGAATCCTAAAGAAAGGGAGTACTATTCATTCTGAGGAAACACCACTACAGAGAAACCGTGTTTCTCCTAACATCTTCCCTGAACATGGTAGACTTTACCAGCGTAAGTGTGAAATCGCGAGGAATGTGCCCCGTGCCTGTCCCACAGACATACTTAGTGTAGAATACCTGTCCCCATTCGAATCTTGTTCTGTGAGAAGTGTTTGCAAGAGTAGGAGATAGAGCAGAAGGAACGTGTCCAGGTTTTCATTGTGAGAAGGAAATCCATCAGGAAAGCCATACACGTAAGGATGAGAAGCACTTTAGCATGAAACGGTGAAGGCATCTTGAAAGGGCCCTGTGACGGTGCTGGAGAAAACTCTTCGGAAGTAGGCTTCCCTCAGCTGTCCTATGGTTTCAGTGAGATGAAAGTGTTTTCCGTAGTGGCTGTGAAGGCGTAAGGGACATGGCCTAGACTCAACTCTCCGTGTCGAATGTGCCTACAGTCGTGACATGAAGAACGATGTATGGAAATGGAGGATGTGAGCAAGCCTAAGGAAGATGGCATATGTTTGTTTAACTGTAAGAACAAATCTATGGGGTTGCCGTCCTTCGACTACCATCTCTTTTCGTAAGGTTGGAATCAGCTTGTTAAACGCTGTGTGCAAGGAAAGAGATGGAACGCGCGATCCTGTACAGCGAGGAACACGTTGTGCGGAGGGTTTCTCTCTTTTAAGTCCGGTGCCCTGCAGGTGGATGGGTCTTCAAATGGACGTGGGCTCCCCTCAGGCCTAGTAGCCTTACACTGAACTCTGAGAAACAAGGCCACGTCAAACAGGCTTTCGTGCGAACATCTTGGTTCTTGAAGATAAAGGCCCTTGGAGATATATGTGTTGTTCTCCAAGGGAATGTTCTTATACTCCCCTCTCAAGAAACAAAGCTGCAGGGAAATAGTCTTTCCACTACCACCTATAGGGACGAAGGCGGAAGCCATTTCCAACGTTCGCAGTGAAGGCACAAATACTGTGTCATGTACCACTGCTTGAGAAAAAGTTGTGTCGAAAGTTTCTCCCTACTCAGATCTTGTTTCAGGAAGATAAAAGCGTTTTCAGTTCTTTGCCTGAAAGCGTAAGGAAAATGCAATAGGCTGAATTGTGAAGAAAAAAGTGGGTCGAATGTGACCACCAAGTCACAAGTTGTCCCCTACAGAGGTGTGTGTCTGGAAATCGGAGGAAGCGTAAGGAACGTGCTATACACTTAGTTCCACAAAACAACGCTGTGGAGGGGCGGTCCTTCAACTGCCATCTCCTCTGCTAAGAAACGAACGGATTGAGGCAAAGTGTGAAAGAAAGCAGAGGGGAAGCGTGATCTACCTTACCCGCGGAACAACTTCTTACGGAGGGTTTTCTCAACGAGCACCATTCATGGTTCACGAAGATAGAAGCCTATTCCAAAGTATGCGAGTTATGCAGAAGAAAGGCATACACGAATGTGTGCGAACCAAGTCTATCTCAAACGCGACTTCGAGCTCCCTTCTGGGTTCGTGAGGAATTCATAGTCACAAAACGTATGTGTTGAATCCTAAACAAAGGGAATACTATTCAGTCTGAAGAAACACCACTGCAGAGAAACCGTGTTTCTACTAACATCATCCCTGAACATGGTAGACTTTTCCAACGTAAGTGTGAAATCGCAAGGAATGAGCCCCGTGCCTATCCCACAGACATACTTAGTGTAGAATGTCTGTCCCCATTCGAATCTTGTTCTGGGAGAAGTGATTTCAGGAGTAGGAGAGAGAGCAGATGGAACGTGTGAAGGTTTACATTGTGAGAAGGAAATCCATCAGGAAAGCCATACACGTAAGGATGAGAAACACTTTAGCATGAAAGGGTGAAGGCATCTTGAAAGGGCCCTGTGACGGTGCTGGAGAAACCTCTTCTGAAGTAGGCTTCCCTCAGCTGTCCAATGGCTTCAGTGAGATGAAAGTGCTTTCTGTAGTCGGTGTGAAGGCGTAAGGGACATGGCCTAGACTTAACTCTCTGTGTCGAATGTGCCTACAGTCGTGACATGAAGAACGATGTATGGAAATGGAGGATGTGAGCAAGCCTAAGGAAGATGGCATACGTGTGTTTAACTCTAAGAACAAATCTATAGTGTTGCCGTCCTTCGACTACCATCTCTTTCGTAAGGTTGGAAGCAGCTTGTTAAGCGTTCTGTGCAAGGAAAGAGATGGAACGCGCGATCCTGTACAGCGAGGAACACGTTGTGCGGAGGGTTTCTCTCCTTTAAGTCCTGTGTCATGCAGGTGGACGGGTCTTCAAATGGACGTGGGCTCGCCTCAGGCCTAGTAGCCTTACACTGAACTCTGAGAAACAAGGCCACGTCAAACAGGCTTTCATGCGAACATCTTGGTTCTTGAAGATAAAGGCCCTTGGAGATATATGTGTTGTTCTCTAAGAGAAGGTTCTTATACTCACCTCTCAAGAAGCAAAACTGCAGGGAAATAGTCTTTCCACTACAACCTATAGGGACGAAGACGGAATCCATTTCCAACGTTCGCAGTGAAGGCACAAATACTGTGTCATGTACCACTGCTTGAGAAAGAAGTTATGTCGAATGTTTCTCCCTACTCAGATCTTGTTTCAGGAAGCTAGAAACGTTTTCGGTTCTTTGCCTGAAAGCGTAAGGGAAATGCCATAGGCTGAATTGTGAAGAAAAATGTGGGTCGAATGTGACCACCAAGTCACAAGTTGTCCCCTATAGAGGTGTGTGTCTGGAAATCGGAGGAAGCGTAAGGAACGTGCTATACACTTAGTTCCACAAAACAACGCTGTGGAGGTGCGGTCCTTCGAGTGCCATCTCCTCTGCTAAGAAAGGAACGGATTGAGGCAAAGTGTGAAAGAAAGCAGAGGGGAAGCGTGATCTACCTTACCCGCGGAACAACTTCTTACGGAGGGTTTTCTCAACGAGCACCATTCATGGGTCACGAAGATAGAAGCGTCTTCCAAAGTAGGCGAGTTATGCAGAAGAAAGGCATACACGAATCGGTGCGAAACAAGTCTATCTCAAACGCGACTTCGAGCTCCCATCTGGGTTGGCGAAGAATTCATAGTCACAAAATATATGTGTTGAATCCTAAAGAAAGGGAGTACTATTCATTCTGAGGAAACACCACTACAGAGAAACCGTGTTTCTCCTAACATCTTCCCTGAACATGGTAGACTTTACCAGCGTAAGTGTGAAATCGCGAGGAATGTGCCCCGTGCCTGTCCCACAGACATACTTAGTGTAGAATACCTGTCCCCATTCGAATCTTGTTCTGTGAGAAGTGTTTGCAAGAGTAGGAGATAGAGCAGAAGGAACGTGTCCAGGTTTTCATTGTGAGAAGGAAATCCATCAGGAAAGCCATACACGTAAGGATGAGAAGCACTTTAGCATGAAACGGTGAAGGCATCTTGAAAGGGCCCTGTGACGGTGCTGGAGAAAACTCTTCGGAAGTAGGCTTCCCTCAGCTGTCCTATGGTTTCAGTGAGATGAAAGTGTTTTCCGTAGTGGCTGTGAAGGCGTAAGGGACATGGTCTAGACTCAACTCTCCATGTCGAATGTGCCTACAGTCGTGACATGAAGAACGATGTATGGAAATGGAGGCTGTGAGCAAGCCTAAGGAAGATGGCATATGTTTGTTTAACTGTAAGAACAAATCTATGGGGTTGCCGTCCTTCGACTACCATCTCTTTTCGTAAGGTTGGAATCAGCTTGTTAAACGTTGTGTGCAAGGAAAGAGATGGAACGCGCGATCCTGTACAGCGAGGAACACGTTGTGCGGAGGGTTTCTCTCTTTTAAGTCCTGTGCCCTGCAGGTGGATGGGTCTTCAAATGGACGTGGGCTCGCCTCAGGCCTAGTAGCCTTACACTGAACTCTGAGAAACAAGGCCACGTCAAACAGGCTTTCGTGCGAACATCTTGGTTCTTGAAGATAAAGGCCCTTGGAGATATATGTGTTGTTCTCTAAGGGAATGTTCTTATACTCCCCTCTCAAGAAACAAAGCTGCAGGGAAATAGTCTTTCCACTACCACCTGTAGGGACGAAGACGGAAGCCATTTTCAACGTTCGCAGTGAAGGCACAAATACTGTGTCATGTACCACTGCTTGAGAAAAAGTTGTGTCGAAAGTTTCTCCCTACTCAGATCTTGTTTCAGGAAGATAAAAGCGTTTTCAGTTCTTTGCCTGAAAGCGTAAGGTAAATGCAATAGGCTGAATTGTGAAGAAAAAAGTGGGTCGAATGTGACCACCACGTCACATGTTGTCCCCTACAGAGGTCTGTGTCTGGAAATCGGAGGAAGCGTAAGGAACGTGCTATACACTTAGTTCCACAAAACAACGCTGTGGAGGGGCGGTCCTTCGACTGCCATCTCCTCTGCTAAGAAACGAACGGATTGAGGCAAAGTGTGAAAGAAACCAGAGGGGAAGCGTGATCTACCTTACCCGCGGAACAACTTCTTACGGAGGGTTTTCTCAACGAGCACCATTCATGGGTCACGAAGAGAGAAGCCTCTTCCAAAGTATGCGAGTTATGCAGAAGAAAGGCATACAGGAATCGGTGCGAAACAAGTCTATCTCAAACGCGACTTCGAGCTCCCATCTGGGTTGGCGAAGAATTCATAGTCACAAAATATATGTGTTGAATCCTAAAGAAAGGGAGTACTATTCATTCTGAGGAAACACCACTACAGAGAAACCGTGTTTCTCCTAACATCTTCCCTGAACATGGTAGACTTTACCAGCGTAAGTGTGAAATCGCGAGGAATGTGCCCCGTGCCTGTCCCACAGACATACTTAGTGTAGAATACCTGTCCCCATTCGAATCTTGTTCTGTGAGAAGTGTTTGCAAGAGTAGGAGATAGAGCAGAAGGAAAGTGTCAAGGTTTTCATTGTGAGAAGGAAATCCATCAGGAAAGCCATACACGTAAGGATGAGAAGCACTTTAGCATGAAACGGTGAAGGCATTTTGAAAGGGCCCTGTGACGGTGCTGGAGAAAACTCTTCGGAAGTAGGCTTCCCTCAGCTGCCCTATGGTTTCAGTGAGATGAAAGTGTTTTCCGTAGTGGCTGTGAAGGCGTAAGGGACATGGCCTAGACTTAACTCTCCGTGTCGAATGTGCCTACAGTCGTGACATGAAGAACGATGTATGGAAATGGAGGATGTGAGCAAGCCTAAGGAAGATGGCATATGTTTGTTTAACTGTAAGAACAAATCTATGGGGTTGCCGTCCTTCGACTACCATCTCTTTTCGTAAGGTTGGAATCAGCTTGTTAAACGCTGTGTGCAAGGAAAGAGATGGAACGCGCGATCCTGTACAGCGAGGAACACGTTGTGCGGAGGGTTTCTCTCTTTTAAGTCCGGTGCCCTGCAGGTGGATGGGTCTTCAAATGGACGTGGGCTCCCCTCAGGCCTAGTAGCCTTACACTGAACTCTGAGAAACAAGGCCACGTCAAACAGGCTTTCGTGCGAACATCTTGGTTCTTGAAGATAAAGGCCCTTGGAGATATATGTGTTGTTCTCCAAGGGAATGTTCTTATACTCCCCTCTCAAGAAACAAAGCTGCAGGGAAATAGTCTTTCCACTACCACCTATAGGGACGAAGGCGGAAGCCATTTCCAACGTTCGCAGTGAAGGCACAAATACTGTGTCATGTACCACTGCTTGAGAAAAAGTTGTGTCGAAAGTTTCTCCCTACTCAGATCTTGTTTCAGGAAGATAAAAGCGTTTTCAGTTCTTTGCCTGAAAGCGTAAGGAAAATGCAATAGGCTGAATTGTGAAGAAAAAAGTGGGTCGAATGTGACCACCAAGTCACAAGTTGTCCCCTACAGAGGTGTGTGTCTGGAAATCGGAGGAAGCGTAAGGAACGTGCTATACACTTAGTTCCACAAAACAACGCTGTGGAGGGGCGGTCCTTCAACTGCCATCTCCTCTGCTAAGAAACGAACGGATTGAGGCAAAGTGTGAAAGAAAGCAGAGGGGAAGCGTGATCTACCTTACCCGCGGAACAACTTCTTACGGAGGGTTTTCTCAACGAGCACCATTCATGGTTCACGAAGATAGAAGCCTCTTCCAAAGTATGCGAGTTATGCAGAAGAAAGGCATACACGAATGTGTGCGAACCAAGTCTATCTCAAACGCGACTTCGAGCTCCCTTCTGGGTTCGTGAGGAATTCATAGTCACAAAACGTATGTGTTGAATCCTAAACAAAGGGAATACTATTCAGTCTGAAGAAACACCACTGCAGAGAAACCGTGTTTCTACTAACATCATCCCTGAACATGGTAGACTTTTCCAACGTAAGTGTGAAATCGCAAGGAATGAGCCCCGTGCCTATCCCACAGACATACTTAGTGTAGAATGTCTGTCCCCATTCGAATCTTGTTCTGGGAGAAGTGATTTCAGGAGTAGGAGAGAGAGCAGATGGAACGTATGAAGGTTTACATTGTGAGAAGGAAATCCATCAGGAAAGCCATACACGTAAGGATGAGAAACACTTTAGCATGAAAGGGTGAAGGCATCTTGAAAGGGCCCTGTGACGGTGCTGGAGAAACCTCTTCTGAAGTAGGCTTCCCTCAGCTGTCCAATGGCTTCAGTGAGATGAAAGTGCTTTCTGTAGTCGGTGTGAAGGCGTAAGGGACATGGCCTAGACTTAACTCTCTGTGTCGAATGTGCCTACAGTCGTGACATGAAGAACGATGTATGGAAATGGAGGATGTGAGCAAGCCTAAGGAAGATGGCATACGTGTGTTTAACTCTAAGAACAAATCTATAGTGTTGCCGTCCTTCGACTACCATCTCTTTCGTAAGGTTGGAAGCAGCTTGTTAAGCGTTCTGTGCAAGGAAAGAGATGGAACGCGCGATCCTGTACAGCGAGGAACACGTTGTGCGGAGGGTTTCTCTCCTTTAAGTCCTGTGTCATGCAGGTGGACGGGTCTTCAAATGGACGTGGGCTCGCCTCAGGCCTAGTAGCCTTACACTGAACTCTGAGAAACAAGGCCACGTCAAACAGGCTTTCATGCGAACATCTTGGTTCTTGAAGATAAAGGCCCTTGGAGATATATGTGTTGTTCTCTAAGAGAAGGTTCTTATACTCACCTCTCAAGAAGCAAAACTGCAGGGAAATAGTCTTTCCACTACCACCTATAGGGACGAAGACGGAATCCATTTCCAACGTTCGCAGTGAAGGCACAAATACTGTGTCATGTACCACTGCTTGAGAAAGAAGTTATGTCGAATGTTTCTCCCTACTCAGATCTTGTTTCAGGAAGCTAGAAACGTTTTCGGTTCTTTGCCTGAAAGCGTAAGGGAAATGCCATAGGCTGAATTGTGAAGAAAAATGTGGGTCGAATGTGACCACCAAGTCACAAGTTGTCCCCTATAGAGGTGTGTGTCTGGAAATCGGAGGAAGCGTAAGGAACGTGCTATACACTTAGTTCCACAAAACAACGCTGTGGAGGTGCGGTCCTTCGAGTGCCATCTCCTCTGCTAAGAAAGGAACGGATTGAGGCAAAGTGTGAAAGAAAGCAGAGGGGAAGCGTGATCTACCTTACCCGCGGAACAACTTCTTACGGAGGGTTTTCTCAACGAGCACCATTCATGGGTCACGAAGATAGAAGCGTCTTCCAAAGTAGGCGAGTTATGCAGAAGAAAGGCATACACGAATCGGTGCGAAACAAGTCTATCTCAAACGCGACTTCGAGCTCCCATCTGGGTTGGCGAAGAATTCATAGTCACAAAATATATGTGTTGAATCCTAAAGAAAGGGAGTACTATTCATTCTGAGGAAACACCACTACAGAGAAACCGTGTTTCTCCTAACATCTTCCCTGAACATGGTAGACTTTACCAGCGTAAGTGTGAAATCGCGAGGAATGTGCCCCGTGCCTGTCCCACAGACATACTTAGTGTAGAATACCTGTCCCCATTCGAATCTTGTTCTGTGAGAAGTGTTTGCAAGAGTAGGAGATAGAGCAGAAGGAACGTGTCCAGGTTTTCATTGTGAGAAGGAAATCCATCAGGAAAGCCATACACGTAAGGATGAGAAGCACTTTAGCATGAAACGGTGAAGGCATCTTGAAAGGGCCCTGTGACGGTGCTGGAGAAAACTCTTCGGAAGTAGGCTTCCCTCAGCTGTCCTATGGTTTCAGTGAGATGAAAGTGTTTTCCGTAGTGGCTGTGAAGGCGTAAGGGACATGGTCTAGACTCAACTCTCCGTGTCGAATGTGCCTACAGTCGTGACATGAAGAACGATGTATGGAAATGGAGGCTGTGAGCAAGCCTAAGGAAGATGGCATATGTTTGTTTAACTGTAAGAACAAATCTATGGGGTTGCCGTCCTTCGACTACCATCTCTTTTCGTAAGGTTGGAATCAGCTTGTTAAACGTTGTGTGCAAGGAAAGAGATGGAACGCGCGATCCTGTACAGCGAGGAACACGTTGTGCGGAGGGTTTCTCTCTTTTAAGTCCTGAGCCCTGCAGGTGGATGGGTCTTCAAATGGACGTGGGCTCGCCTCAGGCCTAGTAGCCTTACACTGAACTCTGAGAAACAAGGCCACGTCAAACAGGCTTTCGTGCGAACATCTTGGTTCTTGAAGATAAAGGCCCTTGGAGATATATGTGTTGTTCTCTAAGGGAATGTTCTTATACTCCCCTCTCAAGAAACAAAGCTGCAGGGAAATAGTCTTTCCACTACCACCTGTAGGGACGAAGACGGAAGCCATTTTCAACGTTCGCAGTGAAGGCACAAATACTGTGTCATGTACCACTGCTTGAGAAAAAGTTGTGTCGAAAGTTTCTCCCTACTCAGATCTTGTTTCAGGAAGATAAAAGCGTTTTCAGTTCTTTGCCTGAAAGCGTAAGGTAAATGCAATAGGCTGAATTGTGAAGAAAAAAGTGGGTCGAATGTGACCACCACGTCACATGTTGTCCCCTACAGAGGTGTGTGTCTGGAAATCGGAGGAAGCGTAAGGAACGTGCTATACACTTAGTTCCACAAAACAACGCTGTGGAGGGGCGGTCCTTCGACTGCCATCTCCTCTGCTAAGAAACGAACGGATTGAGGCAAAGTGTGAAAGAAACCAGAGGGGAAGCGTGATCTACCTTACCCGCGGAACAACTTCTTACGGAGGGTTTTCTCAACGAGCACCATTCATGGGTCACGAAGAGAAAGCCTCTTCCAAAGTAGGCGAGTTATGCAGAAGAAAGGCATGCACGAATCGGTGCGAAACAAGTCTATCTCAAACGCGACTTCGAGCTCCCATCTGGGTTGGCGAAGAATTCATAGTCACAAAATATATGTGTTGAATCCTAAAGAAAGGGAGTACTATTCATTCTGAGGAAACACCACTACAGAGAAACCGTGTTTCTCCTAACATCTTCCCTGAACATGGTAGACTTTACCAGCGTAAGTGTGAAATCGCGAGGAATGTGCCCCGTGCCTGTCCCACAGACATACTTAGTGTAGAATACCTGTCCCCTTTCGAATATTGTTCTGTGAGAAGTGTTTGCAAGAGTAGGAGATAGAGCAGAAGGAAATGTGTCAAGGTTTTCATTGTGAGAAGGAAATCCATCAGGAAAGCCATACACGTAAGGATGAGAAGCACTTTAGCATGAAACGGTGAAGGCATCTTGAAAGGGCCCTGTGACGGTGCTGGAGAAAACTCTTCGGAAGTAGGCTTCCCTCAGCTGCCCTATGGTTTCAGTGAGATGAAAGTGTTTTCCGTAGTGGCTGTGAAGGCGTAAGGGACATGGCCTAGACTTAACTCTCCGTGTCGAATGTGCCTACAGTCGTGACATGAAGAACGATGTATGGAAATGGAGGATGTGAGCAAGCCTAAGGAAGATGGCATATGTTTGTTTAACTGTAAGAACAAATCTATGGGGTTGCCTTCCTTCGACTACCATCTCTTTTCGTAAGGTTGGAATCAGCTTGTTAAACGCTGTGTGCAAGGAAAGAGATGGAACGCGCGATCCTGTACAGCGAGGAACACGTTGTGCGGAGGGTTTCTCTCTTTTAAGTCCTGTGCCCTGCAGGTGGATGGGTCTTCAAATGGACGTGGGCTCCCCTCAGGCCTAGTAGCCTTACACTGAACTCTGAGAAACAAGGCCACGTCAAACAGGCTTTCGTGCGAACATCTTGGTTCTTGAAGATAAAGGCCCTTGGAGATATATGTGTTGTTCTCCAAGGGAATGTTCTTATACTCCCCTCTCAAGAAACAAAGCTGCAGGGAAATAGTCTTTCCACTACCACCTATAGGGACGAAGGCGGAAGCCATTTCCAACGTTCGCAGTGAAGGCACAAATACTGTGTCATGTACCACTGCTTGAGAAAAAGTTGTGTCGAAAGTTTCTCCCTACTCAGATCTTGTTTCAGGAAGATAAAAGCGTTTTCAGTTCTTTGCCTGAAAGCGTAAGGAAAATGCAATAGGCTGAATTGTGAAGAAAAAAGTGGGTCGAATGTGACCACCACGTCACAAGTTGTCCCCTACAAAGGTGTGTGTCTGGAAATCGGAGGAAGCGTAAGGAACGTGCTATACACTTAGTTCCACAAAACAACGCTGTGGAGGGGCGGTCCTTCAACTGCCATCTCCTCTGCTAAGAAACGAACGGATTGAGGCAAAGTGTGAAAGAAAGCAGAGGGGAAGCGTGATCTACCTTACCCGCGGAACAACTTCTTACGGAGGGTTTTCTCAACGAGCACCATTCATGGTTCACGAAGATAGAAGCCTCTTCCAAAGTATGCGAGTTATGCAGAAGAAAGGCATACACGAATGTGTGCGAACCAAGTCTATCTCAAACGCGACTTCGAGCTCCCTTCTGGGTTCGTGAGGAATTCATAGTCACAAAACGTATGTGTTGAATCCTAAACAAAGGGAATACTATTCAGTCTGAAGAAACACCACTGCAGAGAAACCGTGTTTCTACTAACATCATCCCTGAACATGGTAGACTTTTCCAACGTAAGTGTGAAATCGCAAGGAATGAGCCCCGTGCCTATCCCACAGACATACTTAGTGTAGAATGTCTGTCCCCATTCGAATCTTGTTCTGGGAGAAGTGATTTCAGGAGTAGGAGAGAGAGCAGATGGAACGTATGAAGGTTTACATTGTGAGAAGGAAATCCATCAGGAAAGCCATACACGTAAGGATGAGAAACACTTTAGCATGAAAGGGAGAAGGCATCTTGAAAGGGCCCTGTGACGGTGCTGGAGAAACCTCTTCTGAAGTAGGCTTCCCTCAGCTGTCCAATGGCTTCAGTGAGATGAAAGTGCTTTCTGTAGTCGGTGTGAAGGCGTAAGGGACATGGCCTAGACTTAACTCTCTGTGTCGAATGTGCCTACAGTCGTGACATGAAGAACGATGTATGGAAATGGAGGATGTGAGCAAGCCTAAGGAAGATGGCATACGTGTGTTTAACTCTAAGAACAAATCTATAGTGTTGCCGTCCTTCGACTACCATCTCTTTCGTAAGGTTGGAAGCAGCTTGTTAAGCGTTCTGTGCAAGGAAAGAGATGGAACGCGCGATCCTGTACAGCGAGGAACACGTTGTGCGGAGGGTTTCTCTCCTTTAAGTCCTGTGTCATGCAGGTGGACGGGTCTTCAAATGGACGTGGGCTCGCCTCAGGCCTAGTAGCCTTACACTGAACTCTGAGAAACAAGGGCACGTCAAACAGGCTTTCATGCGAACATCTTGGTTCTTGAAGATAAAGGCCCTTGGAGATATATGTGTTGTTCTCTAAGAGAAGGTTCTTATACTCACCTCTCAAGAAGCAAAACTGCAGGGAAATAGTCTTTCCACTACCACCTATAGGGACGAAGACGGAATCCATTTCCAACGTTCGCAGTGAAGGCACAAATACTGTGTCATGTACCACTGCTTGAGAAAGAAGTTATGTCGAATGTTTCTCCCTACTCAGATCTTGTTTCAGGAAGCTAGAAACGTTTTCGGTTCTTTGCCTGAAAGCGTAAGGGAAATGCCATAGGCTGAATTGTGAAGAAAAATGTGGGTCGAATGTGACCACCAAGTCACAAGTTGTCCCCTATAGAGGTGTGTGTCTGGAAATCGGAGGAAGCGTAAGGAACGTGCTATACACTTAGTTCCACAAAACAACGCTGTGGAGGTGCGGTCCTTCGAGTGCCATCTCCTCTGCTAAGAAACGAACGGATTGAGGCAAAGTGTGAAAGAAAGCAGAGGGGAAGCGTGATCTACCTTACCCGCGGAACAACTTCTTACGGAGGGTTTTCTCAACGAGCACCATTCATGGGTCACGAAGATAGAAGCGTCTTCCAAAGTAGGCGAGTTATGCAGAAGAAAGGCATACACGAATCGGTGCGAAACAAGTCTATCTCAAACGCGACTTCGAGCTCCCATCTGGGTTGGCGAAGAATTCATAGTCACAAAATATATGTGTTGAATCCTAAAGAAAGGGAGTACTATTCATTCTGAGGAAACACCACTACAGAGAAACCGTGTTTCTCCTAACATCTTCCCTGAACATGGTAGACTTTACCAGCGTAAGTGTGAAATCGCGAGGAATGTGCCCCGTGCCTGTCCCACAGACATACTTAGTGTAGAATACCTGTCCCCATTCGAATCTTGTTCTGTGAGAAGTGTTTGCAAGAGTAGGAGATAGAGCAGAAGGAACGTGTCCAGGTTTTCATTGTGAGAAGGAAATCCATCAGGAAAGCCATACACGTAAGGATGAGAAGCACTTTAGCATGAAACGGTGAAGGCATCTTGAAAGGGCCCTGTGACGGTGCTGGAGAAAACTCTTCGGAAGTAGGCTTCCCTCAGCTGTCCTATGGTTTCAGTGAGATGAAAGTGTTTTCCGTAGTGGCTGTGAAGGCGTAAGGGACATGGCCTAGACTCAACTCTCCGTGTCGAATGTGCCTACAGTCGTGACATGAAGAACGATGTATGGAAATGGAGGATGTGAGCAAGCCTAAGGAAGATGGCATATGTTTGTTTAACTGTAAGAACAAATCTATGGGGTTGCCGTCCTTCGACTACCATCTCTTTTCGTAAGGTTGGAATCAGCTTGTTAAACGCTGTGTGCAAGGAAAGAGATGGAACGCGCGATCCTGTACAGCGAGGAACACGTTGTGCGGAGGGTTTCTCTCTTTTAAGTCCGGTGCCCTGCAGGTGGATGGGTCTTCAAATGGACGTGGGCTCCCCTCAGGCCTAGTAGCCTTACACTGAACTCTGAGAAACAAGGCCACGTCAAACAGGCTTTCGTGCGAACATCTTGGTTCTTGAAGATAAAGGCCCTTGGAGATATATGTGTTGTTCTCCAAGGGAATGTTCTTATACTCCCCTCTCAAGAAACAAAGCTGCAGGGAAATAGTCTTTCCACTACCACCTATAGGGACGAAGGCGGAAGCCATTTCCAACGTTCGCAGTGAAGGCACAAATACTGTGTCATGTACCACTGCTTGAGAAAAAGTTGTGTCGAAAGTTTCTCCCTACTCAGATCTTGTTTCAGGAAGATAAAAGCGTTTTCAGTTCTTTGCCTGAAAGCGTAAGGAAAATGCAATAGGCTGAATTGTGAAGAAAAAAGTGGGTCGAATGTGACCACCAAGTCACAAGTTGTCCCCTACAGAGGTGTGTGTCTGGAAATCGGAGGAAGCGTAAGGAACGTGCTATACACTTAGTTCCACAAAACAACGCTGTGGAGGGGCGGTCCTTCAACTGCCATCTCCTCTGCTAAGAAACGAACGGATTGAGGCAAAGTGTGAAAGAAAGCAGAGGGGAAGCGTGATCTACCTTACCCGCGGAACAACTTCTTACGGAGGGTTTTCTCAACGAGCACCATTCATGGTTCACGAAGATAGAAGCCTATTCCAAAGTATGCGAGTTATGCAGAAGAAAGGCATACACGAATGTGTGCGAACCAAGTCTATCTCAAACGCGACTTCGAGCTCCCTTCTGGGTTCGTGAGGAATTCATAGTCACAAAACGTATGTGTTGAATCCTAAACAAAGGGAATACTATTCAGTCTGAAGAAACACCACTGCAGAGAAACCGTGTTTCTACTAACATCATCCCTGAACATGGTAGACTTTTCCAACGTAAGTGTGAAATCGCAAGGAATGAGCCCCGTGCCTATCCCACAGACATACTTAGTGTAGAATGTCTGTCCCCATTCGAATCTTGTTCTGGGAGAAGTGATTTCAGGAGTAGGAGAGAGAGCAGATGGAACGTGTGAAGGTTTACATTGTGAGAAGGAAATCCATCAGGAAAGCCATACACGTAAGGATGAGAAACACTTTAGCATGAAAGGGTGAAGGCATCTTGAAAGGGCCCTGTGACGGTGCTGGAGAAACCTCTTCTGAAGTAGGCTTCCCTCAGCTGTCCAATGGCTTCAGTGAGATGAAAGTGCTTTCTGTAGTCGGTGTGAAGGCGTAAGGGACATGGCCTAGACTTAACTCTCTGTGTCGAATGTGCCTACAGTCGTGACATGAAGAACGATGTATGGAAATGGAGGATGTGAGCAAGCCTAAGGAAGATGGCATACGTGTGTTTAACTCTAAGAACAAATCTATAGTGTTGCCGTCCTTCGACTACCATCTCTTTCGTAAGGTTGGAAGCAGCTTGTTAAGCGTTCTGTGCAAGGAAAGAGATGGAACGCGCGATCCTGTACAGCGAGGAACACGTTGTGCGGAGGGTTTCTCTCCTTTAAGTCCTGTGTCATGCAGGTGGACGGGTCTTCAAATGGACGTGGGCTCGCCTCAGGCCTAGTAGCCTTACACTGAACTCTGAGAAACAAGGCCACGTCAAACAGGCTTTCATGCGAACATCTTGGTTCTTGAAGATAAAGGCCCTTGGAGATATATGTGTTGTTCTCTAAGAGAAGGTTCTTATACTCACCTCTCAAGAAGCAAAACTGCAGGGAAATAGTCTTTCCACTACAACCTATAGGGACGAAGACGGAATCCATTTCCAACGTTCGCAGTGAAGGCACAAATACTGTGTCATGTACCACTGCTTGAGAAAGAAGTTATGTCGAATGTTTCTCCCTACTCAGATCTTGTTTCAGGAAGCTAGAAACGTTTTCGGTTCTTTGCCTGAAAGCGTAAGGGAAATGCCATAGGCTGAATTGTGAAGAAAAATGTGGGTCGAATGTGACCACCAAGTCACAAGTTGTCCCCTATAGAGGTGTGTGTCTGGAAATCGGAGGAAGCGTAAGGAACGTGCTATACACTTAGTTCCACAAAACAACGCTGTGGAGGTGCGGTCCTTCGAGTGCCATCTCCTCTGCTAAGAAAGGAACGGATTGAGGCAAAGTGTGAAAGAAAGCAGAGGGGAAGCGTGATCTACCTTACCCGCGGAACAACTTCTTACGGAGGGTTTTCTCAACGAGCACCATTCATGGGTCACGAAGATAGAAGCGTCTTCCAAAGTAGGCGAGTTATGCAGAAGAAAGGCATACACGAATCGGTGCGAAACAAGTCTATCTCAAACGCGACTTCGAGCTCCCATCTGGGTTGGCGAAGAATTCATAGTCACAAAATATATGTGTTGAATCCTAAAGAAAGGGAGTACTATTCATTCTGAGGAAACACCACTACAGAGAAACCGTGTTTCTCCTAACATCTTCCCTGAACATGGTAGACTTTACCAGCGTAAGTGTGAAATCGCGAGGAATGTGCCCCGTGCCTGTCCCACAGACATACTTAGTGTAGAATACCTGTCCCCATTCGAATCTTGTTCTGTGAGAAGTGTTTGCAAGAGTAGGAGATAGAGCAGAAGGAACGTGTCCAGGTTTTCATTGTGAGAAGGAAATCCATCAGGAAAGCCATACACGTAAGGATGAGAAGCACTTTAGCATGAAACGGTGAAGGCATCTTGAAAGGGCCCTGTGACGGTGCTGGAGAAAACTCTTCGGAAGTAGGCTTCCCTCAGCTGTCCTATGGTTTCAGTGAGATGAAAGTGTTTTCCGTAGTGGCTGTGAAGGCGTAAGGGACATGGTCTAGACTCAACTCTCCATGTCGAATGTGCCTACAGTCGTGACATGAAGAACGATGTATGGAAATGGAGGCTGTGAGCAAGCCTAAGGAAGATGGCATATGTTTGTTTAACTGTAAGAACAAATCTATGGGGTTGCCGTCCTTCGACTACCATCTCTTTTCGTAAGGTTGGAATCAGCTTGTTAAACGTTGTGTGCAAGGAAAGAGATGGAACGCGCGATCCTGTACAGCGAGGAACACGTTGTGCGGAGGGTTTCTCTCTTTTAAGTCCTGTGCCCTGCAGGTGGATGGGTCTTCAAATGGACGTGGGCTCGCCTCAGGCCTAGTAGCCTTACACTGAACTCTGAGAAACAAGGCCACGTCAAACAGGCTTTCGTGCGAACATCTTGGTTCTTGAAGATAAAGGCCCTTGGAGATATATGTGTTGTTCTCTAAGGGAATGTTCTTATACTCCCCTCTCAAGAAACAAAGCTGCAGGGAAATAGTCTTTCCACTACCACCTGTAGGGACGAAGACGGAAGCCATTTTCAACGTTCGCAGTGAAGGCACAAATACTGTGTCATGTACCACTGCTTGAGAAAAAGTTGTGTCGAAAGTTTCTCCCTACTCAGATCTTGTTTCAGGAAGATAAAAGCGTTTTCAGTTCTTTGCCTGAAAGCGTAAGGTAAATGCAATAGGCTGAATTGTGAAGAAAAAAGTGGGTCGAATGTGACCACCACGTCACATGTTGTCCCCTACAGAGGTCTGTGTCTGGAAATCGGAGGAAGCGTAAGGAACGTGCTATACACTTAGTTCCACAAAACAACGCTGTGGAGGGGCGGTCCTTCGACTGCCATCTCCTCTGCTAAGAAACGAACGGATTGAGGCAAAGTGTGAAAGAAACCAGAGGGGAAGCGTGATCTACCTTACCCGCGGAACAACTTCTTACGGAGGGTTTTCTCAACGAGCACCATTCATGGGTCACGAAGAGAGAAGCCTCTTCCAAAGTATGCGAGTTATGCAGAAGAAAGGCATACAGGAATCGGTGCGAAACAAGTCTATCTCAAACGCGACTTCGAGCTCCCATCTGGGTTGGCGAAGAATTCATAGTCACAAAATATATGTGTTGAATCCTAAAGAAAGGGAGTACTATTCATTCTGAGGAAACACCACTACAGAGAAACCGTGTTTCTCCTAACATCTTCCCTGAACATGGTAGACTTTACCAGCGTAAGTGTGAAATCGCGAGGAATGTGCCCCGTGCCTGTCCCACAGACATACTTAGTGTAGAATACCTGTCCCCATTCGAATCTTGTTCTGTGAGAAGTGTTTGCAAGAGTAGGAGATAGAGCAGAAGGAAAGTGTCAAGGTTTTCATTGTGAGAAGGAAATCCATCAGGAAAGCCATACACGTAAGGATGAGAAGCACTTTAGCATGAAACGGTGAAGGCATTTTGAAAGGGCCCTGTGACGGTGCTGGAGAAAACTCTTCGGAAGTAGGCTTCCCTCAGCTGCCCTATGGTTTCAGTGAGATGAAAGTGTTTTCCGTAGTGGCTGTGAAGGCGTAAGGGACATGGCCTAGACTTAACTCTCCGTGTCGAATGTGCCTACAGTCGTGACATGAAGAACGATGTATGGAAATGGAGGATGTGAGCAAGCCTAAGGAAGATGGCATATGTTTGTTTAACTGTAAGAACAAATCTATGGGGTTGCCGTCCTTCGACTACCATCTCTTTTCGTAAGGTTGGAATCAGCTTGTTAAACGCTGTGTGCAAGGAAAGAGATGGAACGCGCGATCCTGTACAGCGAGGAACACGTTGTGCGGAGGGTTTCTCTCTTTTAAGTCCGGTGCCCTGCAGGTGGATGGGTCTTCAAATGGACGTGGGCTCCCCTCAGGCCTAGTAGCCTTACACTGAACTCTGAGAAACAAGGCCACGTCAAACAGGCTTTCGTGCGAACATCTTGGTTCTTGAAGATAAAGGCCCTTGGAGATATATGTGTTGTTCTCCAAGGGAATGTTCTTATACTCCCCTCTCAAGAAACAAAGCTGCAGGGAAATAGTCTTTCCACTACCACCTATAGGGACGAAGGCGGAAGCCATTTCCAACGTTCGCAGTGAAGGCACAAATACTGTGTCATGTACCACTGCTTGAGAAAAAGTTGTGTCGAAAGTTTCTCCCTACTCAGATCTTGTTTCAGGAAGATAAAAGCGTTTTCAGTTCTTTGCCTGAAAGCGTAAGGAAAATGCAATAGGCTGAATTGTGAAGAAAAAAGTGGGTCGAATGTGACCACCAAGTCACAAGTTGTCCCCTACAGAGGTGTGTGTCTGGAAATCGGAGGAAGCGTAAGGAACGTGCTATACACTTAGTTCCACAAAACAACGCTGTGGAGGGGCGGTCCTTCAACTGCCATCTCCTCTGCTAAGAAACGAACGGATTGAGGCAAAGTGTGAAAGAAAGCAGAGGGGAAGCGTGATCTACCTTACCCGCGGAACAACTTCTTACGGAGGGTTTTCTCAACGAGCACCATTCATGGTTCACGAAGATAGAAGCCTCTTCCAAAGTATGCGAGTTATGCAGAAGAAAGGCATACACGAATGTGTGCGAACCAAGTCTATCTCAAACGCGACTTCGAGCTCCCTTCTGGGTTCGTGAGGAATTCATAGTCACAAAACGTATGTGTTGAATCCTAAACAAAGGGAATACTATTCAGTCTGAAGAAACACCACTGCAGAGAAACCGTGTTTCTACTAACATCATCCCTGAACATGGTAGACTTTTCCAACGTAAGTGTGAAATCGCAAGGAATGAGCCCCGTGCCTATCCCACAGACATACTTAGTGTAGAATGTCTGTCCCCATTCGAATCTTGTTCTGGGAGAAGTGATTTCAGGAGTAGGAGAGAGAGCAGATGGAACGTATGAAGGTTTACATTGTGAGAAGGAAATCCATCAGGAAAGCCATACACGTAAGGATGAGAAACACTTTAGCATGAAAGGGTGAAGGCATCTTGAAAGGGCCCTGTGACGGTGCTGGAGAAACCTCTTCTGAAGTAGGCTTCCCTCAGCTGTCCAATGGCTTCAGTGAGATGAAAGTGCTTTCTGTAGTCGGTGTGAAGGCGTAAGGGACATGGCCTAGACTTAACTCTCTGTGTCGAATGTGCCTACAGTCGTGACATGAAGAACGATGTATGGAAATGGAGGATGTGAGCAAGCCTAAGGAAGATGGCATACGTGTGTTTAACTCTAAGAACAAATCTATAGTGTTGCCGTCCTTCGACTACCATCTCTTTCGTAAGGTTGGAAGCAGCTTGTTAAGCGTTCTGTGCAAGGAAAGAGATGGAACGCGCGATCCTGTACAGCGAGGAACACGTTGTGCGGAGGGTTTCTCTCCTTTAAGTCCTGTGTCATGCAGGTGGACGGGTCTTCAAATGGACGTGGGCTCGCCTCAGGCCTAGTAGCCTTACACTGAACTCTGAGAAACAAGGCCACGTCAAACAGGCTTTCATGCGAACATCTTGGTTCTTGAAGATAAAGGCCCTTGGAGATATATGTGTTGTTCTCTAAGAGAAGGTTCTTATACTCACCTCTCAAGAAGCAAAACTGCAGGGAAATAGTCTTTCCACTACCACCTATAGGGACGAAGACGGAATCCATTTCCAACGTTCGCAGTGAAGGCACAAATACTGTGTCATGTACCACTGCTTGAGAAAGAAGTTATGTCGAATGTTTCTCCCTACTCAGATCTTGTTTCAGGAAGCTAGAAACGTTTTCGGTTCTTTGCCTGAAAGCGTAAGGGAAATGCCATAGGCTGAATTGTGAAGAAAAATGTGGGTCGAATGTGACCACCAAGTCACAAGTTGTCCCCTATAGAGGTGTGTGTCTGGAAATCGGAGGAAGCGTAAGGAACGTGCTATACACTTAGTTCCACAAAACAACGCTGTGGAGGTGCGGTCCTTCGAGTGCCATCTCCTCTGCTAAGAAAGGAACGGATTGAGGCAAAGTGTGAAAGAAAGCAGAGGGGAAGCGTGATCTACCTTACCCGCGGAACAACTTCTTACGGAGGGTTTTCTCAACGAGCACCATTCATGGGTCACGAAGATAGAAGCGTCTTCCAAAGTAGGCGAGTTATGCAGAAGAAAGGCATACACGAATCGGTGCGAAACAAGTCTATCTCAAACGCGACTTCGAGCTCCCATCTGGGTTGGCGAAGAATTCATAGTCACAAAATATATGTGTTGAATCCTAAAGAAAGGGAGTACTATTCATTCTGAGGAAACACCACTACAGAGAAACCGTGTTTCTCCTAACATCTTCCCTGAACATGGTAGACTTTACCAGCGTAAGTGTGAAATCGCGAGGAATGTGCCCCGTGCCTGTCCCACAGACATACTTAGTGTAGAATACCTGTCCCCATTCGAATCTTGTTCTGTGAGAAGTGTTTGCAAGAGTAGGAGATAGAGCAGAAGGAACGTGTCCAGGTTTTCATTGTGAGAAGGAAATCCATCAGGAAAGCCATACACGTAAGGATGAGAAGCACTTTAGCATGAAACGGTGAAGGCATCTTGAAAGGGCCCTGTGACGGTGCTGGAGAAAACTCTTCGGAAGTAGGCTTCCCTCAGCTGTCCTATGGTTTCAGTGAGATGAAAGTGTTTTCCGTAGTGGCTGTGAAGGCGTAAGGGACATGGTCTAGACTCAACTCTCCGTGTCGAATGTGCCTACAGTCGTGACATGAAGAACGATGTATGGAAATGGAGGCTGTGAGCAAGCCTAAGGAAGATGGCATATGTTTGTTTAACTGTAAGAACAAATCTATGGGGTTGCCGTCCTTCGACTACCATCTCTTTTCGTAAGGTTGGAATCAGCTTGTTAAACGTTGTGTGCAAGGAAAGAGATGGAACGCGCGATCCTGTACAGCGAGGAACACGTTGTGCGGAGGGTTTCTCTCTTTTAAGTCCTGAGCCCTGCAGGTGGATGGGTCTTCAAATGGACGTGGGCTCGCCTCAGGCCTAGTAGCCTTACACTGAACTCTGAGAAACAAGGCCACGTCAAACAGGCTTTCGTGCGAACATCTTGGTTCTTGAAGATAAAGGCCCTTGGAGATATATGTGTTGTTCTCTAAGGGAATGTTCTTATACTCCCCTCTCAAGAAACAAAGCTGCAGGGAAATAGTCTTTCCACTACCACCTGTAGGGACGAAGACGGAAGCCATTTTCAACGTTCGCAGTGAAGGCACAAATACTGTGTCATGTACCACTGCTTGAGAAAAAGTTGTGTCGAAAGTTTCTCCCTACTCAGATCTTGTTTCAGGAAGATAAAAGCGTTTTCAGTTCTTTGCCTGAAAGCGTAAGGTAAATGCAATAGGCTGAATTGTGAAGAAAAAAGTGGGTCGAATGTGACCACCACGTCACATGTTGTCCCCTACAGAGGTGTGTGTCTGGAAATCGGAGGAAGCGTAAGGAACGTGCTATACACTTAGTTCCACAAAACAACGCTGTGGAGGGGCGGTCCTTCGACTGCCATCTCCTCTGCTAAGAAACGAACGGATTGAGGCAAAGTGTGAAAGAAACCAGAGGGGAAGCGTGATCTACCTTACCCGCGGAACAACTTCTTACGGAGGGTTTTCTCAACGAGCACCATTCATGGGTCACGAAGAGAGAAGCCTCTTCCAAAGTATGCGAGTTATGCAGAAGAAAGGCATACAGGAATCGGTGCGAAACAAGTCTATCTCAAACGCGACTTCGAGCTCCCATCTGGGTTGGCGAAGAATTCATAGTCACAAAATATATGTGTTGAATCCTAAAGAAAGGGAGTACTATTCATTCTGAGGAAACACCACTACAGAGAAACCGTGTTTCTCCTAACATCTTCCCTGAACATGGTAGACTTTACCAGCGTAAGTGTGAAATCGCGAGGAATGTGCCCCGTGCCTGTCCCACAGACATACTTAGTGTAGAATACCTGTCCCCATTCGAATCTTGTTCTGTGAGAAGTGTTTGCAAGAGTAGGAGATAGAGCAGAAGGAAAGTGTCAAGGTTTTCATTGTGAGAAGGAAATCCATCAGGAAAGCCATACACGTAAGGATGAGAAGCACTTTAGCATGAAACGGTGAAGGCATTTTGAAAGGGCCCTGTGACGGTGCTGGAGAAAACTCTTCGGAAGTAGGCTTCCCTCAGCTGCCCTATGGTTTCAGTGAGATGAAAGTGTTTTCCGTAGTGGCTGTGAAGGCGTAAGGGACATGGCCTAGACTTAACTCTCCGTGTCGAATGTGCCTACAGTCGTGACATGAAGAACGATGTATGGAAATGGAGGATGTGAGCAAGCCTAAGGAAGATGGCATATGTTTGTTTAACTGTAAGAACAAATCTATGGGGTTGCCGTCCTTCGACTACCATCTCTTTTCGTAAGGTTGGAATCAGCTTGTTAAACGCTGTGTGCAAGGAAAGAGATGGAACGCGCGATCCTGTACAGCGAGGAACACGTTGTGCGGAGGGTTTCTCTCTTTTAAGTCCGGTGCCCTGCAGGTGGATGGGTCTTCAAATGGACGTGGGCTCCCCTCAGGCCTAGTAGCCTTACACTGAACTCTGAGAAACAAGGCCACGTCAAACAGGCTTTCGTGCGAACATCTTGGTTCTTGAAGATAAAGGCCCTTGGAGATATATGTGTTGTTCTCCAAGGGAATGTTCTTATACTCCCCTCTCAAGAAACAAAGCTGCAGGGAAATAGTCTTTCCACTACCACCTATAGGGACGAAGGCGGAAGCCATTTCCAACGTTCGCAGTGAAGGCACAAATACTGTGTCATGTACCACTGCTTGAGAAAAAGTTGTGTCGAAAGTTTCTCCCTACTCAGATCTTGTTTCAGGAAGATAAAAGCGTTTTCAGTTCTTTGCCTGAAAGCGTAAGGAAAATGCAATAGGCTGAATTGTGAAGAAAAAAGTGGGTCGAATGTGACCACCAAGTCACAAGTTGTCCCCTACAGAGGTGTGTGTCTGGAAATCGGAGGAAGCGTAAGGAACGTGCTATACACTTAGTTCCACAAAACAACGCTGTGGAGGGGCGGTCCTTCAACTGCCATCTCCTCTGCTAAGAAACGAACGGATTGAGGCAAAGTGTGAAAGAAAGCAGAGGGGAAGCGTGATCTACCTTACCCGCGGAACAACTTCTTACGGAGGGTTTTCTCAACGAGCACCATTCATGGTTCACGAAGATAGAAGCCTCTTCCAAAGTATGCGAGTTATGCAGAAGAAAGGCATACACGAATGTGTGCGAACCAAGTCTATCTCAAACGCGACTTCGAGCTCCCTTCTGGGTTCGTGAGGAATTCATAGTCACAAAACGTATGTGTTGAATCCTAAACAAAGGGAATACTATTCAGTCTGAAGAAACACCACTGCAGAGAAACCGTGTTTCTACTAACATCATCCCTGAACATGGTAGACTTTTCCAACGTAAGTGTGAAATCGCAAGGAATGAGCCCCGTGCCTATCCCACAGACATACTTAGTGTAGAATGTCTGTCCCCATTCGAATCTTGTTCTGGGAGAAGTGATTTCAGGAGTAGGAGAGAGAGCAGATGGAACGTATGAAGGTTTACATTGTGAGAAGGAAATCCATCAGGAAAGCCATACACGTAAGGATGAGAAACACTTTAGCATGAAAGGGTGAAGGCATCTTGAAAGGGCCCTGTGACGGTGCTGGAGAAACCTCTTCTGAAGTAGGCTTCCCTCAGCTGTCCAATGGCTTCAGTGAGATGAAAGTGCTTTCTGTAGTCGGTGTGAAGGCGTAAGGGACATGGCCTAGACTTAACTCTCTGTGTCGAATGTGCCTACAGTCGTGACATGAAGAACGATGTATGGAAATGGAGGATGTGAGCAAGCCTAAGGAAGATGGCATACGTGTGTTTAACTCTAAGAACAAATCTATAGTGTTGCCGTCCTTCGACTACCATCTCTTTCGTAAGGTTGGAAGCAGCTTGTTAAGCGTTCTGTGCAAGGAAAGAGATGGAACGCGCGATCCTGTACAGCGAGGAACACGTTGTGCGGAGGGTTTCTCTCCTTTAAGTCCTGTGTCATGCAGGTGGACGGGTCTTCAAATGGACGTGGGCTCGCCTCAGGCCTAGTAGCCTTACACTGAACTCTGAGAAACAAGGGCACGTCAAACAGGCTTTCATGCGAACATCTTGGTTCTTGAAGATAAAGGCCCTTGGAGATATATGTGTTGTTCTCTAAGAGAAGGTTCTTATACTCACCTCTCAAGAAGCAAAACTGCAGGGAAATAGTCTTTCCACTACCACGTATAGGGACGAAGACGGAATCCATTTCCAACGTTCGCAGTGAAGGCACAAATACTGTGTCATGTACCACTGCTTGAGAAAGAAGTTATGTCGAATGTTTCTCCCTACTCAGATCTTGTTTCAGGAAGCTAGAAACGTTTTCGGTTCTTTGCCTGAAAGCGTAAGGGAAATGCCATAGGCTGAATTGTGAAGAAAAATGTGGGTCGAATGTGACCACCAAGTCACAAGTTGTCCCCTATAGAGGTGTGTGTCTGGAAATCGGAGGAAGCGTAAGGAACGTGCTATACACTTAGTTCCACAAAACAACGCTGTGGAGGTGCGGTCCTTCGAGTGCCATCTCCTCTGCTAAGAAACGAACGGATTGAGGCAAAGTGTGAAAGAAAGCAGAGGGGAAGCGTGATCTACCTTACCCGCGGAACAACTTCTTACGGAGGGTTTTCTCAACGACCACCATTCATGGGTCACGAAGATAGAAGCGTCTTCCAAAGGAGGCGAGTTATGCAGAAGAAAGGCATACACGAATCGGTGCGAAACAAGTCTATCTCAAACGCGACTTCGAGCTCCCATCTGGGTTGGCGAAGAATTCATAGTCACAAAATATATGTGTTGAATCCTAAAGAAAGGGAGTACTATTCATTCTGAGGAAACACCACTACAGAGAAACCGTGTTTCTCCTAACATCTTCCCTGAACATGGTAGACTTTACCAGCGTAAGTGTGAAATCGCGAGGAATGTGCCCCGTGCCTGTCCCACAGACATACTTAGTGTAGAATACCTGTCCCCATTCGAATCTTGTTCTGTGAGAAGTGTTTGCAAGAGTAGGAGATAGAGCAGAAGGAACGTGTCCAGGTTTTCATTGTGAGAAGGAAATCCATCAGGAAAGCCATACACGTAAGGATGAGAAGCACTTTACCATGAAACGGTGAAGGCATCTTGAAAGGGCCCTGTGACGGTGCTGGAGAAAACTCTTCGGAAGTAGGCTTCCCTCAGCTGCCCTATGGTTTCAGTGAGATGAAAGTGTTTTCCGTAGTGGCTGTGAAGGCGTAAGGGACATGGCCTAGACTTAACTCTCCGTGTCGAATGTGCCTACAGTCGTGACATGAAGAACGATGTATGGAAATGGAGGATGTGAGCAAGCCTAAGGAAGATGGCATATGTTTGTTTAACTGTAAGAACAAATCTATGGGGTTGCCGTCCTTCGACTACCATCTCTTTTCGTAAGGTTGGAATCAGCTTGTTAAACGTTGTGTGCAAGGAAAGAGATGGAACGCGCGATCCTGTACAGCGAGGAACACGTTGTGCGGAGGGTTTCTCTCTTTTAAGTCCTGTGCCCTGCAGGTGGATGGGTCTTCAAATGGACGTGGGCTCGCCTCAGGCCTAGTAGCCTTACACTGAACTCTGAGAAACAAGGCCACGTCAAACAGGCTTTCGTGCGAACATCTTGGTTCTTGAAGATAAAGGCCCTTGGAGATATATGTGTTGTTCTCTAAGGGAATGTTCTTATACTCCCCTCTCAAGAAACAAAGCTGCAGGGAAATAGTCTTTCCACTACCACCTGTAGGGACGAAGACGGAAGCCATTTTCAACGTTCGCAGTGAAGGCACAAATACTGTGTCATGTACCACTGCTTGAGAAAAAGTTGTGTCGAAAGTTTCTCCCTACTCAGATCTTGTTTCAGGAAGATAAAAGCGTTTTCAGTTCTTTGCCTCAAAGCGTAAGGTAAATGCAATAGGCTGAATTGTGAAGAAAAAAGTGGGTCGAATGTGACCACCACGTCACATGTTGTCCCCTACAGAGGTGTGTGTCTGGAAATCGGAGGAAGCGTAAGGAACGTGCTATACACTTAGTTTCACAAAACAACGCTGTGGAGGGGCGGTCCTTCGACTGCCATCTCCTCTGCTAAGAAACGAACGGATTGAGGCAAAGTGTGAAAGAAACCAGAGGGGAAGCGTGATCTACCTTACCCGCGGAACAACTTCTTACGGAGGGTTTTCTCAACGAGCACCATTCATGGGTCACGAAGAGAGAAGCCTCTTCCAAAGTATGCGAGTTATGCAGAAGAAAGGCATACAGGAATCGGTGCGAAACAAGTCTATCTCAAACGCGACTTCGAGCTCCCATCTGGGTTGGCGAAGAATTCATAGTCACAAAATATATGTGTTGAATCCTAAAGAAAGGGAGTACTATTCATTCTGAGGAAACACCACTACAGAGAAACCGTGTTTCTCCTAACATCTTCCCTGAACATGGTAGACTTTACCAGCGTAAGTGTGAAATCGCGAGGAATGTGCCCCGTGCCTGTCCCACAGACATACTTAGTGTAGAATACCTTTCCCCATTCGAATCTTGTTCTGTGAGAAGTGTTTGCAAGAGTAGGAGATAGAGCAGAAGGAAAGTGTCAAGGTTTTCATTGTGAGAAGGAAATCCATCAGGAAAGCCATACACGTAAGGATGAGAAGCACTTTAGCATGAAACGGTGAAGGCATCTTGAAAGGGCCCTGTGACGGTGCTGGAGAAAACTCTTCGGAAGTAGGCTTCCCTCAGCTGCCCTATGGTTTCAGTGAGATGAAAGTGTTTTCCGTAGTGGCTGTGAAGGCGTAAGGGACATGGCCTAGACTTAACTCTCCGTGTCGAATGTGCCTACAGTCGTGACATGAAGAACGATGTATGGAAATGGAGGATGTGAGCAAGCCTAAGGAAGATGGCATAAGTTTGTTTAACTGTAAGAACAAATCTATGGGGTTGCCGTCCTTCGACTACCATCTCTTTTCCTAAGGTTGGAATCAGCTTGTTAAACGTTGTGTGCAAGGAAAGAGATGGAACGCGCGATCCTGCACAGCGAGGAACACGTTGTGCGGAGGGTTTCTCTCTTTTAAGTCTTGTGCCCTGCAGGTGGATGGGTCTTCAAATGGACGTGGGCTCCCCTCAGGCCTAGTAGCCTTACACTGAACTCTGAGAAACAAGGCCACGTCAAACAGGCTTTCGTGCGAACATCTTGGTTCTTGAAGATAAAGGCCCTTGGAGATATATGTGTTGTTCTCCAAGGGAATGTTCTTATACTCCCCTCTCAAGAAACAAAGCTGCAGGGAAATAGTCTTTCCACTACCACCTATAGGGACGAAGGCGGAAGACATTTCCAACGTTCGCAGTGAAGGCACAAATACTGTGTCATGTACCACTGCTTGAGAAAAAGTTGTGTCGAAAGTTTCTCCCTACTCAGATCTTGTTTCAGGAAGATAAAAGCGTTTTCAGTTCTTTGCCTGAAAGCGTAAGGAAAATGCAATAGGCTGAATTGTGAAGAAAAAAGTGGGTCGAATGTGACCACCAAGTCACAAGTTGTCCCCTACAGAGGTGTGTGTCTGGAAATCGGAGGAAGCGTAAGGAACGTGCTATACACTTAGTTCCACAAAACAACGCTGTGGAGGGGCGGTCCTTCAACTGCCATCTCCTCTGCTAAGAAACGAACGGATTGAGGCAAAGTGTGAAAGAAAGCAGAGGGGAAGCGTGATCTACCTTACCCGCGGAACAACTTCTTACGGAGGGTTTTCTCAACGAGCACCATTCATGGTTCACGAAGATAGAAGCCTCTTCCAAAGTATGCGAGTTATGCAGAAGAAAGGCATACACGAATGTGTGCGAACCAAGTCTATCTCAAACGCGACTTCGAGCTCCCTTCTGGGTTCGTGAGGAATTCATAGTCACAAAACGTATGTGTTGAATCCTAAACAAAGGGAATACTATTCAGTCTGAAGAAACACCACTGCAGAGAAACCGTGTTTCTACTAACATCATCCCTGAACATGGTAGACTTTTCCAACGTAAGTGTGAAATCGCAAGGAATGAGCCCCGTGCCTATCCCACAGACATACTTAGTGTAGAATGTCTGTCCCCATTCGAATCTTGTTCTGGGAGAAGTGATTTCAGGAGTAGGAGAGAGAGCAGATGGAACGTATGAAGGTTTACATTGTGAGAAGGAAATCCATCAGGAAAGCCATACACGTAAGGATGAGAAACACTTTAGCATGAAAGGGTGAAGGCATCTTGAAAGGGCCCTGTGACGGTGCTGGAGAAACCTCTTCTGAAGTAGGCTTCCCTCAGCTGTCCAATGGCTTCAGTGAGATGAAAGTGCTTTCTGTAGTCGGTGTGAAGGCGTAAGGGACATGGCCTAGACTTAACTCTCTGTGTCGAATGTGCCTACAGTCGTGACATGAAGAACGATGTATGGAAATGGAGGATGTGAGCAAGCCTAAGGAAGATGGCATACGTGTGTTTAACTCTAAGAACAAATCTATAGTGTTGCCGTCCTTCGACTACCATCTCTTTCGTAAGGTTGGAAGCAGCTTGTTAAGCGTTCTGTGCAAGGAAAGAGATGGAACGCGCGATCCTGTACAGCGAGGAACACGTTGTGCGGAGGGTTTCTCTCCTTTAAGTCCTGTGTCATGCAGGTGGACGGGTCTTCAAATGGACGTGGGCTCGCCTCAGGCCTAGTAGCCTTACACTGAACTCTGAGAAACAAGGCCACGTCAAACAGGCTTTCATGCGAACATCTTGGTTCTTGAAGATAAAGGCCCTTGGAGATATATGTGTTGTTCTCTAAGAGAAGGTTCTTATACTCACCTCTCAAGAAGCAAAACTGCAGGGAAATAGTCTTTCCACTACCACCTATAGGGACGAAGACGGAATCCATTTCCAACGTTCGCAGTGAAGGCACAAATACTGTGTCATGTACCACTGCTTGAGAAAGAAGTTATGTCGAATGTTTCTCCCTACTCAGATCTTGTTTCAGGAAGCTAGAAACGTTTTCGGTTCTTTGCCTGAAAGCGTAAGGGAAATGCCATAGGCTGAATTGTGAAGAAAAATGTGGGTCGAATGTGACCACCAAGTCACAAGTTGTCCCCTATAGAGGTGTGTGTCTGGAAATCGGAGGAAGCGTAAGGAACGTGCTATACACTTAGTTCCACAAAACAACGCTGTGGAGGTGCGGTCCTTCGAGTGCCATCTCCTCTGCTAAGAAACGAACGGATTGAGGCAAAGTGTGAAAGAAAGCAGAGGGGAAGCGTGATCTACCTTACCCGCGGAACAACTTCTTACGGAGGGTTTTCTCAACGAGCACCATTCAGGGGTCACGAAGATAGAAGCGTCTTCCAAAGTAGGCGAGTTATGCAGAAGAAAGGCATACACGAATCGGTGCGAAACAAGTCTATCTCAAACGCGACTTCGAGCTCCCATCTGGGTTGGCGAAGAATTCATAGTCACAAAATATATGTGTTGAATCCTAAAGAAAGGGAGTACTATTCATTCTGAGGAAACACCACTACAGAGAAACCGTGTTTCTCCTAACATCTTCCCTGAACATGGTAGACTTTACCAGCGTAAGTGTGAAATCGCGAGGAATGTGCCCCGTGCCTGTCCCACAGACATACTTAGTGTAGAATACCTGTCCCCATTCGAATCTTGTTCTGTGAGAAGTGTTTGCAAGAGTAGGAGATAGAGCAGAAGGAACGTGTCCAGGTTTTCATTGTGAGAAGGAAATCCATCAGGAAAGCCATACACGTAAGGATGAGAAGCACTTTAGCATGAAACGGTGAAGGCATCTTGAAAGGGCCCTGTGACGGTGCTGGAGAAAACTCTTCGGAAGTAGGCTTCCCTCAGCTGTCCTATGGTTTCAGTGAGATGAAAGTGTTTTCCGTAGTGGCTGTGAAGGCGTAAGGGACATGGCCTAGACTTAACTCTCCGTGTCGAATGTGCCTACAGTCGTGACATGAAGAACGATGTATGGAAATGGAGGATGTGAGCAAGCCTAAGGAAGATGGCATATGTTTGTTTAAGTGTGAGAACAAATCTATGGGGTTGCCGTCCTTCGACTACCATCTCTTTTCCTAAGGTTGGAATCAGCTTGTTAAACGTTGTGTGCAAGGAAAGAGATGGAACGCGCGATCCTGTACAGCGAGGAACACGTTGTGCGGAGGGTTTCTCTCTTTTAAGTCCTGTGCCCTGCAGGTGGATGGGTCTTCAAATGGACGTGGGCTCGCCTCAGGCCTAGTAGCCTTACACTGAACTCTGAGAAACAAGGCCACGTCAAACAGGCTTTCGTGCGAACATCTTGGTTCTTGAAGATAAAGGCCCTTGGAGATATATGTGTTGTTCTCTAAGGGAATGTTCTTATACTCCCCTCTCAAGAAACAAAGCTGCAGGGAAATAGTCTTTCCACTACCACCTGTAGGGACGAAGACGGAAGCCATTTTCAACGTTCGCAGTGAAGGCACAAATACTGTGTCATGTACCACTGCTTGAGAAAAAGTTGTGTCGAAAGTTTCTCCCTACTCAGATCTTGTTTCAGGAAGATAAAAGCGTTTTCAGTTCTTTGCCTGAAAGCGTAAGGTAAATGCAATAGGCTGAATTGTGAAGAAAAAAGTGGGTCGAATGTGACCACCACGTCACATGTTGTCCCCTACAGAGGTGTGTGTCTGGAAATCGGAGGAAGCGTAAGGAACGTGCTATACACTTAGTTCCACAAAACAACGCTGTGGAGGGGCGGTCCTTCGACTGCCATCTCCTCTGCTAAGAAACGAACGGATTGAGGCAAAGTGTGAAAGAAACCAGAGGGGAAGCGTGATCTACCTTACCCGCGGAACAACTTCTTACGGAGGGTTTTCTCAACGAGCACCATTCATGGGTCACGAAGAGAGAAGCCTCTTCCAAAGTATGCGAGTTATGCAGAAGAAAGGCATACACGAATCTGTGCGAAACAAGTCTATCTCAAACGCGACTTCGAGCTCCCATCTGGGTTGGCGAAGAATTCATAGTCACAAAATATATGTGTTGAATCCTAAAGAAAGGGAGTACTATTCATTCTGAGGAAACACCACTACAGAGAAACCGTGTTTCTCCTAACATCTTCCCTGAACATGGTAGACTTTACCAGCGTAAGTGTGAAATCGCGAGGAATGTGCCCCGTGCCTGTCCCACAGACATACTTAGTGTAGAATACCTGTCCCCATTCGAATCTTGTTCTGTGAGAAGTGTTTGCAAGAGTAGGAGATAGAGCAGAAGGAAAGTGTCAAGGTTTTCATTGTGAGAAGGAAATCCATCAGGAAAGCCATACACGTAAGGATGAGAAGCACTTTAGCATGAAACGGTGAAGGCATCTTGAAAGGGCCCTGTGACGGTGCTGGAGAAAACTCTTCGGAATTAGGCTTCCCTCAGCTGCCGTATGGTTTCAGTGAGATGAAAGTGTTTTCCGTAGTGGCTGTGAAGGCGTAAGGGACATGGCCTAGACTTAACTCTCCGTGTCGAATGTGCCTACAGTCGTGACATGAAGAACGATGTATGGAAATGGAGGATGTGAGCAAGCCTAAGGAAGATGGCATAAGTTTGTTTAACTGTAAGAACAAATCTATGGGTTTGCCGTCCTTCGACTACCATCTCTTTTCCTAAGGTTGGAATCAGCTTGTTAAACGTTGTGTGCAAGGAAAGAGATGGAACGCGCGATCCTGTACAGCGAGGAACACGTTGTGCGGAGGGTTTCTCTCTTTTAAGTCTTGTGCCCTGCAGGTGGATGGGTCTTCAAATGGACGTGGGCTCCCCTCAGGCCTAGTAGCCTTACACTGAACTCTGAGAAACAAGGCCACGTCAAACAGGCTTTCGTGCGAACATCTTGGTTCTTGAAGATAAAGGCCCTTGGAGATATATGTGTTGTTCTCCAAGGGAATGTTCTTATACTCCCCTCTCAAGAAACAAAGCTGCAGGGAAATAGTCTTTCCACTACCACCTATAGGGACGAAGGCGGAAGCCATTTCCAACGTTCGCAGTGAAGGCACAAATACTGTGTCATGTACCACTGCTTGAGAAAAAGTTGTGTCGAAAGTTTCTCCCTACTCAGATCTTGTTTCAGGAAGATAAAAGCGTTTTCAGTTCTTTGCCTGAAAGCGTAAGGAAAATGCAATAGGCTGAATTGTGAAGAAAAAAGTGGGTCGAATGTGACCACCAAGTCACAAGTTGTCCCCTACAGAGGTGTGTGTCTGGAAATCGGAGGAAGCGTAAGGAACGTGCTATACACTTAGTTCCACAAAACAACGCTGTGGAGGGGCGGTCCTTCAACTGCCATCTCCTCTGCTAAGAAACGAACGGATTGAGGCAAAGTGTGAAAGAAAGCAGAGGGGAAGCGTGATCTACCTTACCCGCGGAACAACTTCTTACGGAGGGTTTTCTCAACGAGCACCATTCATGGTTCACGAAGATAGAAGCCTCTTCCAAAGTATGCGAGTTATGCAGAAGAAAGGCATACACGAATGTGTGCGAACCAAGTCTATCTCAAACGCGACTTCGAGCTCCCTTCTGGGTTCGTGAGGAATTCATAGTCACAAAACGTATGTGTTGAATCCTAAACAAAGGGAATACTATTCAGTCTGAAGAAACACCACTGCAGAGAAACCGTGTTTCTACTAACATCATCCCTGAACATGGTAGACTTTTCCAACGTAAGTGTGAAATCGGAAGGAATGAGCCCCGTGCCTATCCCACAGACATACTTAGTGTAGAATGTCTGTCCCCATTCGAATCTTGTTCTGGGAGAAGTGATTTCAGGAGTAGGAGAGAGAGCAGATGGAACGTATGAAGGTTTACATTGTGAGAAGGAAATCCATCAGGAAAGCCATACACGTAAGGATGAGAAACACTTTAGCATGAAAGGGTGAAGGCATCTTGAAAGGGCCCTGTGACGGTGCTGGAGAAACCTCTTCTGAAGTAGGCTTCCCTCAGCTGTCCAATGGCTTCAGTGAGATGAAAGTGCTTTCTGTAGTCGGTGTGAAGGCATAAGGGACATGGCCTAGACTTAACTCTCTGTGTCGAATGTGCCTACAGTCGTGACATGAAGAACGATGTATGGAAATGGAGGATGTGAGCAAGCCTAAGGAAGATGGCATACGTGTGTTTAACTCTAAGAACAAATCTATAGTGTTGCCGTCCTTCGACTACCATCTCTTTCGTAAGGTTGGAAGCAGCTTGTTAAGCGTTCTGTGCAAGGAAAGAGATGGAACGCGCGATCCTGTACAGCGAGGAACACGTTGTGCGGAGGGTTTCTCTCCTTTAAGTCCTGTGTCATGCAGGTGGACGGGTCTTCAAATGGACGTGGGCTCGCCTCAGGCCTAGTAGCCTTACACTGAACTCTGAGAAACAAGGCCACGTCAAACAGGCTTTCATGCGAACATCTTGGTTCTTGAAGATAAAGGCCCTTGGAGATATATGTGTTGTTCTCTAAGAGAAGGTTCTTATACTCACCTCTCAAGAAGCAAAACTGCAGGGAAATAGTCTTTCCACTACCACCTATAGGGACGAAGACGGAATCCATTTCCAACGTTCGCAGTGAAGGCACAAATACTGTGTCATGTACCACTGCTTGAGAAAGAAGTTTTGTCGAATGTTTCTCCCTACTCAGATCTTGTTTCAGGAAGATAAAAGCGTTTTCAGTTCTTTGCCTGAAAGCGTAAGGAAAATGCAATAGGCTGAATTGTGAAGAAAAAAGTGGGTCGAATGTGACCACCAAGTCACAAGTTGTCCCCTATAGAGGTGTGTGTCTGGAAATCGGAGGAAGCGTAAGGAACGTGCTATACACTTAGTTCCACAAAACAACGCTGTGGAGGTGCGGTCCTTCGAGTGCCATCTCCTCTGCTAAGAAACGAACGGAATGAGGCAAAGTGTGAAAGAAAGCAAAGGGGAAGCGTGGTCTACCTTACCCGCGGAACAACTTCTTACGGAGGGTTTTCTCAACGAGCACCATTCATGGGTCACGAAGATAGAAGTGTCTTCCAAAGTATGCGAGTTTTTCAGAAGAAACGCATACACGAATCTGTGCGAAACAAGTCTATATCAAACGCGACTTCGAGCTCCCATCTGGGTTGGCGAAGAATTCATAGTCACAAAATATATGTGTTGAATCCTAAACAAAGGGAGTACTATTCATTCTGAGGAAACACCACTACAGAGAAACCGTGTTTCTCCTAACATCTTCCCTGAACATGGTAGACTTTAGCAGCGTAAGTGTGAAATCGCGAGGAATGTGCCCCGTGCCTGTCCCACAGACATACTTAGGGTAGAATACCTGTCCCCATTCGAATCTTGTTCTGTGAGAAGTGTTTGCAAGAGTAGTAGATAGAGCAGAAGGAAAGTGTCAAGGTTTTCATTGTGAGAAGGAAATCCATCAGGAAAGCCATACACGTAAGGATGAGAAGCACTTTAGCGTGAAAGGGTGAAGGCATCTTGAAAGGGCCCTGTGACGGTGCTGGAGAAAACTCTTCGGAAGTAGGCTTCCCTCAGCTGCCCTATGGTTTCAGTGAGATGAAAGTGTTTTCCGTAGTGGCTGTGAAGGCGTAAGGGACATGGCCTAGACTTAACTCTCCGTGTCGAATGTGCCTACAGTCGTGACATGAAGAACGATGTATGGAAATGGAGGATGTGAGCAAGCCTAAGGAAGATGGCATATGTTTGTTTAACTGTAAGAACAAATCTATGGTGTTGCCGTCCTTCGACTACCATCTCTTTTCGTAAGGTTGGAATCAGCTTGTTAAACGTTGTGTGCAAGGAAAGAGATGGAACGCGCGATCCTGTACAGCGAGGAACACGTTGTGCGGAGGGTTTCTCTCTTTTAAGTCCTGTGCCCTGCAGGTGGATGGGTCTTCAAATGGACGTGGGCTCGCCTCAGGCCTAGTAGCCTTACACTGAACTCTGAGAAACAAGGGCACGTCAAACAGGCTTTCGTGCGAACATCTTGGTTCTTGAAGATAAAGGCCCTTGGAGATATATGTGTTGTTCTCCAAGGGAATGTTCTTATACTAGCCTCTCAAGAAACAAAGCTGCAGGGAAATAGTCTTTCCACTACCACCTATAGGGACGAAGGCGGAAGCCATTTCCAACGTTCGCAGTGAAGGCACAAATACTGTGTCATGTACGACTGCTTGAGAAAAAGTTGTGTCGAAAGTTTCTCCCTACTCAGATCTTGTTTCAGGAAGATAAATCGTTTTCAGTTCTTTGCTGAAAGCGTAAGGTAAATGCAATAGGCTGAATTGTGAAGAAAATGTGGGTCGAATGTGACCACCACGTCACATGTTGTCCCCTGCAGAGGTGTGTGTCTGGAAATCGGAGGAAGCGTAAGGAACGTGCTATACACTTAGTTCCACAAAACAACGCTGTGGAGGGGCGGTCCTTCGACTGCCATCTCCTCTGCTAAGAAACGAACGGATTGAGGCAAAGTGTGAAAGAAAGCAGAGGGGAAGCGTGATCTACCTTACCCGCGGAACAACTTCTTACGGAGGTTTTTCTCAACGAGCACCATTCATGGGTCACGAAGAGAGAAGCGTCTTCCAAAGTATGCGAGTTATGCAGAAGAAAGGCATACACGAATCTGTGCGAAACAAGTCTATCTCAAACGCGACTTTGAGCTCCCATCTGGGTTGGCGAAGAATTCATAGTCACAAAATATATGTGTTGAATCCTAAAGAAAGGGAGTACTATTCATTCTGAGGAAACACCACTACAGAGAAACCGTGTTTCTCCTAACATCTTCCCTGAACATGGTAGACTTTACCAACGTAAGTGTGAAATCGCAAGGAATGAGCCCCGTGCCTATCCCACAGACATACTTAGTGTAGAATGTCTGTCCCCATTCGAATCTTGTTCTGGGAGAAGTGTTTTCAGGAGTAGGAGAGAGAGCAGATGGAACGTATGAAGGTTTTCATTGGGAGAAGGAAATCCATCAGGAAAGCCATACACGTAAGGATGAGAAGCACTTTAGCATGAAAGGGTGAAGGCATCTTGAAAGGGTCCTGTGACGGTGCTGGAGAAACCTCTTCGGAAGTAGGCTTCCCTCAGCTGTCCTATGGTTTCAGTGAGATGAAAGTGCTTTCGGTAGTGGGTGTGAAGGCGTAAGGGATATGGCCTACACTTAACTTTCCGTGTCGAATGTGCCTACAGTCGTGACATGAAGAACGATGTATGGAAATGGAGGATGTGAGCAAGCCTAAGGAAGATGGCATACGTGTGTTTAACTGTAAGAACAAATCTATAGTGTTGCCGTCCTTCGACTACCATCTCTTTCGTAAGGTTGGAAGCAGCTTGTTAAGCGTTGTGTGCAAGGAAAGAGATGGAACGCGTGACCCTGTACAGGGAGGAAAACGTTGTGCGGAGGGTTTCTCTCCTTTAAGTCCTGTGTCATGCAGGTGGATGGGTCTTCAAATGGACGTGGGCTCGCCTCAGGCCTAGTAGCCTTACACTGAACTCTGAGAAACAAGGCCACGTCAAACAAGCTTTCGTGCGAACATCTTGGTTCTTGAAGATAAAGGCCCTTGGAGATATATGTGTTGTTCTCTAAGGGAAGGTTCTTATACTCCCCTCTCAAGAAACAAAGCTGCAGGGAAATAGTCTTTCCACTACCACCTATAGGGACGAAGACGGAAGCCATTTCCAACGTTCGCAGTGAAGGCACAAATACTGTGTCATGTACCACTGCTTGAGAAAAAGTTGTGTCGAAAGTTTCTCCCTACTCAGATCTTGTTTCAGGAAGATAAAAGCGTTTTCAGTTCTTTGCCTGAAAGCGTAAGGAAAATGCAATAGCCTGAATTGTGAAGAAAGAAGTGGGTCGAATGTGACCACCACGTCACAAGTTGTCCCCTACAGAGGTGTGTGTCTGGAAATCGGAGGAAGCGTAAGGAACGTGCTATACACTTAGTTCCACAAAACAACACTGTGGAGGGGCGGTCCTTCGACTGCCATCTCTTCTGCTAAGAAACGAACGGATTGAGGCAAAGTGTGAAAGAAAGCAGAGGGGAAGCGTGATCTAACTTACCGGCGGAACAACTTCTTACGGAGGGTTTTCTCAACGAGCACCATTCATGGGTCACGAAGAGAGAAGCCTCTTCCAAAGTATGCGAGTTATGCAGAAGAAAGGCATACACGAATCTGTGCGAAACAAGTCTATCTCAAACGCGACTTCGAGCTCCCATCTGGGTTGGCGAAGAATTCATAGTCACAAAATATATGTGTTGAATCCTAAAGAAAGGGAGTACTATTCATTCTGAGGAAACACCACTACAGAGAAACCGTGTTTCTCCTAACATCTTCCCTGAACATGGTAGACTTTACCAGCGTAAGTGTGAAATCGCGAGGAATGTGCCCCGTGCCTGTCCCACAGACATACTTAGTGTAGAATACCTGTCCCCATTCGAATCTTGTTCTGTGAGAAGTGTTTGCAAGAGTAGGAGATAGAGCAGAAGGAACGTGTCCAGGTTTTCATTGTGAGAAGGAAATCCATCAGGAAAGCCATACACGTAAGGATGAGAAGCACTTTAGCATGAAACGGTGAAGGCAACTTGAAAGGGCCCTGTGACGGTGCTGGAGAAAACTCTTCGGAAGTAGGCTTCCCTCAGCTGTCCTATGGTCTCAGTGAGATGAAAGTGTTTTCCGTAGTGGCTGTGAAGGCGTAAGGGACATGGCCTAGACTTAACTCTCCGTGTCGAATGTGCCTACAGTCGTGACATGAAGAACGATGTATGGAAATGGAGGATGTGAGCAAGCCTAAGGAAGATGGCATATGTTTGTTTAACTGTAAGAACAAATCTATGGGGTTGCCGTCCTTCGACTACCATCTCTTTTCGTAAGGTTGGAATCAGCTTGTTAAACGTTGTGTGCAAGGAAAGAGATGGAACGCGCGATCCTGTACAGCGAGGAACACGTTGTGCGGAGGGTTTCTCTCTTTTAAGTCCGGTGCCCTGCAGGTGGATGGGTCTTCAAATGGACGTGGGCTCCCCTCAGGCCTAGTAGCCTTACACTGAACTCTGAGAAACAAGGGCACGTCAAACAGGCTTTCGTGCGAACATCTTGGTTCTTGAAGATAAAGGCCCTTGGAGATATATGTGTTGTTCTCCAAGGGAATGTTCTTATACTCCCCTCTCAAGAAACAAAGCTGCAGGGAAATAGTCTTTCCACTACCACCTATAGGGACGAAGGCGGAAGCCATTTCCAACGTTCGCAGTGAAGGCACAAATACTGTGTCATGTACCACTGCTTGAGAAAAAGTTGTGTCGAAAGTTTCTCCCTACTCAGATCTTGTTTCAGGAAGATAAAAGCGTTTTCAGTTCTTTGCCTGAAAGCGTAAGGAAAATGCAATAGGCTGAATTGTGAAGAAAAAAGTGCGTCGAATGTGACCACCACGTCACAAGTTGTCCCCTACAGAGGTGTGTGTCTGGAAATCGGAGGAAGCGTAAGGAACGTGCTATACACTTAGTTCCACAAAACAACGCTGTGGAGGGGCGGTCCTTCAACTGCCATCTCCTCTGCTAAGAAACGAACGGATTGAGGCAAAGTGTGAAAGAAAGCAGAGGGGAAGCGTGATCTACCTTACCCGCGGAACAACTTCTTACGGAGGGTTTTCTCAACGAGCACCATTCATGGGTCACGAAGATAGAAGTGTCTTCCAAAGTATGCGAGTTTTTCAGAAGAAACGCATACACGAATCTGTGCGAAACAAGTCTATATCAAACGCGACTTCGAGCTCCCATCTGGGTTGGCGAAGAATTCATAGTCACAGAATATATGTGTTGAATCCTAAACAAAGGGAGTACTATTCATTCTGAGGAAACACCACTACAGAGAAACCGTTTTTCTCCTAACATCTTCCCTGAACATGGTAGACTTTACCAGCGTAAGTGTGAAATCGCGAGGAATGTGCCCCGTGCCTGTCCCACAGACATACTTAGTGTAGAATACCTGTCCCCATTCGAATCTTGTTCTGTGAGAAGTGTTTGCAAGAGTAGTAGATAGAGCAGAAGGAAAGTGTCAAGGTTTTCATTGTGAGAAGGAAATCCATCAGGAAAGCCATACACGTAAGGATGAGAAGCACTTTAGCGTGAAACGGTGAAGGCATCTTGAAAGGGCCCTGTGACGGTGCTGGAGAAAACTCTTCGGAAGTAGGCTTCCCTCAGCTGCCCTATGGTTTCAGTGAGATGAAAGTGTTTTCCGTAGTGGCTGTGAAGGCGTAAGGGACATGGCCTAGACTTAACTCTCCGTGTCGAATGTGCCTACAGTCGTGACATGAAGAACGATGTATGGAAATGGAGGATGTGAGCAAGCCTAAGGAAGATGGCATATGTTTGTTTAACTGTAAGAACAAATCTATGGTGTTGCCGTCCTTCGACTACCATCTCTTTTCGTAAGGTTGGAATCAGCTTGTTAAACGTTGTGTGCAAGGAAAGAGATGGAACGCGCGATCCTGTACAGCGAGGAACACGTTGTGCGGAGGGTTTCTCTCTTTTAAGTCCTGTGCCCTGCAGGTGGATGGGTCTTCAAATGGACGTGGGCTCGCCTCAGGCCTAGTAGCCTTACACTGAACTCTGAGAAACAAGGGCACGTCAAACAGGCTTTCGTGCGAACATCTTGGTTCTTGAAGATAAAGGCCCTTGGAGATATATGTGTTGTTCTCCAAGGGAATGTTCTTATACTCCCCTCTCAAGAAACAAAGCTGCAGGGAAATAGTCTTTCCACTACCACCTATAGGGACGAAGGCGGAAGCCATTTCCAACGTTCGCAGTGAAGGCACAAATACTGTGTCATGTACCACTGCTTGAGAAAAAGTTGTGTCGAAAGTTTCTCCCTACTCAGATCTTGTTTCAGGAAGATAAAAGCGTTTTCAGTTCTTTGCTGAAAGCGTAAGGTAAATGCAATAGGCTGAATTGTGAAGAAAAAAGTGGGTCGAATGTGACCACCACGTCACATGTTGTCCCCTGCAGAGGTGTGTGTCTGGAAATCGGAGGAAGCGTAAGGAACGTGCTATACACTTAGTTCCACAAAACAACGCTGTGGAGGGGCGGTCCTTCGACTGCCTTCTCCTCTGCTAAGAAACGAACGGATTGAGGCAAAGTGTGAAAGAAACCAGAGGGGAAGCGTGATCTACCTTACCCGCGGAACAACTTCTTACGGAGGGTTTTCTCAACGAGCACCATTCATGGGTCACGAAGAGAGAAGCCTCTTCCAAAGTATGCGAGTTATGCAGAAGAAAGGCATACACGAATGTGTGCGAACCAAGTCTATCTCAAACGCGACTTCGAGCTCCCTTCTGGGTTCGTGAGGAATTCATAGTCACAAAACGTATGTGTTGAATCCTAAACAAAGGGAATACTATTCAGTCTGAAGAAACACCACTGCAGAGAAACCGTGTTTCTACTAACATCATCCCTGAACATGGTAGACTTTTCCAACGTAAGTTTGAAATCGCAAGGAATGAGCCCCGTGCCTATCCCACAGACATACTTAGTGTAGAATGTCTGTCCCCATTCGAATCTTGTTCTGGGAGAAGTGATTTCAGGAGTAGGAGAGAGAGCAGATGGAACGTATGAAGGTTCACATTGTGAGAAGGAAATCCATCAGGAAAGCCATACACGTAAGGATGAGAAACACTTTAGCATGAAAGGGTGAAGGCATCTTGAAAGGGCCCTGTGACGGTGCTGGAGAAACCTCTTCTGAAGTAGGCTTCCCTCAGCTGTCCAATGGCTTCAGTGAGATGAAAGTGCTTTCTGTAGTCGGTGTGAAGGCGTAAGGGACATGGCCTAGACTTAACTCTCTGTGTCGAATGTGCCTACAGTCGTGACATGAAGAACGATGTATGGAAATGGAGGATGTGAGCAAGCCTAAGGAAGATGGCATACGTGTGTTTAACTCTAAGAACAAATCTATAGTGTTGCCGTCCTTCGACTACCATCTCTTTCGTAAGGTTGGAAGCAGCTTGTTAAGCGTTCTGTGCAAGGAAAGAGATGGAACGCGCGATCCTGTACAGCGAGGAACACGTTGTGCGGAGGGTTTCTCTCCTTTAAGTCCTGTGTCATGCAGGTGGACGGGTCTTCAAATGGACGTGGGCTCGCCTCAGGCCTAGTAGCCTTACACTGAACTCTGAGAAACAAGGCCACGTCAAACAGGCTTTCATGCGAACATCTTGGTTCTTGAAGATAAAGGCCCTTGGAGATATATGTGTTGTTCTCTAAGAGAAGGTTCTTATACTCACCTCTCAAGAAGCAAAACTGCAGGGAAATAGTCTTTCCACTACCACCTATAGGGACGAAGACGGAATCCATTTCCAACGTTCGCAGTGAAGGCACAAATACTGTGTCATGTACCACTGCTTGAGAAAGAAGTTATGTCGAATGTTTCTCCCTACTCAGATCTTGTTTCAGGAAGCTAGAAACGTTTTCGGTTCTTTGCCTGAAAGCGTAAGGGAAATGCCATAGGCTGAATTGTGAAGAAAAATGTGGGTCGAATGTGACCACCAAGTCACAAGTTGTCCCCTATAGAGGTGTGTGTCTGGAAATCGGAGGAAGTGTAAGGAACGTGCTATACACTTAGTTCCACAAAACAACGCTGTGGAGGAGCGGTCCTTCGAGTGCCATCTCCTCTGCTAAGAAACGAACGGATTGAGGCAAAGTGTGAAAGAAAGCAGAGGGGAAGCGTGATCTACCTCACCCGCGGAACAACTTCTTACGGAGGGTTTTCTCAACGAGCACCATTCATGGGTCACGAAGATAGAAGCGTCTTCCAAAGTATGCGAGTTATGCGGAAGAAAGGCATACACGAATCTGTGCGAAACAAGTCTATCTCAAACGCGACTTCGAGCTCCCATCTGGGTTGGCGAAGAATTCATAGTCACAAAATATATGTGTTGAATCCTAAAGAAAGGGAGTACTATTCATTCTGAGGAAACACCACTACAGAGAAACCGTGTTTCTCCTAACATCTTCCCTGAACATGGTAGACTTTACCAGCGTAAGTGTGAAATCGCGAGGAATGTGCCCCGTGCCTGTCCCACAGATATACTTAGTGTAGAATACCTGTCCCCATTCGAATCTTGTTCTGTGAGAAGTGTTTGCAAGAGTAGGAGATAGAGCAGAAGGAACGTGTCCAGGTTTTCATTGTGAGAAGGAAATCCATCAGGAAAGCCATACACGTAAGGATGAGAAGCACTTTAGCATGAAACGGTGAAGGCATCTTGAAAGGGCCCTTGTGACGGTGCTGGAGAAAACTCTTCGGAAGTAGGCTTCCCTCAGCTGTCCTATGGTTTCAGTGAGATGAAAGTGTTTTCCGTAGTGGCTGTGAAGGCGTAAGGGACATGGCCTAGACTTAACTCTCCGTGTCGAATGTGCCTACAGTCGTGACATGAAGAACGATGTATGGAAATGGAGGATGTGAGCAAGCCTAAGGAAGATGGCATATGTTTGTTTAACTGTAAGAACAAATCTATGGGGTTGCCGTCCTTCGACTACCATCTCTTTTCGTAAGGTTGGAATCAGCTTGTTAAACGTTGTGTGCAAGGAAAGAGATGGAACGCGCGATCCTGTACAGCGAGGAACACGTTGTGCGGAGGGTTTCTCTCTTTTAAGTCCTGTGCCCTGCAGGTGGATGGGTCTTCAAATGGACGTGGGCTCCCCTCAGGCCTAGTAGCCTTACACTGAACTCTGAGAAACAAGGCCACGTCAAACAGGCTTTCGTGCGAACATCTTGGTTCTTGAAGATAAAGGCCCTTGGAGATATATGTGTTGTTCTCCAAGGGAATGTTCTTATACTCCCCTCTCAAGAAACAAAGCTGCAGGGAAATAGTCTTTCCACTACCACCTATAGGGACGAAGGCGGAAGCCATTTCCAACGTTCGCAGTGAAGGTACAAATACTGTGTCATGTACCACTGCTTGAGAAAAAGTTGTGTCGAAAGTTTCTCCCTACTCAGATCTTGTTTCAGGAAGATAAAAGCGTTTTCAGTTCTTTGCCTGAAAGCGTAAGGAAAATGCAATAGGCTGAATTGTGAAGAAAAAAGTGGGTCGAATGTGACCACCACGTCACAAGTTGTCCCCTGCAGAGGTGTGTGTCTGGAAATCGGAGGAAGCGTAAGGAACGTGCTATACACTTAGTTCCACAAAACAACGCTGTGGAGGGGCGGTCCTTCAACTGCCATCTCCTCTGCTAAGAAACGAACGGATTGAGGCAAAGTGTGAAAGAAAGCAGAGGGGAAGCGTGATCTACCTTTCCAGCGGAACAACTTCTTACGGAGGGTTTTCTCAACGAGCACCATTCATGGGTCACGAAGATAGAAGTGTCTTCCAAAGTATGCGAGTTTTTCAGAAGAAACGCATACAGGAATCTGTGCGAAAAAAGTCTATATCAAACGCGACTTCGAGCTCCCATCTGGGTTGGCGAAGAATTCATAGTCACAAAATATATGTGTTGAATCCTAAACAAAGGGAGTACTATTCATTCTGAGGAAACACCACTACAGAGAAACCGTGTTTCTCCTAACATCTTCCCTGAACATGGTAGACTTTACCAGCGTAAGTGTGAAATCGCGAGGAATGTGCCCCGTGCCTGTCCCACAGATATACTTAGTGTAGAATACCTGTCCCCATTCGAATCTTGTTCTGTGAGAAGTGTTTGCAAGAGTAGTAGATAGAGCAGAAGGAAAGTGTCAAGGTTTTCATTGTGAGAAGGAAATCCATCAGGAAAGCCATACACGTAAGGATGAGAAGCACTTTAGCGTGAAACGGTGAACGCATCTTGAAAGGGCCCTGTGACGGTGCTGGAGAAAACTCTTCGGAAGTAGGCTTCCCTCAGCTGCCCTATGGTTTCAGTGAGATGAAAGGGTTTTCCGTAGTGGCTGTGAAGGCGTAAGGGACATGGCCTAGACTTAACTCTCTGTGTCGAATGTGCCTACAGTCGTGACATGAAGAACGATGTATGGAAATGGAGGATGTGAGCAAGCCTAAGGAAGATGGCATATGTTTGTTTAACTGTAAGAACAAATCTATGGTGTTGCCGTCCTTCGACTACCATCTCTTTTCGTAAGGTTGGAATCAGCTTGTTAAACGTTGTGTGCAAGGAAAGAGATGTAACGCGCGATCCTGTACAGCGAGGAACACGTTGTGCGGAGGGTTTCTCTCTTTTAAGTCCTGTGCCCTGCAGGTGGATGGGTCTTCAAATGGACGTGGGCTGGCCTCAGGCCTAGTAGCCTTACACTGAACTCTGAGAAACAAGGGCACGTCAACCAGGCTTTCGTGCGAACATCTTGGTTCTTGAAGATAAAGGCCCTTGGAGATATATGTGTTGTTCTCCAAGGGAATGTTCTTATACTCCCCTCTCAAGAAACAAAGCTGCAGGGAAATAGTCTTTCCACTACCACCTATAGGGATGAAGGCGGAATCCATTTCCAACGTTCGCAGTGAAGGCACAAATACTGTGTCATGTACCACTGCTTGAGAAAAAGTTGTGTCGAAAGTTTCTCCCTACTCAGATCTTGTTTCAGGAAGATAAAAGCGTTTTCAGTTCTTTGCCTGAAAGCGTAAGGAAAATGCAATAGGCTGAATTGTGAAGAAAGAAGTGGGTCGAATGTGACCACCACGTCACAAGTTGTCCCCTACAGAGGTGTGTGTCTGGAAATCGGAGGAAGCGTAAGGAACGTGCTATACACTTAGTTCCACAAAACAACGCTGTGGAGGGGCGGTCCTTCGACTGCCATCTCTTCTGCTAAGAAACGAACGGATTGAGGCAAAGTGTGAAAGAAAGCAGAGGGGAAGCGTGATCTAACTTACCGGCGGAACAACTTCTTACGGAGGGTTTTCTCAACGAGCACCATTCATGGGTCACGAAGAGAGAAGCCTCTTCCAAAGTATGCGAGTTATGCAGAAGAAAGGCATACACGAATCTGTGCGAAACAAGTCTATCTCAAACGCGACTTCGAGCTCCCATCTGGGTTGGCGAAGAATTCATAGTCACAAAATATATGTGTTGAATCCTAAAGAAAGGGAGTACTATTCATTCTGAGGAAACACCACTACAGAGAAACCGTGTTTCTCCTAACATCTTCCCTGAACATGGTAGACTTTACCAGCGTAAGTGTGAAATCGCGAGGAATGTGCCCCGTGCCTGTCCCACAGACATACTTAGTGTAGAATACCTGTCCCCATTCGAATCTTGTTCTGTGAGAAGTGTTTGCAAGAGTAGGAGATAGAGCAGAAGGAACGTGTCCAGGTTTTCATTGTGAGAAGGAAATCCATCAGGAAAGCCATACACGTAAGGATGAGAAGCACTTTAGCATGAAACGGTGAAGGCATCTTGAAAGGGCCCTGTGACGGTGTTGGAGAAAACTCTTCGGAAGTAGGCTTCCCTCAGCTGTCCTATGGTCTCAGTGAGATGAAAGTGTTTTCCGTAGTGGCTGTGAAGGCGTAAGGGACATGGCCTAGACTTAACTCTCCGTGTCGAATGTGCCTACAGTCGTGACATGAAGAACGATGTATGGAAATGGAGGATGTGAGCAAGCCTAAGGAAGATGGCATATGTTTGTTTAACTGTAAGAACAAATCTATGGGGTTGCCGTCCTTCGACTACCATCTCTTTTCGTGAGGTTGGAATCAGCTTGTTAAACGTTGTGTGCAAGGAAAGAGATGGAACGCGCGATCCTGTACAGCGAGGAACACGTTGTGCGGAGGGTTTCTCTCTTTTAAGTCCTGTGCCCTGCAGGTGGATGGGTCTTCAAATGGACGTGGGCTCCCCTCAGGCCTAGTAGCCTTACACTGAACTCTGAGAAACAAGGCCACGTCAAACAGGCTTTCGTGCGAACATCTTGGTTCTTGAAGATAAAGGCCCTTGGAGATATATGTGTTGTTCTCCAAGGGAATGTTCTTATACTCCCCTCTCAAGAAACAAAGCTGCAGGGAAATAGTCTTTCCACTACCACCTATAGGGACGAAGGCGGAAGCCATTTCCAACGTTCGCCGTGAAGGCACAAATACTGTGTCATGTACCACTGCTTGAGAAAAAGTTGTGTCGAAAGTTTCTCCCTACTCAGATCTTGTTTCAGGAAGATAAAAGCGTTTTCAGTTCTTTGCCTGAAAGCGTAAGGAAAATGCAATAGGCTGAATTGTGAAGAAAAAAGTGGGTCGAATGTGACCACCACGTCACAAGTTGTCCCCTACAGAGGTGTGTGTCTGGAAATCGGAGGAACCGTAAGGAACGTGCTATACACTTAGTTCCACAAAACAACGCTGTGGAGGGGCGGTCCTTCAACTGCCATCTCCTCTGCTAAGAAACGAACGGATTGAGGCAAAGTGTGAAAGAAAGCAGAGGGGAAGCGTGATCTACCTTACCCGCGGAACAACTTCTTACGGAGGGTTTTCTCAACGAGCACCATTCATGGGTCACGAAGGTAGAAGTGTCTTCCAAAGTATGCGAGTTTTTCAGAAGAAACGCATACACGAATCTGTGCGAAACAAGTCTATATCAAACGCGACTTCGAGCTCCCATCTGGGTTGGCGAAGAATTCATAGTCACAAAAAATATGTGTTGAATCCTAAACAAAGGGAGTACTATTCATTCTGAGGAAACACCACTACAGAGAAACCGTGTTTCTCCTAACATCTTCCCTGAACATGGTAGACTTTACCAGCGTAAGTGTGAAATCGCGAGGAATGTGCCCCGTGCCTGTCCCACAGACATACTTAGTGTAGAATACCTGTCCCCATTCGAATCTTGTTCTGTGAGAAGTGTTTGCAAGAGTAGTAGATAGAGCAGAAGGAAAGTGTCAAGGTTTTCATTGTGAGAAGGAAATCCATCAGGAAAGCCATACACGTAAGGATGAGAAGCACTTTAGCGTGAAACGGTGAAGGCATCTTGAAAGGGCCCTGTGACGGTGCTGGAGAAAACTCTTCGGAAGTAGGCTTCCCTCAGCTGCCCTATGGTTTCAGTGAGATGAAAGTGTTTTCCGTAGTGGCTGTGAAGGCGTAAGGGACATGGCCTAGACTTAACTCTCCGTGTCGAATGTGCCTACAGTCGTGACATGAAGAACGATGTATGGAAATGGAGGATGTGAGCAAGCCTAAGGAAGATGGCATATGTTTGTTTAACTGTAAGAACAAATCTATGGTGTTGCCGTCCTTCGACTACCATCTCTTTTCGTAAGGTTGGAATCAGCTTGTTAAACGTTGTGTGGAAGGAAAGAGATGGAACGCGCGATCCTGTACAGCGAGGAACACGTTGTGCGGAGGGTTTCTCTCTTTTAAGTCCTGTGCCCTGCAGGTGGATGGGTCTTCAAATGGACGTGGGCTCGCCTCAGGCCTAGTAGCCTTACACTGAACTCTGAGAAACAAGGGCACGTCAAACAGGCTTTCGTGCGAACATCTTGGTTCTTGAAGTTAAAGGCCCTTGGAGATATATGTGTTGTTCTCCAAGGGAATGTTCTTATACTCCCCTCTCAAGAAACAAAGCTGCAGGGAAATAGTCTTTCCACTACCACCTATAGGGACGAAGGCGGAAGCCATTTCCAACGTTCGCCGTGAAGGCACAAATACTGTGTCATGTACCACTGCTTGAGAAAAGGTTGTGTGGAAAGTTTCTCCCTACTCAGATCTTGTTTCAGGAAGATAAAAGCGTTTTCAGTTCTTTGCCTGAAAGCGTAAGAAAAATGGAATAGGCTGAATTGTGAAGAAAAAAGTGGGTCGAATATGTCCACCAAGTCACAAGTTGTCCCCTACAGAGGTGTGTGTCTGGAAATCGGAGGAAGCGTAAGGAACGTGCTATACACTTAGTTCCACAAAACAACGCTGTGGAGGGGCGGTCCTTCAACTGCCATCTCCTCTGCTAAGAAACGAACGGATTGAGGCAAAGTGTGAAAGAAAGCAGAGGGGAAGCGTGATCTACCTTACCCGCGGAACAACTTCTTACGGAGGGTTTTCTCAACGAGCACCATTCATGGTTCACGAAGATAGAAGCATCTTCCAAAGTATGCGAGTTATGCAGAAGAAAGGCATACACGAATGTGTGCGAACCAAGTCTATCTCAAACGCGACTTCGAGCTCCCTTCTGGGTTCGTGAGGAATTCATAGTCACAAAACGTATGTGTTGAATCCTAAACAAAGGGAATACTATTCAGTCTGAAGAAACACCACTGCAGAGAAACCGTGTTTCTACTAACATCATCCCTGAACATGGTAGACTTTTCCAACGTAAGTGTGAAATCGCAAGGAATGAGCCCCGTGCCTATCCCACAGACATACTTAGTGTAGAATGTCTGTCCCCATTCGAATCTTGTTCTGGGAGAAGTGATTTCAGGAGTAGGAGAGAGAGCAGATGGAACGTATGAAGGTTCACATTGTGAGAAGGAAATCCATCAGGAAAGCCATACACGTAAGGATGAGAAACACTTTAGCATGAAAGGGTGAAGGCATCTTGAAAGGGCCCTGTGACGGTGCTGGAGAAACCTCTTCTGAAGTAGGCTTCCCTCAGCTGTCCAATGGCTTCAGTGAGATGAAAGTGCTTTCTGTAGTCGGTGTGAAGGCGTAAGGGACATGGCCTAGACTTAACTCTCTGTGTCGAATGTGCCTACAGTCGTGACATGAAGAACGATGTATGGAAATGGAGGATGTGAGCAAGCCTAAGGAAGATGGCATACGTGTGTTTAACTCTAAGAACAAATCTATAGTGTTGCCGTCCTTCGACTACCATCTCTTTCGTAAGGTTGGAAGCAGCTTGTTAAGCGTTCTGTGCAAGGAAAGAGATGGAACGCGCGATCCTGTACAGCGAGGAACACGTTGTGCGGAGGGTTTCTCTCCTTTAAGTCCTGTGTCATGCAGGTGGACGGGTCTTCAAATGGACGTGGGCTCGCCTCAGGCCTAGTAGCCTTACACTGAACTCTGAGAAACAAGGCCACGTCAAACAGGCTTTCATGCGAACATCTTGGTTCTTGAAGATAAAGGCCCTTGGAGATATATGTGTTGTTCTCTAAGAGAAGGTTCTTATACTCACCTCTCAAGAAGCAAAACTGCAGGGAAATAGTCTTTCCACTACCACCTATAGGGACGAAGACGGAATCCATTTCCAACGTTCGCACTGAAGGCACAAATACTGTGTCATGTACCACTGCTTGAGAAAGAAGTTATGTCGAATGTTTCTCCCTACTCAGATCTTGTTTCAGGAAGCTAGAAACGTTTTCGGTTCTTTGCCTGAAAGCGTAAGAGAAATGCCATAGGCTGAATTGTGAAGAAAAATGTGGGTCGAATGTGACCACCAAGTCACAAGTTGTCCCCTATAGAGGTGTGTGTCTGGAAATCGGAGGAAGTGTAAGGAACGTGCTATACACTTAGTTCCACAAAACAACGCTGTGGAGGAGCGGTCCTTCGAGTGCCATCTCCTCTGCTAAGAAACGAACGGATTGAGGCAAAGTGTGAAAGAAAGCAGAGGGGAAGCGTGATCTACCTCACCCGCGGAACAACTTCTTACGGAGGGTTTTCTCAACGAGCACCATTCATGGGTCACGAAGATAGAAGCGTCTTCCAAAGTATGCGAGTTATGCGGAAGAAAGGCATACACGAATCTGTGCGAAACAAGTCTATCTCAAACGCGACTTCGAGCTCCCATCTGGGTTGGCGAAGAATTCATAGTCACAAAATATATGTGTTGAATCCTAAAGAAAGGGAGTACTATTCATTCTGAGGAAACACCACTACAGAGAAACCGTGTTTCTCCTAACATCTTCCCTGAACATGGTAGACTTTACCAGCGTAAGTGTGAAATCGCGAGGAATGTGCCCCGTGCCTGTCCCACAGATATACTTAGTGTAGAATACCTGTCCCCATTCGAATCTTGTTCTGTGAGAAGTGTTTGCAAGAGTAGGAGATAGAGCAGAAGGAACGTGTCCAGGTTTTCATTGTGAGAAGGAAATCCATCAGGAAAGCCATACACGTAAGGATGAGAAGCACTTTAGCATGAAACGGTGAAGGCATCTTGAAAGGGCCCTGTGACGGTGCTGGAGAAAACTCTTCGGAAGTAGGCTTCCCTCAGCTGTCCTATGGTCTCAGTGAGATGAAAGTGTTTTCCGTAGTGGCTGTGAAGGCGTAAGGGACATGGCCTAGACTTAACTCTCCGTGTCGAATGTGCCTACAGTCGTGACATGAAGAACGATGTATGGAAATGGAGGATGTGAGCAAGCCTAAGGAAGATGGCATATGTTTGTTTAACTGTAAGAACAAATCTATGGGGTTGCCGTCCTTCGACTACCATCTCTTTTCGTAAGGTTGGAATCAGCTTGTTAAACGTTGTGTGCAAGGAAAGAGATGGAACGCGCGATCCTGTACAGCGAGGAACACGTTGTGCGGAGGGTTTCTCTCTTTTAAGTCCTGTGCCCTGCAGGTGGATGGGTCTTCAAATGGACGTGGGCTCGCCTCAGGCCTAGTAGCCTTACACTGAACTCTGAGAAACAAGGGCACGTCAAACAGGCTTTCGTGCGAACATCTTGGTTCTTGAAGATAAAGGCCCTTGGAGATATATGTGTTGTTCTCCAAGGGAATGTTCTTATACTCCCCTCTCAAGAAACAAAGCTGCAGGGAAATAGTCTTTCCACTACCACCTATAGGGACGAAGGCGGAAGCCATTTCCAACGTTCGCCGTGAAGGCACAAATACTGTGTCATGTACCACTGCTTGAGAAAAGGTTGTGTCGAAAGTTTCTCCCTACTCAGATCTTGTTTCAGGAAGATAAAAGCGTTTTCAGTTCTTTGCCTGAAAGCGTAAGGAAAATGGAATAGGCTGAATTGTGAAGAAAAAAGTGGGTCGAATATGTCCACCAAGTCACAAGTTGTCCCCTACAGAGGTGTGTGTCTGGAAATCGGAGGAAGCGTAAGGAACGTGCTATACACTTAGTTCCACAAAACAACGCTGTGAAGGTGCGGTCCTTCGAGTGCCATCTCCTCTGCTAAGAAACGAACGGATTGAGGCAAAGTGTGAAAGAAAGCAGAGGGGAAGCGTGATCTACCTTACCCGCGGAACAACTTCTTACGGAGGGTTTTCTCAACGAGCACCATTCATGGGTCACGAAGATAGAAGCGTCTTCCAAAGTAGGCGAGTTATGCAGAAGAAAGGCATACACGAATCTGTGCGAAACAAGTCTATCTCAAACGCGACTTCGAGCTCCCATCTGGGTTGGCGAAGAATTCATAGTCACAAAATATATGTGTTGAATCCTAAAGAAAGGGAGTACTATTCATTCTGAGGAAACACCACTACAGAGAAACCGTGTTTCTCCTAACATCTTCCCTGAACATGGTAGACTTTACCAGCGTAAGTGTGAAATCGCGAGGAATGTGCCCCGTGCCTGTCCCACAGACATACTTAGTGTAGAATACCTGTCCCCATTCGAATCTTGTTCTGAGAGAAGTGTTTGCAAGAGTAGGAGATAGAGCAGAAGGAACGTGTCCAGGTTTTCATTGTGAGAAGGAAATCCATCAGGAAAGCCATACACGTAAGGATGAGAAGCACTTTAGCATGAAACGGTGAAGGCATCTTGAAAGGGCCCTGTGACGGTGCTGGAGAAAACTCTTCGGAAGTAGGCTTCCCTCAGCTGTCCTATGGTCTCAGTGAGATGAAAGTGTTTTCCGTAGTGGCCGTGAAGGCGTAAGGGACATGGCCTAGACTTAACTCTCCGTGTCGAATGTGCCTACAGTCGTGACATGAAGAACGATGTATGGAAATGGAGGATGTGAGCAAGCCTAAGGAAGATGGCATATGTTTGTTTAACTGTAAGAACAAATCTATGGTGTTGCCGTCCTTCGACTACCATCTCTTATCGTAAGGTTGGAATCAGCTTGTTAAACGTTGTGTGCAAGGAAAGAGATGGAACGCGCGATCCTGTACAGCGAGGAACACGTTGTGCGGAGGGTTTCTCTCTTTTAAGTCCTGTGCCCTGCAGGTGGATGGGTCTTCAAATGGACGTGGGCTCGCCTCAGGCCTAGTAGCCTTACACTGAACTCTGAGAAACAAGGGCACGTCAACCAGGCTTTCGTGCGAACATCTTGGTTCTTGAAGATAAAGGCCCTTGGAGATATATGTGTTGTTCTCCAAGGGAATGTTCTTATACTCCCCTCTCAAGAAACAAAGCTGCAGGGAAATAGTCTTTCCACTACCACCTATAGGGATGAAGGCGGAAGCCATTTCCAACGTTCGCAGTGAAGGCACAAATACTGTGTCATGTACCACTGCTTGAGAAAAAGTTGTGTCGAAAGTTTCTCCCTACTCAGATCTTGTTTCAGGAAGATAAAAGCGTTTTCAGTTCTTTGCCTGAAAGCGTAAGGAAAATGCAATAGGCTGAATTGTGAAGAAAGAAGTGGGTCGAATGTGACCACCACGTCACAAGTTGTCCCCTACAGAGGTGTGTGTCTGGAAATCGGAGGAAGCGTAAGGAACGTGCTATACACTTAGTTCCACAAAACAACGCTGTGGAGGTGCGGTCCTTCGACTTCCATCTCCTCTGCTAAGAAACGAACGGATTGAGGCAAAGTGTGAAAGAAAGCAGAGGGGAAGCGTGATCTACCTTACCCGCGGAACAACTTCTTACGGAGGGTTTTCTCAACGAGCACCATTCATGGGTCACGAAGAGAGAAGCCTCTTCCAAAGTATGCGAGTTATGCAGAAGAAAGGCATACACGAATCTGTGCGAAACAAGTCTATCTCAAACGCGACTTTGAGCTCCCATCTTGGTTGGCGAAGAATTCATAGTCACAAAATATATGTGTTGAATCCTAAAGAAAGGGAGTACTATTCATTCTGAGGAAACACCACTACAGAGAAACCGTGTTTCTCCTAACATCTTCCCTGAACATGGTAGACTTTACCAACGTAAGTGTGAAATCGCAAGGAATGAGCCCCGTGCCTATCCCACAGACATACTTAGTGTAGAATGTCTGTCCCCATTCGAATCTTGTTCTGGGAGAAGTGTTTTCAGGAGTAGGAGAGAGAGGAGATGGAACGTATGAAGGTTTTCATTGTGAGAAGGAAATCCATCAGGAAAGCCATACACGTAAGGATGAGAAGCACTTTAGCATGAAAGGGTGAAGGCATCTTGAAAGGGTCCTGTGACGGTGCTGGAGAAACCTCTTCGGAAGTAGGCTTCCCTCAGCTGTCCTATGGTTTCAGTGAGATGAAAGTGCTTTCCGTAGTGGGTGTGAAGGCGTAAGGGACATGGCCTACACTTAACTTTCCGTGTCGAATGTGCCTACAGTCGTGACATGAAGAACGATGTATGGAAATGGAGGATGTGAGCAAGCCTAAGGAAGATGGCATACGTGTGTTTAACTGTAAGAACAAATCTATAGTGTTGCCGTCCTTCGACTACCATCTCTTTCGTAAGGTTGGAAGCAGCTTGTTAAGCGTTGTGTGCAAGGAAAGAGATGGAACGCGTGACCCTGTACAGGGAGGAAAACGTTGTGCGGAGGGTTTCTCTCCTTTAAGTCCTGTGTCATGCAGGTGGATGGGTCTTCAAATGGACGTGGGCTCGCCTCAGGCCTAGTAGCCTTACACTGAACTCTGAGAAACAAGGCCACGTCAAACAAGCTTTCGTGCGAACATCTTGGTTCTTGAAGATAAAGGCCCTTGGAGATATATGTGTTGTTCTCTAAGGGAAGGTTCTTATACTCCCCTCTCAAGAAACAAAGCTGCAGGGAAATAGTCTTTCCACTACCACCTATAGGGACGAAGACGGAAGCCATTTCCAACGTTCGCAGTGAAGGCACAAATACTGTGTCATGTACCACTGCTTGAGAAAAAGTTGTGTCGAAAGTTTCTCCCTACTCAGATCTTGTTTCAGGAAGATAAAAGCGTTTTCAGTTCTTTGCCTGAAAGCGTAAGGAAAATGCAATAGGCTGAATTGTGAAGAAAGAAGTGGGTCGAATGTGACCACCACGTCACAAGTTGTCCCCTACAGAGGTGTGTGTCTGGAAATCGGAGGAAGCGTAAGGAACGTGCTATACACTTAGTTCCACAAAACAACGCTGTGGAGGGGCGGTCCTTCGACTGCCATCTCTTCTGCTAAGAAACGAACGGATTGAGGCAAAGTGTGAAAGAAAGCAGAGGGGAAGCGTGATCTACCTTACCCGCGGAATAACTTCTTACGGAGGGTTTTCTCAACGAGCACCATTCATGGGTCACGAAGGTAGAAGTGTCTTCCAAAGTATGCGAGTTTTTCAGAAGAAACGCATACACGAATCTGTGCGAAACAAGTCTATATCAAACGCGACTTCGAGCTCCCATCTGGGTTGGCGAAGAATTCATAGTCACAAAATATATGTGTTGAATCCTAAACAAAGGGAGTACTATTCATTCTGAGGAAACACCACTACAGAGAAACCGTGTTTCTCCTAACATCTTCCCTGAAAATGGTAGACTTTACCAGCGTAAGTGTGAAATCGCGAGGAATGTGCCCCGTGCCTGTCCCACAGACATACTTAGTGTAGAATACCTGTCCCCATTCGAATCTTGTTCTGTGAGAAGTGTTTGCAAGAGTAGTAGATAGAGCAGAAGGAAAGTGTCAAGGTTTTCATTGTGAGAAGGAAATCCATCAGGAAAGCCATACACGTAAGGATGAGAAGCACTTTAGCGTGAAACGGTGAAGGCATCTTGAAAGGGCCCTGTGACGGTGCTGGAGAAAACTCTTCGGAAGTAGGCTTCCCTCAGCTGCCCTATGGTTTCAGTGAGATGAAAGTGTTTTCCGTAGTGGCTGTGAAGGCGTAAGGGACATGGCCTAGACTTAACTCTCCGTGTCGAATGTGCCTACAGTCGTGACATGAAGAACGATGTATGGAAATGGAGGATGTGAGCAAGCCTAAGGAAGATGGCATATGTTTGTTTAACTGTAAGAACAAATCTATGGTGTTGCCGTCCTTCGACTACCATCTCTTTTCGTAAGGTTGGAATCAGCTTGTTAAACGTTGTGTGCAAGGAAAGAGATGGAACGCGCGATCCTGTACAGCGAGGAACACGTTGTGCGGAGGTTTTCTCTCTTTTAAATCCTGTGCCCTGCAGGTGGATGGGTCTTCAAATGGACGTGGGCTCGCCTCAGGCCTAGTAGCCTTACACAGAACTCTGAGAAACAAGGGCACGTCAAACAGGCTTTCGTGCGAACATCTTGGTTCTTGAAGTTAAAGGCCCTTGGAGATATATGTGTTGTTCTCCAAGGGAATGTTCTTATACTCCCCTCTCAAGAAACAAAGCTGCAGGGAAATAGTCTTTCCACTACCACCTATAGGGACGAAGGCGGAAGCCATTTCCAACGTTCGCCGTGAAGGCACAAATACTGTGTCATGTACCACTGCTTGAGAAAAGGTTGTGTGGAAAGTTTCTCCCTACTCAGATCTTGTTTCAGGAAGATAAAAGCGTTTTCAGTTCTTTGCCTGAAAGCGTAAGAAAAATGGAATAGGCTGAATTGTGAAGAAAAAAGTGGGTCGAATATGTCCACCAAGTCACAAGTTGTCCCCTACAGAGGTGTGTGTCTGGAAATCGGAGGAAGCGTAAGGAACGTGCTATACACTTAGTTCCACAAAACAACGCTGTGGAGGGGCGGTCCTTCAACTGCCATCTCCTCTGCTAAGAAACGAACGGATTGAGGCAAAGTGTGAAAGAAAGCAGAGGGGAAGCGTGATCTACCTTACCCGCGGAACAACTTCTTACGGAGGGTTTTCTCAACGAGCACCATTCATGGTTCACGAAGATAGAAGCCTCTTCCAAAGTATGCGAGTTATGCAGAAGAAAGGCATACACGAATGTGTGCGAACCAAGTCTATCTCAAACGCGACTTCGAGCTCCCTTCTGGGTTCGTGAGGAATTCATAGTTACAAAACGTATGTGTTGAATCCTAAACAAAGGGAATACTATTCAGTCTGAAGAAACACCACTGCAGAGAAACCGTGTTTCTACTAACATCATCCCTGAACATGGTAGACTTTTCCAACGTAAGTGTGAAATCGCAAGGAATGAGCCCCGTGCCTATCCCACAGACATACTTAGTGTAGAATGTCTGTCCCCATTCGAATCTTGTTCTGGGAGAAGTGATTTCAGGAGTAGGAGAGAGAGCAGATGGAACGTATGAAGGTTTACATTGTGAGAAGGAAATCCATCAGGAAAGCCATACACGTAAGGATGAGAAACACTTTAGCATGAAAGGGTGAAGGCATCTTGAAAGGGCCCTGTGACGGTGCTGGAGAAACCTCTTCTGAAGTAGGCTTCCCTCAGCTGTCCAATGGCTTCAGTGAGATGAAAGTGCTTTCTGTAGTCGGTGTGAAGGCGTAAGGGACATGGCCTAGACTTAACTCTCTGTGTCGAATGTGCCTACAGTCGTGACATGAAGAACGATGTATGGAAATGGAGGATGTGAGCAAGCCTAAGGAAGATGGCATACGTGTGTTTAACTCTAAGAACAAATCTATAGTGTTGCCGTCCTTCGACTACCATCTCTTTCGTAAGGTTGAAAGCAGCTTGTTAAGCGTTCTGTGCAAGGAAAGAGATGGAACGCGCGATCCTGTACAGCGAGGAACACGTTGTGCGGAGGGTTTCTCTCCTTTAAGTCCTGTGTCATGCAGGTGGACGGGTCTTCAAATGGACGTGGGCTCGCCTCAGGCCTAGTAGCCTTACACTGAACTCTGAGAAACAAGGCCACGTCAAACAGGCTTTCATGCGAACATCTTGGTTCTTGAAGATAAAGGCCCTTGGAGATATATGTGTTGTTCTCTAAGAGAAGGTTCTTATACTCACCTCTCAAGAAGCAAAACTGCAGGGAAATAGTCTTTCCACTACCACCTATAGGGACGAAGACGGAATCCATTTCCAACGTTCGCAGTGAAGGCACAAATACTGTGTCATGTACCACTGCTTGAGAAAGAAGTTATGTTGAATGTTTCTCCCTACTCAGATCTTGTTTCAGGAAGCTAGAAACGTTTTCGGTTCTTTGCCTGAAAGCGTAAGAGAAATGCCATAGGCTGAATTGTGAAGAAAAATGTGGGTCGAATGTGACCACCAAGTCACAAGTTGTCCCCTATAGAGGTGTGTGTCTGGAAATCGGAGGAAGTGTAAGGAACGTGCTATACACTTAGTTCCACAAAACAACGCTGTGGAGGAGCGGTCCTTCGAGTGCCATCTCCTCTGCTAAGAAACGAACGGATTGAGGCAAAGTGTGAAAGAAAGCAGAGGGGAAGCGTGATCTACCTCACCCGCGGAACAACTTCTTACGGAGGGTTTTCTCAACGAGCACCATTCATGGGTCACGAAGATAGAAGCGTCTTCCAAAGTATGCGAGTTATGCGGAAGAAAGGCATACACGAATCTGTGCGAAACAAGTCTATCTCAAACGCGACTTCGAGCTCCCATCTGGGTTGGCGAAGAATTCATAGTCACAAAATATATGTGTTGAATCCTAAAGAAAGGGAGTACTATTCATTCTGAGGAAACACCACTACAGAGAAACCGTGTTTCTCCTAACATCTTCCCTGAACATGGTAGACTTTACCAGCGTAAGTGTGAAATCGCGAGGAATGTGCCCCGTGCCTGTCCCACAGATATACTTAGTGTAGAATACCTGTCCCCATTCGAATCTTGTTCTGTGAGAAGTGTTTGCAAGAGTAGGAGATAGAGCAGAAGGAACGTGTCCAGGTTTTCATTGTGAGAAGGAAATCCATCAGGAAAGCCATACACGTAAGGATGAGAAGCACTTTAGCATGAAACGGTGAAGGCATCTTGAAAGGGCCCTGTGACGGTGCTGGAGAAAACTCTTCGGAAGTAGGCTTCCCTCAGCTGTCCTATGGTTTCAGTGAGATGAAAGTGTTTTCCGTAGTGGCTGTGAAGGCGTAAGGGACATGGCCTAGACTTAACTCTCCGTATCGAATGTGCCTACAGTCGTGACATGAAGAACGATGTATGGAAATGGAGGATGTGAGCAAGCCTAAGGAAGATGGCATATGTTTGTTTAACTGTAAGAACAAATCTATGGGGTTGCCGTCCTTCGACTACCATCTCTTTTCGTAAGGTTGGAATCAGCTTGTTAAACGTTGTGTGCAAGGAAAGAGATGGAACGCGCGATCCTGTACAGCGAGGAACACGTTGTGCGGAGGGTTTCTCTCTTTTAAGTCCTGTGCCCTGCAGGTGGAGGGGTCTTCAAATGGACGTGGGCTCGCCTCAGGCCTAGTAGCCTTACACTGAACTCTGAGAAACAAGGGCACGTCAAACAGGCTTTCGTGCGAACATCTTGGTTCTTGAAGATAAAGGCCCTTGGAGATATATGTGTTGTTCTCCAAGGGAATGTTCTTATACTCCCCTCTCAAGAAACAAAGCTGCAGGGAAATAGTCTTTCCACTACCACCTATAGGGACGAAGGCGGAAGCCATTTCCAACGTTCGCCGTGAAGGCACAAATACTGTGTCATGTACCACTGCTTGAGAAAAAGTTGTGTCGAAAGTTTCTCCCTACTCAGATCTTGTTTCAGGAAGATAAAAGCGTTTTCAGTTCTTTGCCTGAAAGCGTAAGGAAAATGCAATAGGCTGAATTGTGAAGAAAGAAGTGGGTCGAATGTGACCACCACGTCACAAGTTGTCCCCTACAGAGGTGTGTGTCTGGAAATCGGAGGAAGCGTAAGGAACGTGCTATACACTTAGTTCCACAAAACAACGCTGTGGAGGTGCGGTCCTTCGACTTCCATCTCCTCTGCTAAGAAACGAACGGATTGAGGCAAAGTGTGAAAGAAAGCAGAGGGGAAGCGTGATCTACCTTACCCGCGGAACAACTTCTTACGGAGGGTTTTCTCAACGAGCACCATTCATGGGTCACGAAGAGAGAAGCCTCTTCCAAAGTATGCGAGTTATGCAGAAGAAAGGCATACACGAATCTGTGCGAAACAAGTCTATCTCAAACGCGAGTTTGAGCTCCCATCTTGGTTGGCGAAGAATTCATAGTCACAAAATATATGTGTTGAATCCTAAAGAAAGGGAGTACTATTCATTGTGAGGAAACACCACTACAGAGAAACCGTGTTTCTCCTAACATCTTCCCTGAACATGGTAGACTTTACCAACGTAAGTGTGAAATCGCAAGGAATGAGCCCCGTGCCTATCCCACAGACATACTTAGTGTAGAATGTCTGTCCCCATTCGAATCTTGTTCTGGGAGAAGTGTTTTCAGGAGTAGGAGAGAGAGCAGATGGAACGTATGAAGGTTTTCATTGTGAGAAGGAAATCCATCAGGAAAGCCATACACGTAAGGATGAGAAGCACTTTAGCATGAAAGGGTGAAGGCATCTTGAAAGGGTCCTGTGACGGTGCTGGAGAAACCTCTTCGGAAGTAGGCTTCCCTCAGCTGTCCTATGGTTTCAGTGAGATGAAAGTGCTTTCCGTAGTGGGTGTGAAGGCGTAAGGGACATGGCCTACACTTAACTTTCCGTGTCGAATGTGCCTACAGTCGTGACATGAAGAACGATGTATGGAAATGGAGGATGTGAGTAAGCCTAAGGAAGATGGCATACGTGTGTTTAACTGTAAGAACAAATCTATAGTGTTGCCGTCCTTCGACTACCATCACTTTCGTAAGGTTGGAAGCAGCTTGTTAAGCGTTGTGTGCAAGGAAAGAGATGGAACGCGTGACCCTGTACAGGGAGGAAAACGTTGTGCGGAGGGTTTCTCTCCTTTAAGTCCTGTGTCATGCAGGTGGATGGGTCTTCAAATGGACGTGGGCTCGCCTCAGGCCTAGTAGCCTTACACTGAACTCTGAGAAACAAGGCCACGTCAAACAAGCTTTCGTGCGAACATATTGGTTCTTGAAGATAAAGGCCCTTGGAGATATATGTGTTGTTCTCTAAGGGAAGGTTCTTATACTCCCCTCTCAAGAAACAAAGCTGCAGGGAAATAGTCTTTCCACTACCACCTATAGGGACGAAGACGGAAGCCATTTCCAACGTTCGCAGTGAAGGCACAAATACTGTGTCATGTACCACTGCTTGAGAAAAAGTTGTGTCGAAAGTTTCTCCCTACTCAGATCTTGTTTCAGGAAGATAAAAGCGTTTTCAGTTCTTTGCCTGAAAGCGTAAGGAAAATGCAATAGCCTGAATTGTGAAGAAAGAAGTGGGTCGAATGTGACCACCACGTCACAAGTTGTCCCCTACAGAGGTGTGTGTCTGGAAATCGGAGGAAGCGTAAGGAACGTGCTATACACTTAGTTCCACAAAACAACACTGTGGAGGGGCGGTCCTTCGACTGCCATCTCTTCTGCTAAGAAACGAACGGATTGAGGCAAAGTGTGAAAGAAAGCAGAGGGGAAGCGTGATCTAACTTACCCGCGGAACAACTTCTTACGGAGGGTTTTCTCAACGAGCACCATTCATGGGTCACGAAGAGAGAAGCCTCTTCCAAAGTATGCGAGTTATGCAGAAGAAAGGCATACACGAATCTGTGCGAAACAAGTCTATCTCAAACGCGACTTCGAGCTCCCATCTGGGTTGGCGAAGAATTCATAGTCACAAAATATATGTGTTGAATCCTAAAGAAAGGGAGTACTATTCATTCTGAGGAAACACCACTACAGAGAAACCGTGTTTCTCCTAACATCTTCCCTGAACATGGTAGACTTTACCAGCGTAAGTGTGAAATCGCGAGGAATGTGCCCCGTGCCTGTCCCACAGACATACTTAGTGTAGAATACCTGTCCCCATTCGCATCTTGTTCTGTGAGAAGTGTTTGCAAGAGTAGGAGATAGAGCAGAAGGAACGTGTCCAGGTTTTCATTGTGAGAAGGAAATCCATCAGGAAAGCCATACACGTAAGGATGAGAAGCACTTTAGCATGAAACGGTGAAGGCATCTTGAAAGGGCCCTGTGACGGTGCTGGAGAAAACTCTTCGGAAGTAGGCTTCCCTCAGCTGTCCTATGGTCTCAGTGAGATGAAAGTGTTTTCCTTAGTGGCTGTGAAGGCGTAAGGGACATGGCCTAGACTTAACTCTCCGTGTCGAATGTGCCTACAGTCGTGACATGAAGAACGATGTATGGAAATGGAGGATGTGAGCAAGCCTAAGGAAGATGGCATATGTTTGTTTAACTGTAAGAACAAATCTATGGTGTTGCCGTCCTTCGACTACCATCTCTTTTCGTAAGGTTGGAATCAGCTTGTTAAACGTTGTGTGCAAGGAAAGAGATGGAACGCGCGATCCTGTACAGCGAGGAACACGTTGTGCGGAGGGTTTCTCTCTTTTAAGTCCGGTGCCCTGCAGGTGGATGGGTCTTCAAATGGACGTGGGCTGGCCTCAGGCCTAGTAGCCTTACACTGAACTCTGAGAAACAAGGGCACGTCAACCAGGCTTTCGTGCGAACATCTTGGTTCTTGAAGATAAAGGCCCTTGGAGATATATGTGTTGTTCTCCAAGGGAATGTTCTTATACTCCCCTCTCAAGAAACAAAGCTGCAGGGAAATAGTCTTTCCATTACCACCTATAGGGATGAAGGCGGAAGCCATTTCCAACGTTCGCAGTGAAGGCACAAATACTGTGTCATGTACCACTGCTTGAGAAAAAGTTGTGTCGAAAGTTTCTCCCTACTCAGATCTTGTTTCAGGAAGATAAAAGCGTTTTCAGTTCTTTGCCTGAAAGCGTAAGGAAAATGCAATAGGCTGAATTGTGAAGAAAGAAGTGGGTCGAATGTGACCACCACGTCACAAGTTGTCCCCTACAGAGGTGTGTGTCTGGAAATCGGAGGAAGCGTAAGGAACGTGCTATACACTTAGTTCCACAAAACAACGCTGTGGAGGGGCGGTCCTTCGACTGCCATCTCTTCTGCTAAGAAACGAACGGATTGAGGCAAAGTGTGAAAGAAAGCAGAGGGGAAGCGTGATCTAACTTACCGGCGGAACAACTTCTTACGGAGGGTTTTCTCAACGAGCACCATTCATGGGTCACGAAGAGAGAAGCCTCTTCCAAAGTATGCGAGTTATGCAGAAGAAAGGCATACACGAATCTGTGCGAAACAAGTCTATCTCAAACGCGACTTCGAGCTCCCATCTGGGTTGGCGAAGAATTCATAGTCACAAAATATATGTGTTGAATCCTAAAGAAAGGGAGTACTATTCATTCTGAGGAAACACCACTACAGAGAAACCGTGTTTCTCCTAACATCTTCCCTGAACATGGTAGACTTTACCAGCGTAAGTGTGAAATCGCGAGGAATGTGCCCCGTGCCTGTCCCACAGACATACTTAGTGTAGAATACCTGTCCCCATTCGAATCTTGTTCTGTGAGAAGTGTTTGCAAGAGTAGGAGATAGAGCAGAAGGAACGTGTCCAGGTTTTCATTGTGAGAAGGAAATCCATCAGGAAAGCCATACACGTAAGGATGAGAAGCACTTTAGCATGAATCGGTGAAGGCATCTTGAAAGGGCCCTGTGACGGTGCTGGAGAAAACTCTTCGGAAGTAGGCTTCCCTCAGCTGTCCTATGGTCTCAGTGAGATGAAAGTGTTTTCCGTAGTGGCTGTGAAGGCGTAAGGGACATGGCCTAGACTTAACTCTCCGTGTCGAATGTGCCTACAGTCGTGACATGAAGAACGATGTATGGAAATGGAGGATGTGAGCAAGCCTAAGGAAGATGGCATATGTTTGTTTAACTGTAAGAACAAATCTATGGGGTTGCCGTCCTTCGACTACCATCTCTTTTCGTGAGGTTGGAATCAGCTTGTTAAACGTTTTGTGCAAGGAAAGAGATGGAACGCGCGATCCTGTACAGCGAGGAACACGTTGTGCGGAGGGTATCTCTCTTTTAAGTCCTGTGCCCTGCAGGTGGATGGGTCTTCAAATGGACGTGGGCTCGCCTCAGGCCTAGTAGCCTTACACTGAACTCTGAGAAACAAGGGCACGTCAAACAGGCTTTCGTGCGAACATCTTGGTTCTTGAAGATAAAGGCCCTTGGAGATATATGTGTTGTTCTCCAAGGGAATGTTCTTATACTCCCCTCTCAAGAAACAAAGCTGCAGGGAAATAGTCTTTCCACTACCACCTATAGGGACGAAGGCGGAAGCCATTTCCAACGTTCGCAGTGAAGGCACAAATACTGTGTCATGTACCACTGCTTGAGAAAAAGTTGTGTCGAAAGTTTCTCCCTACTCAGATCTTGTTTCAGGAAGATAAAAGCGTTTTCAGTTCTCTGCCTGAAAGCGTAAGGAAAATGCAATAGGCTGAATTGTGAAGAAAAAAGTGGGTCAAATGTGACCACCACGTCACAAGTTGTCCCCTACAGAGGTGTGTGTCTGGAAATCGGAGGAAGCGTAAGGAACGTGCTATACACTTAGTTCCACAAAACAACGCTGTGGAGGGGCGGTCCTTCAACTGCCATCTCCTCTGCTAAGAAACGAGCGGATTGAGGCAAAGTGTGAAAGAAAGCAGAGGGGAAGCGTGATCTACCTTACCCGCGGAACAACTTCTTACGGAGGGTTTTCTCAACGAGCACCATTCATGGATCACGAAGATAGAAGTGTCTTCCAAAGTATGCGAGTTTTTCAGAAGAAACGCATACACGAATCTGTGCGAAACAAGTCTATCTCAAACGCGACTTCGAGCTCCCATCTGGGTTGGCGAAGAATTCATAGTCACAAAATATATGTGTTGAATCCTAAACAAAGGGAGTACTATTCATTCTGAGGAAACACCACTACAGAGAAACCGTGTTTCTCCTAACATCTTCCCTGAACATGGTAGACTTTACCAGCGTAAGTGTGAAATCGCGAGGAATGTGCCCCGTGCCTGTCCCACAGACATCCTTAGTGTAGAATACCTGTCCCCATTCGAATCTTGTTCTGTGAGAAGTGTTTGCAAGAGTAGTAGATAGAGCAGAAGGAAAGTGTCAAGGTTTTCATTGTGAGAAGGAAATCCATCAGGAAAGCCATACACGTAAGGATGAGAAGCACTTTAGCATGAAACGGTGAAGGCATCTTGAAAGGGCCCTGTGACGGTGCTGGAGAAAACTCTTCGGAATTAGGCTTCCCTCAGCTGCCCTATGGTTTCAGTGAGATGAAAGTGTTTTCCGTAGTGGCTGTGAAGGCGTAAGGGACATGGCCTAGACTTAACTCTCCGTGTCGAATGTGCCTACAGTCGTGACATGAAGAACGATGTATGGAAATGGAGGATGTGAGCAAGCCTAAGGAAGATGGCATATGTTTGTTTAACTGTAAGAACAAATCTATGGTGTTGCCCTCGTTCGACTACCATCTCTTTTTGTAAGGTTGGAATCAGCTTGTTAAACGTTGTGTGCAAGGAAAGAGATGGAACGCGCGATCCTGTACAGCGAGGAACACGTTGTGCGGAGGGTTTCTCTCTTTTAAGTCCTGTGCCCTGCAGGTGGATGGGTCTTCAAATGGACGTGGGCTCGCCTCAGGCCTAGTAGCCTTACACTGAACTCTGAGAAACAAGGGCACGTCAAACAGGCTTTCGTGCGAACATCTTGGTTCTTGAAGATAAAGGCCCTTGGAGATATATGTGTTGTTCTCCAAGGGAATGTTCTTATACTCCCCTCTCAAGAAACAAAGCTGCAGGGAAATAGTCTTTCCACTACCACCTATAGGGACGAAGGCGGAAGCCATTTCCAACGTTCGCCGTGAAGGCACAAATACTGTGTCATGTACCACTGCTTGAGAAAAGGTTGTGTCGAAAGTTTCTCCCTACTCAGATCTTGTTTCAGGAAGATAAAAGCGTTTTCAGTTCTTTGCCTGAAAGCGTAAGGAAAATGGAATAGGCTGAATTGTGAAGAAAAAAGTGGGTCGAATATGTCCACCAAGTCACAAGTTGTCCCCTACAGAGGTGTGTGTCTGGAAATCGGAGGAAGCGTAAGGAACGTGCTATACACTTAGTTCCACAAAACAACGCTGTGGAGGGGCGGTCCTTCAACTGCCATCTCCTCTGCTAAGAAACGAGCGGATTGAGGCAAAGTGTGAAAGAAAGCAGAGGGGAAGCGTGATCTACCTTACCCGCGGAACAACTTCTTACGGAGGGTTTTCTCAACGAGCACCATTCATGGTTCACGAAGATAGAAGCCTCTTCCAAAGTATGCGAGTTATGCAGAAGAAAGGCATACACGAATGTGTGCGAACCAAGTCTATCTCAAACGCGACTTCGAGCTCCCTTCTGGGTTCGTGAGGAATTCATAGTCACAAAACGTATGTGTTGAATCCTAAACAAAGGGAATACTATTCAGTCTGAAGAAACACCACTGCAGAGAAACCGTGTTTCTACTAACATCATCCCTGAACATGGTAGACTTTTCCAACGTAAGTGTGAAATCGCAAGGAATGAGCCCCGTGCCTATCCCACAGACATACTTAGTGTAGAATGTCTGTCCCCATTCGAATCTTGTTCTGGGAGAAGTGATTTCAGGAGTAGGAGAGAGAGCAGATGGAACGTATGAAGGTTCACATTGTGAGAAGGAAATCCATCAGGAAAGCCATACACGTAAGGATGAGAAACACTTTAGCATGAAAGGGTGAAGGCATCTTGAAAGGGCCCTGTGACGGTGCTGGAGAAACCTCTTCTGAAGTAGGCTTCCCTCAGCTGTCCAATGGCTTCAGTGAGATGAAAGTGCTTTCTGTAGTCGGTGTGAAGGCGTAAGGGACATGGCCTAGACTTAACTCTCTGTGTCGAATGTGCCTACAGTCGTGACATGAAGAACGATGTATGGAAATGGAGGATGTGAGCAAGCCTAAGGAAGATGGCATACGTGTGTTTAACTCTAAGAACAAATCTATAGTGTTGCCGTCCTTCGACTACCATCTCTTTCGTAAGGTTGGAAGCAGCTTGTTAAGCGTTCTGTGCAAGGAAAGAGATGGAACGCGCGATCCTGTACAGCGAGGAACACGTTGTGCGGAGGGTTTCTCTCCTTTAAGTCCTGTGTCATGCAGGTGGACGGGTCTTCAAATGGACGTGGGCTCGCCTCAGGCCTAGTAGCCTTACACTGAACTCTGAGAAACAAGGCCACGTCAAACAGGCTTTCATGCGAACATCTTGGTTCTTGAAGATAAAGGCCCTTGGAGATATATGTGTTGTTCTCTAAGAGAAGGTTCTTATACTCACCTCTCAAGAAGCAAAACTGCAGGGAAATAGTCTTTCCACTACCACCTATAGGGACGAAGACGGAATCCATTTCCAACGTTCGCAGTGAAGGCACAAATACTGTGTCATGTACCACTGCTTGAGAAAGAAGTTATGTCGAATGTTTCTCCCTACTCAGATCTTGTTTCAGGAAGCTAGAAACGTTTTCGGTTCTTTGCCTGAAAGCGTAAGAGAAATGCCATAGGCTGAATTGTGAAGAAAAATGTGGGTCGAATGTGACCACCAAGTCACAAGTTGTCCCCTATAGAGGTGTGTGTCTGGAAATCGGAGGAAGTGTAAGGAACGTGCTATACACTTAGTTCCACAAAACAACGCTGTGGAGGAGCGGTCCTTCGAGTGCCATCTCCTCTGCTAAGAAACGAACGGATTGAGGCAAAGTGTGAAAGAAAGCAGAGGGGAAGCGTGATCTACCTCACCCGCGGAACAACTTCTTACGGAGGGTTTTCTCAACGAGCACCATTCATGGGTCACGAAGATAGAAGCGTCTTCCAAAGTATGCGAGTTATGCGGAAGAAAGGCATACACGAATCTGTGCGAAACAAGTCTATCTCAAACGCGACTTCGAGCTCCCATCTGGGTTGGCGAAGAATTCATAGTCACAAAATATATGTGTTGAATCCTAAAGAAAGGGAGTACTATTCATTCTGAGGAAACACCACTACAGAGAAACCGTGTTTCTCCTAACATCTTCCCTGAACATGGTAGACTTTACCAGCGTAAGTGTGAAATCGCGAGGAATGTGCCCCGTGCCTGTCCCACAGATATACTTAGTGTAGAATACCTGTCCCCATTCGAATCTTGTTCTGTGAGAAGTGTTTGCAAGAGTAGGAGATAGAGCAGAAGGAACGTGTCCAGGTTTTCATTGTGAGAAGGAAATCCATCAGGAAAGCCATACACGTAAGGATGAGAAGCACTTTAGCATGAAACGGTGAAGGCATCTTGAAAGGGCCCTGTGACGGTGCTGGAGAAAACTCTTCGGAAGTAGGCTTCCCTCAGCTGTCCTATGGTCTCAGTGAGATGAAAGTGTTTTCCGTAGTGGCTGTGAAGGCGTAAGGGACATGGCCTAGACTTAACTCTCCGTGTCGAATGTGCCTACAGTCGTGACATGAAGAACGATGTATGGAAATGGAGGATGTGAGCAAGCCTAAGGAAGATGGCATATGTTTGTTTAACTGTAAGAACAAATCTATGGGGTTGCCGTCCTTCGACTACCATCTCTTTTCGTAAGGTTGGAATCAGCTTGTTAAACGTTGTGTGCAAGGAAAGAGATGGAACGCGCGATCCTGTACAGCGAGGAACACGTTGTGCGGAGGGTTTCTCTCTTTTAAGTCCTGTGCCCTGCAGGTGGATGGGTCTTCAAATGGACGTGGGCTCGCCTCAGGCCTAGTAGCCTTACACTGAACTCTGAGAAACAAGGGCACGTCAAACAGGCTTTCGTGCGAACATCTTGGTTCTTGAAGATAAAGGCCCTTGGAGATATATGTGTTGTTCTCCAAGGGAATGTTCTTATACTCCCCTCTCAAGAAACGAAGCTGCAGGGAAATAGTCTTTCCACTACCACCTATAGGGACGAAGGCGGAAGCCATTTCCAACGTTCGCCGTGAAGGCACAAATACTGTGTCATGTACCACTGCTTGAGAAAAGGTTGTGTCGAAAGTTTCTCCCTACTCAGATCTTGTTTCAGGAAGATAAAAGCGTTTTCAGTTCTTTGCCTGAAAGCGTAAGGAAAATGGAATAGGCTGAATTGTGAAGAAAAAAGTGGGTCGAATATGTCCACCAAGTCACAAGTTGTCCCCTACAGAGGTGTGTGTCTGGAAATCGGAGGAAGCGTAAGGAACGTGCTATAAACTTAGTTCCACAAAACAACGCTGTGAAGGTGCGGTCCTTCGAGTGCCATCTCCTCTGCTAAGAAACGAACGGATTGAGGCAAAGTGTGAAAGAAAGCAGAGGGGAAGCGTGATCTACCTTACCCGCGGAACAACTTCTTACGGAGGGTTTTCTCAACGAGCACCATTCATGGGTCACGAAGATAGAAGCGTCTTCCAAAGTAGGCGAGTTATGCAGAAGAAAGGCATACACGAATCTGTGCGAAACAAGTCTATCTCAAACGCGACTTCGAGCTCCCATCTGGGTTGGCGAAGAATTCATAGTCACAAAATATATGTGTTGAATCCTAAAGAAAGGGAGTACTATTCATTCTGAGGAAACACCACTACAGAGAAACCGTGTTTCTCCTAACATCTTCCCTGAACATGGTAGACTTTACCAGCGTAAGTGTGAAATCGCGAGGAATGTGCCCCGTGCCTGTCCCACAGACATACTTAGTGTAGAATACCTGTCCCCATTCGAATCTTGTTCTGTGAGAAGTGTTTGCAAGAGTAGGAGATTGAGCAGAAGGAACGTGTCCAGGTTTTCATTGTGAGAAGGAAATCCATCAGGAAAGCCATACACGTAAGGATGAGAAGCACTTTAGCATGAAACGGTGAAGGCATCTTGAAAGGGCCCTGTGACGGTGCTGGAGAAAACTCTTCGGAAGTAGGCTTCCCTCAGCTGTCCTATGGTCTCAGTGAGATGAAAGTGTTTTCCGTAGTGGCTGTGAAGGCGTAAGGGACATGGCCTAGACTTAACTCTCCGTGTCGAATGTGCCTACAGTCGTGACATGAAGAACGATGTATGGAAATGGAGGATGTGAGCAAGCCTAAGGAAGATGGCATATGTTTGTTTAACTGTAAGAACAAATCTATGGTGTTGCCGTCCTTCGACTACCATCTCTTTTCGTAAGGTTGGAATCAGCTTGTTAAACGTTGTGTGCAAGGAAAGAGATGGAACGCGCGATCCTGTACAGCGAGGAACACGTTGTGCGGAGGGTTTCTCTCTTTTAAGTCCTGTGCCCTGCAGGTGGATGGGTCTTCAAATGGACGTGGGCTCGCCTCAGGCCTAGTAGCCTTACACTGAACTCTGAGAAACAAGGGCACGTCAACCAGGCTTTCGTGCGAACATCTTGGTTCTTGAAGATAAAGGCCCTTGGAGATATATGTGTTGTTCTCCAAGGGAATGTTCTTATACTCCCCTCTCAAGAAACAAAGCTGCAGGGAAATAGTCTTTCCACTACCACCTATAGGGATGAAGGCGGAAGCCATTTCCAACGTTCGCAGTGAAGGCACAAATACTGTGTCATGTACCACTGCTTGAGAAAAAGTTGTGTCGAAAGTTTCTCCCTACTCAGATCTTGTTTCAGGAAGATAAAAGCGTTTTCAGTTCTTTGCCTGAAAGCGTAAGGAAAATGCAATAGGCTGAATTGTGAAGAAAGAAGTGGGTCGAATGTGACCACCACGTCACAAGTTGTCCCCTACAGAGGTGTGTGTCTGGAAATCGGAGGAAGCGTAAGGAACGTGCTATACACTTAGTTCCACAAAACAACGCTGTGGAGGGGCGGTCCTTCGACTGCCATCTCTTCTGCTAAGAAACGAACGGATTGAGGCAAAGTGTGAAAGAAAGCAGAGGGGAAGCGTGATCTAACTTACCGGCGGAACAACTTCTTACGGAGGGTTTTCTCAACGAGCACCATTCATGGGTCACGAAGAGAGAAGCCTCTTCCAAAGTATGCGAGTTATGCAGAAGAAAGGCATACACGAATCTGTGCGAAACAAGTCTATCTCAAACGCGACTTCGAGCTCCCATCTGGGTTGGCGAAGAATTCATAGTCACAAAATATATGTGTTGAATCCTAAAGAAAGGGAGTACTATTCATTCTGAGGAAACACCACTACAGAGAAACCGTGTTTCTCCTAACATCTTCCCTGAACATGGTAGACTTTACCAGCGTAAGTGTGAAATCGCGAGGAATGTGCCCCGTGCCTGTCCCACAGACATACTTAGTGTAGAATACCTGTCCCCATTCGAATCTTGTTCTGTGAGAAGTGTTTGCAAGAGTAGGAGATAGAGCAGAAGGAACGTGTCCAGGTTTTCATTGTGAGAAGGAAATCCATCAGGAAAGCCATACACGTAAGGATGAGAAGCATCCAGGGCCCTGTGACGGTGCTGGAGAAACCTCTTCTGAAGTAGGCTTCCCTCAGCTGTCCAATGGCTTCAGTGAGATGAAAGTGCTTTCTGTAGTCGGTGTGAAGGCGTAAGGGACATGGCCTAGACTTAACTCTCTGTGTCGAATGTGCCTACAGTCGTGACATGAAGAACGATGTATGGAAATGGAGGATGTGAGCAAGCCTAAGGAAGATGGCATACGTGTGTTTAACTCTAAGAACAAATCTATAGTGTTGCCGTCCTTCGACTACCATCTCTTTCGTAAGGTTGGAAGCAGCTTGTTAAGCGTTCTGTGCAAGGAAAGAGATGGAACGCGCGATCCTGTACAGCGAGGAACACGTGTGCGGAGGGTTTCTCTCCTTTAAGTCCTGTGTCATGCAGGTGGACGGGTCTTTAAATGGACGTGGGCTCGCCTCAGGCCTAGTAGCCTTACACTGAACTCTGAGAAATAAGGCCACGTCAAACAGGCTTTCATGCGAACATCTTGGTTCTTGAAGATAAAGGCCCTTGGAGATATATGTGTTGTTCTCTAAGAGAAGGTTCTTATACTCACCTCTCAAGAAGCAAAACTGCAGGGAAATATTCTTTCCACTACCACCTATAGGGACGAAGACGGAATCCATTTCCAACGTTCGCAGTGAAGGCACAAATACTGTGTCATGTACCACTGCTTGAGAAAGAAGTTATGTCGAATGTTTCTCCTACTCAGATCTTGTTTCAGGAAGCTAGAAACGTTTTCGGTTCTTTGCCTGAAAGCGTAAGGGAAATGCCATAGGCTGAATTGTGAAGAAAAATGTGGGTCGAATGTGACCACCAAGTCACAAGTTTTCCCCTATAGAGGTGTGTGTCTGGAAATCGGAGGAAGCGTAAGGAACGTGCTATACACTTAGTTCCACAAAACAACGCTGTGGAGGTGCGGTCCTTCGAGTGCCATCTCCTCTGCTAAGAAACGAACGGATTGAGGCAAAGTGTGAAAGAAAGCAGAGGGGAAGCGTGATCTCCCTTACCCGCGGAACAACTTCTTACGGAGGGTTTTCTCAACGAGCACCATTCATGGGTCACGAAGATAGAAGCGTCTTCCAAAGTATGCGAGTTATGCAGAAGAAAGGCATACACGAATCTGTGCGAAACAAGTCTCTCTCAAACGCGACTTCGAGCTCCCATCTGGGTTGGCGAATAATTCATAGTCACAAAATATATGTGTGGAATCCTAAAGAAAGGGAGTAGTATTCATTCTGAGGAAACACCACTACAGAGAAACCGTGTTTCTCCTAACATCTTCCCTGAACATGGTAGACTTTACCAGCGTAAGTGTGAAATCGCGAGGAATGTGCCCCGTGCCTGTCCCACAGACATACTTAGTGCAGAATACCTGTCCCCATTCGAATCTTGTTCTGTGAGAAGTGTTTGCAAGAGTAGTAGATAGAGCAGAAGGAAAGTGTCAAGGTTTTCATTGTGAGAAGGAAATCCATCAGGAAAGCCATACACGGAAGGATGAGAAGCACTTTAGCATGAAACGGTGAAGGCATCTTGAAAGGGCCCTGTGACGGTGCTGGAGAAAACTCTTCGGAAGTAGGCTTCCCTCAGCTGTGCTATGGTTTCAGTGAGATGAAAGTGTTTTCCGTAGTGGCTGTGAAGGCGTAAAGGACATGGCCTAGACTTAACTCTCCGTGTCGAATGTGCCTACAGTCGTGACATGAAGAACGATGTATGGAAATGGAGGATGTGAGCAAGCCTAAGGAAGATGGCATATGTTTGTTTAACTGTAAGAACAAATCTATGGGGTTGCCGTCCTTCGACTACCATCTCTTTTCGTAAGGTTGGAATCAGCTTGTTAAACGTTGTGTGCAAGGAAAGAGATGGAACGCGCGATCCTGTACAGCGAGGAACACGTTGTGCGGAGGGTTTCTCTCTTTTAAGTCCGGTGCCCTGCAGGTGGATGGGTCTTCAAATGGACGTGGGCTCCCCTCAGGCCTAGTAGCCTTACACTGAACTCTGAGAAACAAGGCCACGTCAAACAGGCTTTCGTGCGAACATCTTGGTTCTTGAAGATAAAGGCCCTTGGAGATATATGTGTTGTTCTCCAAGGGAATGTTCTTATACTCCCCTCTCAAGAAACAAAGCTGCAGGGAAATAGTCTTTCCACTACCACCTATAGGGACGAAGGCGGAAGCCATTTCCAACGTTCGCAGTGAAGGCACAAATACTGTGTCATGTACCACTGCTTGAGAAAAAGTTGTGTCGAAAGTTTCTCCCTACTCAGATCTTGTTTCAGGAAGATAAAAGCGTTTTCAGTTCTTTGCCTGAAAGCGTAAGGAAAATGCAATAGGCTGAATTGTGAAGAAAAAAGTGGGTCGAATGTGACCACCACGTCACAAGTTGTCCCCTACAGGGGTGTATGTCTGGAAATCGGAGGAAGCGTAAGGAACGTGCTATACACTTAGTTCCACAAAACAACGCTGTGGAGGGGCGGTCCTTCAACTGCCATCTCCTCTGCTAAGAAACGAACGGATCGAGGCAAAGTGTGAAAGAAAGCAGAGGGGAAGCGTGATCTACCTTACCCGCGGAACAACTTCTTACGGAGGGTTTTCTCAACGAGCACCATTCATGGGTCACGAAGAGAGAAGCCTCTTCCAAAGTATGCGAGTTATGCAGAAGAAAGGCATACACGAATCTGTGCGAAACAAGTCTATCTCAAACGCGACTTTGAGCTCCCATCTGGGTTGGCGAAGAATTCATAGTCACAAAATATATGTGTTGAATCCTAAAGAAAGGGAGTACTATTCATTCTGAGGAAACACCACTACAGAGAAACCGTGTTTCTCCTAACATCTTCCCTGAACATGGTAGACTTTACCAACGTAAGTGTGAAATCGCAAGGAATGAGCCCCGTGCCTATCCCACAGACATACTTAGTGTAGAATGTCTGTCCCCATTCGAATCTTGTTCTGGGAGAAGTGTTTTCAGGAGTAGGAGAGAGAGCAGATGGAACGTATGAAGGTTTTCATTGGGAGAAGGAAATCCATCAGGAAAGCCATACACGTAAGGATGAGAAGCACTTTAGCATGAAAGGGTGAAGGCATCTTGAAAGGGTCCTGTGACGGTGCTGGAGAAACCTCTTCGGAAGTAGGCTTCCCTCAGCTGTCCTATGGTTTCAGTGAGATGAAAGTGCTTTCCGTAGTGGGTGTGAAGGCGTAAGGGACATGGCCTACACTTAACTTTCCGTGTCGAATGTGCCTACAGTCGTGACATGAAGAACGATGTATGGAAATGGAGGATGTGAGCAAGCCTAAGGAAGATGGCATAAGTGTGTTTAACTGTAAGAACAAATCTATAGCGTTGCCGTCCTTCGACTACCATCTCTTTCGTAAGGTTGGAAGCAGCTTGTTAAGCGTTGTGTGCAAGGAAAGAGATGGAACGCGTGACCCTGTACAGGGAGGAAAACGTTGTGCGGAGGGTTTCTCTCCTTTAAGTCCTGTGTCATGCAGGTGGATGGGTCTTCAAATGGACGTGGGCTCGCCTCAGGCCTAGTAGCCTTACACTGAACTCTGAGAAACAAGGCCACGTCAAACAAGCTTTCGTGCGAACATCTTGGTTCTTGAAGATAAAGGCCCTTGGAGATATATGTGTTGTTCTCTAAGGGAAGGTTCTTATACTCCCCTCTCAAGAAACAAAGCTGCAGGGAAATAGTCTTTCCACTACCACCTATAGGGACGAAGACGGAAGCCATTTCCAACGTTCGCAGTGAAGGCACAAATACTGTGTCATGTACCACTGCTTGAGAAAAAGTTGTGTCAAAAGTTTCTCCCTACTCAGATCTTGTTTCAGGAAGATAAAAGCGTTTTCAGTTCTTTGCCTGAAAGCGTAAGGAAAATGCAATAGCCTGAATTGTGAAGAAAGAAGTGGGTCGAATGTGACCACCACGTCACAAGTTGTCCCCTACAGAGGTGTGTGTCTGGAAATCGGAGGAAGCGTAAGGAACGTGCTATACACTTAGTTCCACAAAACAACACTGTGGAGGGGCGGTCCTTCGACTGCCATCTCTTCTGCTAAGAAACGAACGGATTGAGGCAAAGTGTGAAAGAAAGCAGAGGGGAAGCGTGATCTAACTTACCCGCGGAACAACTTCTTACGGAGGGTTTTCTCAACGAGCACCATTCATGGGTCACGAAGAGAGAAGCCTCTTCCAAAGTATGCGAGTTATGCAGAAGAAAGGCATACACGAATCTGTGCGAAACAAGTCTATCTCAAACGCGACTTCGAGCTCCCATCTGGGTTGGCGAAGAATTCATAGTCACAAAATATATGTGTTGAATCCTAAAGAAAGGGAGTACTATTCATTCTGAGGAAACACCACTACAGAGAAACCGTGTTTCTCCTAACATCTTCCCTGAACATGGTAGACTTTACCAGCGTAAGTGTGAAATCGCGAGGAATGTGCCCCGTGCCTGTCCCACAGACATACTTAGTGTAGAATACCTGTCCCCATTCGAATCTTGTTCTGTGAGAAGTGTTTGCAAGAGTAGGAGATAGAGCAGAAGGAACGTGTCCAGGTTTTCATTGTGAGAAGGAAATCCATCAGGAAAGCCATACACGTAAGGATGAGAAGCATCCAGGGCCCTGTGACGGTGCTGGAGAAACCTCTTCTGAAGTAGGCTTCCCTCAGCTGTCCAATGGCTTCAGTGAGATGAAGTGCTTTCTGTAGTCGGTGTGAAGGCGTAAGGGACATGGCTTAGACTTAACTCTCTGTGTCGAATGTGCCTACAGTCGTGACATGAAGAACGATGTATGGAAATGGAGGATGTGAGCAAGCCTAAGGAAGATGGCATACGTGTGTTTAACTCTAAGAACAAATCTATAGTGTTGCCGTCCTTCGACTACCATCTCTTTCGTAAGGTTGGAAGCAGCTTGTTAAGCGTTCTGTGCAAGGAAAGAGATGGAACGCGCGATCCTGTACAGCGAGGAACACGTGTGCGGAGGGTTTCTCTCCTTTAAGTCCTGTGTCATGCAGGTGGACGGGTCTTCAAATGGACGTGGGCTCGCCTCAGGCCTAGTAGCCTTACACTGAACTCTGAGAAACAAGGCCACGTCAAACAGGCTTTCATGCGAACATCTTGGTTCTTGAAGATAAAGGCCCTTGGAGATATATGTGTTGTTCTCTAAGACAAGGTTCTTATACTCACCTCTCAAGAAGCAAAACTGCAGGGAAATAGTCTTTCCACTACCACCTATAGGGACGAAGACGGAATCCAGTTCCAACGTTCGCAGTGAAGGCACAAATACTGTGTCATGTACCACTGCTTGAGAAAGAAGTTATGTCGAATGTTTCTCCTACTCAGATCTTGTTTCAGGAAGCTAGAAACGTTTTCGGTTCTTTGCCTGAAAGCGTAAGGGAAATGCCATAGGCTGAATTGTGAAGAAAAATGTGGGTCGAATGTGACCACCAAGTCACAAGTTGTCCCCTATAGAGGTGTGTGTCTGGAAATCGGAGGAAGCGTAAGGAACGTGCTATACACTTAGTTCCACAAAACAACGCTGTGGAGGTGCGGTCCTTCGAGTGCCATCTCCTCTGCTAAGAAACGAACGGGTTGAGGCAAAGTGTGAAAGAAAGCAGAGGGGAAGCGTGATCTCCCTTACCCGCGGAACAACTTCTTACGGAGGGTTTTCTCAACGAGCACCATTCATGGGTCACGAAGATAGAAGCGTCTTCCAAAGTATGCGAGTTATGCAGAAGAAAGGCATACACGAATCTGTGCGAAACAAGTCTCTCTCAAACGCGACTTCGAGCTCCCATCTGGGTTGGCGAATAATTCATAGTCACAAAATATATGTGTGGAATCCTAAAGAAAGGGAGTACTATTCATTCTGAGGAAACACCACTACAGAGAAACCGTGTTTCTCCTAACATCTTCCCTGAACATGGTAGACTTTACCAGCGTAAGTGTGAAATCGCGAGGAATGTGCCCCGTGCCTGTCCCACAGACATACTTAGTGCAGAATACCTGTCCCCATTCGAATCTTGTTCTGTGAGAAGTGTTTGCAAGAGTAGTAGATAGAGCAGAAGGAAAGTGTCAAGGTTTTGATTGTGAGAAGGAAATCCATCAGGAAAGCCATACACGTAAGGATGAGAAGCACTTTAGCATGAAACGGTGAAGGCATCTTGAAAGGGCCCTGTGACGGTGCTGGAGAAAACTCTTCGGAAGTAGGCTTCCCTCAGCTGCCCTATGGTTTCAGTGAGATGAAAGTGTTTTCCGTAGTCGCTGTGAAGGCGTAAGGGACATGGCCTAGACTTAACTCTCCGTGTCGAATGTGCCTACAGTCGTGACATGAAGAACGATGTATGGAAATGGAGGATGTGAGCAAGCCTAAGGAAGATGGCATATGTTTGTTTAACTGTAAGAACAAATCTATGGTGTTGCCGTCCTTCGACTACCATCTCTTTTCGTAAGGTTGGAATCAGCTTGTTAAACGTTGTGTGCAAGGAAAGAGATGGAACGCGCGATCCTGTACAGCGAGGAACACGTTGTGCGGAGGGTTTCTCTCTTTTAAGTCCGGTGCCCTGCAGGTGGATGCGTCTTCAAATGGACGTGGGCTCGCCTCAGGCCTAGTAGCCTTACACTGAACTCTGAGAAACAAGGGCACGTCAAACAGGCTTTCGTGCGAACATCTTGGTTCTTGAAGATAAAGGCCCTTGGAGATATATGTGTTGTTCTCCAAGGGAATGTTCTTATACTCCCCTCTCAAGAAACAAAGCTGCAGGGAAATAGTCTTTCCACTACCACCTATAGGGACGAAGGCGGAAGCCATTTCCAACGTTCGCCGTGAAGGCACAAATACTGTGTCATGTACCACTGCTTGAGAAAAGGTTGTGTCGAAAGTTTCTCCCTACTCAGATCTTGTTTCAGGAAGATAAAAGCGTTTTCAGTTCTTTGCCTGAAAGCGTAAGGAAAATGGAATAGGCTGAATTGTGAAGAAAAAAGTGCGTCGAATATGTCCACCAAGTCACAAGTTGTCCCCTACAGAGGTGTGTGTCTGGAAATCGGAGGAAGCGTAAGGAACGTGCTATACACTTAGTTCCACAAAACAACGCTGTGGAGGGGCGGTCCTTCAACTGCCATCTCCTCTGCTAAGAAACGAACGGATTGAGGCAAAGTGTGAAAGAAAGCAGAGGGGAAGCGTGATCTACCTTACCCGCGGAACAACTTCTTACGGAGGGTTTTCTCAACGAGCACCATTCATGGTTCACGAAGATAGAAGCCTCTTCCAAAGTATGCGAGTTATGCAGAAGAAAGGCATACACGAATGTGTGCGAACCAAGTCTATCTCAAACGCGACTTCGAGCTCCCTTCTGGGTTCGTGAGGAATTCATAGTCACAAAACGTATGTGTTGAATCCTAAACAAAGGGAATACTATTCAGTCTGAAGAAACACCACTGCAGAGAAACCGTGTTTCTACTAACATCATCCCTGAACATGGTAGACTTTTCCAACGTAAGTGTGAAATCGCAAGGAATGAGCCCCGTGCCTATCCCACAGACATACTTAGTGTAGAATGTCTGTCCCCATTCGAATCTTGTTCTGGGAGAAGTGATTTCAGGAGTAGGAGAGAGAGCAGATGGAACGTATGAAGGTTCACATTGTGAGAAGGAAATCCATCAGGAAAGCCATACACGTAAGGATGAGAAACACTTTAGCATGAAAGGGGGAAGGCATCTTGAAAGGGCCCTGTGACGGTGCTGGAGAAACCTCTTCTGAAGTAGGCTTCCCTCAGCTGTCCAATGGCTTCAGTGAGATGAAAGTGCTTTCTGTAGTCGGTGTGAAGGCGTAAGGGACATGGCCTAGACTTAACTCTCTGTGTCGAATGTGCCTACAGTCGTGACATGAAGAACGATGTATGGAAATGGAGGATGTGAGCAAGCCTAAGGAAGATGGCATACGTGTGTTTAACTCTAAGAACAAATCTATAGTGTTGCCGTCCTTCGACTACCATCTCTTTCGTAAGGTTGGAAGCAGCTTGTTAAGCGTTCTGTGCAAGGAAAGAGATGGAACGCGCGATCCTGTACAGCGAGGAACACGTTGTGCGGAGGGTTTCTCTCCTTTAAGTCCTGTGTCATGCAGGTGGACGGGTCTTCAAATGGACGTGGGCTCGCCTCAGGCCTAGTAGCCTTACACTGAACTCTGAGAAACAAGGCCACGTCAAACAGGCTTTCATGCGAACATCTTGGTTCTTGAAGATAAAGGCCCTTGGAGATATATGTGTTGTTCTCTAAGAGAAGGTTCTTATACTCACCTCTCAAGAAGCAAAACTGCAGGGAAATAGTCTTTCCACTACCACCTATAGGGACGAAGACGGAATCCATTTCCAACGTTCGCAGTGAAGGCACAAATACTGTGTCATGTACCACTGCTTGAGAAAGAAGTTATGTCGAATGTTTCTCCCTACTCAGATCTTGTTTCAGGAAGCTAGAAACGTTTTCGGTTTGCCTGAAAGCGTAAGGGAAATGCCATAGGCTGAATTGTGAAGAAAAATGTGGGTCGAATGTGACCACCAAGTCACAAGTTGTCCCCTATAGAGGTGTGTGTCTGGAAATCGGAGGAAGCGTAAGGAACGTGCTATACACTTAGTTCCACAAAACAACGCTGTGGAGGTGCGGTCCTTCGAGTGCCATCTCCTCTGCTAAGAAACGAACGGATTGAGGCAAAGTGTGAAAGAAAGCAGAGGGGAAGCGTGATCTACCTTACCCGCGGAACAACTTCTTACGGAGGGTTTTCTCAACGAGCACCATTCATGGGTCACGAAGATAGAAGCGTCTTCCAAAGTAGGCGAGTTATGCAGAAGAAAGGCATACACGAATCTGTGCGAAACAAGTCTATCTCAAACGCGACTTCGAGCTCCCATCTGGGTTGGCGAAGAATTCATAGTCACAAAATATATGTGTTGAATCCTAAAGAAAGGGAGTACTATTCATTCTGAGGAAACACCACTACAGAGAAACCGTGTTTCTCCTAACATCTTCCCTGAACATGGTAGACTTTACCAGCGTAAGTGTGAAATCGCGAGGAATGTGCCCCGTGCCTGTCCCACAGACATACTTAGTGTAGAATAACTGTCCCCATTCGAATCTTGTTCTGTGAGAAGTGTTTGCAAGAGTAGGAGATAGAGCAGAAGGAACGTGTCCAGGTTTTCATTGTGAGAAGGAAATCCATCAGGAAAGCCATACACGTAAGGATGAGAAGCACTTTAGCATGAAACGGTGAAGGCATCTTGAAAGGGCCCTTGTGACGGTGCTGGAGAAAACTCTTCGGAAGTAGGCTTCCCTCAGCTGTCCTATGGTTTCAGTGAGATGAAAGTGTTTTCCGTAGTGGCTGTGAAGGCGTAAGGGACATGGCCTAGACTTAACTCTCCGTGTCGAATGTGCCTACAGTCGTGACATGAAGAACGATGTATGGAAATGGAGGATGTGAGCAAGCCTAAGGAAGATGGCATATGTTTGTTTAACTGTAAGAACAAATCTATGGGGTTGCCGTCCTTCGACTACCATCTCTTTTCGTAAGGTTGGAATCAGCTTGTTAAACGTTGTGTGCAAGGAAAGAGATGGAACGCGCGATCCTGTACAGCGAGGAACACGTTGTGCGGAGGGTTTCTCTCTTTTAAGTCCTGTGCCCTGCAGGTAGATGGGTCTTCAAATGGACGTGGGCTCCCCTCAGGCCTAGTAGCCTTACACTGAACTCTGAGAAACAAGGCCACGTCAAACAGGCTTTCGTGCGAACATCTTGGTTCTTGAAGATAAAGGCCCTTGGAGATATATGTGTTGTTCTCCAAGGGAATGTTCTTATACTCCCCTCTCAAGAAACAAAGCTGCAGGGAAATAGTCTTTCCACTACCACCTATAGGGACGAAGGCGGAAGCCATTTCCAACGTTCGCAGTGAAGGCACAAATACTGTGTCATGTACCACTGCTTGAGAAAAAGTTGTGTCGAAAGTTTCTCCCTACTCAGATCTTGTTTCAGGAAGATAAAAGCGTTTTCAGTTCTTTGCCTGAAAGCGTAAGGAAAATGCAATAGGCTGAATTGTGAAGAAAGAAGTGGGTCGAATGTGACCACCACGTCACAAGTTGTCCCCTACAGAGGTGTGTGTCTGGAAATCGGAGGAAGCGTAAGGAACGTGCTATACACTTAGTTCCACAAAACAACGCTGTGGAGGGGCGGTCCTTCGACTGCCATCTCTTCTGCTAAGAAACGAACGGATTGAGGCAAAGTGTGAAAGAAAGCAGAGGGGAAGCGTGATCTAACTTACCGGCGGAACAACTTCTTACGGAGGGTTTTCTCAACGAGCACCATTCATGGGTCACGAAGAGAGAAGCCTCTTCCAAAGTATGCGAGTTATGCAGAAGAAAGGCATACACGAATCTGTGCGAAACAAGTCTATCTCAAACGCGACTTCGAGCTCCCATCTGGGTTGGCGAAGAATTCATAGTCACAAAATATATGTGTTGAATCCTAAAGAAAGGGAGTACTATTCATTCTGAGGAAACACCACTACAGAGAAACCGTGTTTCTCCTAACATCTTCCCTGAACATGGTAGACTTTACCAGCGTAAGTGTGAAATCGCGAGGAATGTGCCCGGTGCCTGTCCCACAGACATACTTAGTGTAGAATACCTGTCCCCATTCGAATCTTGTTCTGTGATAAGTGTTTGCAAGAGTAGGAGATAGAGCAGAAGGAACGTGTCCAGGTTTTCATTGTGAGAAGGAAATCCATCAGGAAAGCCATACACGTAAGGATGAGAAGCATCCAGGGCCCTGTGACGGTGCTGGAGAAACCTCTTCTGAAGTAGGCTTCCCTCAGCTGTCCAATGGCTTCAGTGAGATGAAAGTGCTTTCTGTAGTCGGTGTGAAGGCGTAAGGGACATGGCCTAGACTTAACTCTCTGTGTCGAATGTGCCTACAGTCGTGACATGAAGAACGATGTATGGAAATGGAGGATGTGAGCAAGCCTAAGGAAGATGGCATACGTGTGTTTAACTCTAAGAACAAATCTATAGTGTTGCCGTCCTTCGACTACCATCTCTTTCGTAAGGTTGGAAGCAGCTTGTTAAGCGTTCTGTGCAAGGAAAGAGATGGAACGCGCGATCCTGTACAGCGAGGAACACGTGTGCGGAGGGTTTCTCTCCTTTAAGTCCTGTGTCATGCAGGTGGACGGGTCTTTAAATGGACGTGGGCTCGCCTCAGGCCTAGTAGCCTTACACTGAACTCTGAGAAATAAGGCCACGTCAAACAGGCTTTCATGCGAACATCTTGGTTCTTGAAGATAAAGGCCCTTGGAGATATATGTGTTGTTCTCTAAGAGAAGGTTCTTATACTCACCTCTCAAGAAGCAAAACTGCAGGGAAATATTCTTTCCACTACCACCTATAGGGACGAAGACGGAATCCATTTCCAACGTTCGCAGTGAAGGCACAAATACTGTGTCATGTACCACTGCTTGAGAAAGAAGTTATGTCGAATGTTTCTCCTACTCAGATCTTGTTTCAGGAAGCTAGAAACGTTTTCGGTTCTTTGCCTGAAAGCGTAAGGGAAATGCCATAGGCTGAATTGTGAAGAAAAATGTGGGTCGAATGTGACCACCAAGTCACAAGTTTTCCCCTATAGAGGTGTGTGTCTGGAAATCGGAGGAAGCGTAAGGAACGTGCTATACACTTAGTTCCACAAAACAACGCTGTGGAGGTGCGGTCCTTCGAGTGCCATCTCCTCTGCTAAGAAACGAACGGATTGAGGCAAAGTGTGAAAGAAAGCAGAGGGGAAGCGTGATCTCCCTTACCCGCGGAACAACTTCTTACGGAGGGTTTTCTCAACGAGCACCATTCATGGGTCACGAAGATAGAAGCGTCTTCCAAAGTATGCGAGTTATGCAGAAGAAAGGCATACACGAATCTGTGCGAAACAAGTCTCTCTCAAACGCGACTTCGAGCTCCCATCTGGGTTGGCGAATAATTCATAGTCACAAAATATATGTGTGGAATCCTAAAGAAAGGGAGTACTATTCATTCTGAGGAAACACCACTACAGAGAAACCGTGTTTCTCCTAACATCTTCCCTGAACATGGTAGACTTTACCAGCGTAAGTGTGAAATCGCGAGGAATGTGCCCCGTGCCTGTCCCACAGACATACTTAGTGCAGAATACCTGTCCCCATTCGAATATTGTTCTGTGAGAAGTGTTTGCAAGAGTAGTAGATAGAGCAGAAGGAAAGTGTCAAGGTTTTCATTGTGAGAAGGAAATCCATCAGGAAAGCCATACACGGAAGGATGAGAAGCACTTTAGCATGAAACGGTGAAGGCATCTTGAAAGGGCCCTGTGACGGTGCTGGAGAAAACTCTTCGGAAGTAGGCTTCCCTCAGCTGTGCTATGGTTTCAGTGAGATGAAAGTGTTTTCCGTAGTGGCTGTGAAGGCGTAAAGGACATGGCCTAGACTTAACTCTCCGTGTCGAATGTGCCTACAGTCGTGACATGAAGAACGATGTATGGAAATGGAGGATGTGAGCAAGCCTAAGGAAGATGGCATATGTTTGTTTAACTGTAAGAACAAATCTATGGGGTTGCCGTCCTTCGACTACCATCTCTTTTCGTAAGGTTGGAATCAGCTTGTTAAACGTTGTGTGCAAGGAAAGAGATGGAACGCGCGATCCTGTACAGCGAGGAACACGTTGTGCGGAGGGTTTCTCTCTTTTAAGTCCGGTGCCCTGCAGGTGGATGGGTCTTCAAATGGACGTGGGCTCCCCTCAGGCCTAGTAGCCTTACACTGAACTCTGAGAAACAAGGCCACGTCAAACAGGCTTTCGTGCGAACATCTTGGTTCTTGAAGATAAAGGCCCTTGGAGATATATGTGTTGTTCTCCAAGGGAATGTTCTTATACTCCCCTCTCAAGAAACAAAGCTGCAGGGAAATAGTCTTTCCACTACCACCTATAGGGACGAAGGCGGAAGCCATTTCCAACGTTCGCAGTGAAGGCACAAATACTGTGTCATGTACCACTGCTTGAGAAAAAGTTGTGTCGAAAGTTTCTCCCTACTCAGATCTTGTTTCAGGAAGATAAAAGCGTTTTCAGTTCTTTGCCTGAAAGCGTAAGGAAAATGCAATAGGCTGAATTGTGAAGAAAAAAGTGGGTCGAATGTGACCACCACGTCACAAGTTGTCCCCTACAGGGGTGTATGTCTGGAAATCGGAGGAAGCGTAAGGAACGTGCTATACACTTAGTTCCACAAAACAACGCTGTGGAGGGGCGGTCCTTCAACTGCCATCTCCTCTGCTAAGAAACGAACGGATCGAGGCAAAGTGTGAAAGAAAGCAGAGGGGAAGCGTGATCTACCTTACCCGCGGAACAACTTCTTACGGAGGGTTTTCTAAACGAGCACCATTCATGGGTCACGAAGATAGAAGTGTCTTCCAAAGTATGCGAGTTTTTCAGAAGAAACGCATACACGAATCTGTGCGAAACAAGTCTATATCAAACGCGACTTCGAGCTCCCATCTGGGTTGGCGAAGAATTCATAGTCACAAAATATATGTGTTGAATCCTAAACAAAGGGAGTACTATTCATTCTGAGGAAACACCACTACAGAGAAACCGTGTTTCTCCTAACATCTTCCCTGAACATGGTAGACTTTACCAGCGTAAGTGTGAAATCGCGAGGAATGTGCCCCGTGCCTGTCCCACAGACATCCTTAGTGTAGAATACCTGTCCCCATTCGAATCTTGTTCTGGGAGAAGTGTTTGCAAGAGTAGTAGATAGAGCAGAAGGAAAGTGTCAAGGTTTTCATTGTGAGAAGGAAATCCATCAGGAAAGCCATACACGTAAGGATGAGAAGCACTTTAGCATGAAACGGTGAAGGCATCTTGAAAGGGCCCTGTGACGGTGCTGGAGAAAACTCTTCGGAAGTAGGCTTCCCTCAGCTGCCCTATGGTTTCAGTGAGATGAAAGTGTTTTCCGTAGTCGCTGTGAAGGCGTAAGGGACATGGCCTAGACTTAACTCTCCGTGTCGAATGTGCCTACAGTCGTGACATGAAGAACGATGTATGGAAATGGAGGATGTGAGCAAGCCTAAGGAAGATGGCATATGTTTGTTTAACTGTAAGAACAAATCTATGGTGTTGCCGTCCTTCGACTACCATCTCTTTTCGTAAGGTTGGAATCAGCTTGTTAAACTTTGTGTGCAAGGAAAGAGATGGAACGCGCGATCCTGTACAGCGAGGAACACGTTGTGCGGAGGGTTTCTCTCTTTTAAGTCCGGTGCCCTGCAGGTGGATGGGTCTTCAAATGGACGTGGGCTCGCCTCAGGCCTAGTAGCCTTACACTGAACTCTGAGAAACAAGGGCACGTCAAACAGGCTTTCGTGCGAACATCTTTGTTCTTGAAGATAAAGGCCCTTGGAGATATATGTGTTGTTCTCCAAGGGAATGTTCTTATACTCCCCTCTCAAGAAACAAAGCTGCAGGGAAATAGTCTTTCCACTACCACCTATAGGGACGAAGGCGGAAGCCATTTCCAACGTTCGCCGTGAAGGCACAAATACTGTGTCATGTACCACTGCTTGAGAAAAGGTTGTGTCGAAAGTTTCTCCCTACTCAGATCTTGTTTCAGGAAGATAAAAGCGTTTTCAGTTCTTTGCCTGAAAGCGTAAGGAAAATGGAATAGGCTGAATTGTGAAGAAAAAAGTGCGTCGAATATGTCCACCAAGTCACAAGTTGTCCCCTACAGAGGTGTGTGTCTGGAAATCGGAGGAAGCGTAAGGAACGTGCTATACACTTAGTTCCACAAAACAACGCTGTGGAGGGGCGGTCCTTCAACTGCCATCTCCTCTGCTAAGAAACGAACGGATTGAGGCAAAGTGTGAAAGAAAGCAGAGGGGAAGCGTGATCTACCTTACCCGCGGAACAACTTCTTACGGAGGGTTTTCTCAACGAGCACCATTCATGGTTCACGAAGATAGAAGCCTCTTCCAAAGTATGCAAGTTATGCAGAAGAAAGGCATACACGAATGTGTGCGAACCAAGTCTATCTCAAACGCGACTTCGAGCTCCCTTCTGGGTTCGTGAGGAATTCATAGTCACAAAACGTATGTGTTGAATCCTAAACAAAGGGAATACTATTCAGTCTGAAGAAACACCACTGCAGAGAAACCGTGTTTCTACTAACATCATCCCTGAACATGGTAGACTTTTCCAACGTAAGTGTGAAATCGCAAGGAATGAGCCCCGTGCCTATCCCACAGACATACTTAGTGTAGAATGTCTGTCCCCATTCGAATCTTGTTCTGGGAGAAGTGATTTCAGGAGTAGGAGAGAGAGCAGATGGAACGTATGAAGGTTCACATTGTGAGAAGGAAATCCATCAGGAAAGCCATACACGTAAGGATGAGAAACACTTTAGCATGAAAGGGTGAAGGCATCTTGAAAGGGCCCTGTGACGGTGCTGGAGAAACCTCTTCTGAAGTAGGCTTCCCTCAGCTGTCCAATGGCTTCAGTGAGATGAAAGTGCTTTCTGTAGTCGGTGTGAAGGCGTAAGGGACATGGCCTAGACTTAACTCTCTGTGTCGAATGTGCCTACAGTCGTGACATGAAGAACGATGTATGGAAATGGAGGATGTGAGCAAGCCTAAGGAAGATGGCATACGTGTGTTTAACTCTAAGAACAAATCTATAGTGTTGCCGTCCTTCGACTACCATCTCTTTCGTAAGGTTGGAAGCAGCTTGTTAAGCGTTCTGTGCAAGGAAAGAGATGGAACGTGCGATCCTGTACAGCGAGGAACACGTTGTGCGGAGGGTTTCTCTCCTTTAAGTCCTGTGTCATGCAGGTGGACGGGTCTTCAAATGGACGTGGGCTCGCCTCAGGCCTAGTAGCCTTACACTGAACTCTGAGAAACAAGGCCACGTCAAACAGGCTTTCATGCGAACATCTTGGTTCTTGAAGATAAAGGCCCTTGGAGATATATGTGTTGTTCTCTAAGAGAAGGTTCTTATACTCACCTCTCAAGAAGCAAAACTGCAGGGAAATAGTCTTTCCACTACCCCCTATAGGGACGAAGACGGAATCCATTTCCAACGTTCGCAGTGAAGGCACAAATACTGTGTCATGTACCACTGCTTGAGAAAGAAGTTATGTCGAATGTTTCTCCTACTCAGATCTTGTTTCAGGAAGCTAGAAACGTTTTCGGTTCTTTGCCTGAAAGCGTAAGGGAAATGCCATAGGCTGAATTGTGAAGAAAAATGTGGGTCGAATGTGACCACCAAGTCACAAGTTGTCCCCTATAGAGGTGTGTGTCTGGAAATCGAAGGAAGCGTAAGGAACGTGCTATACACTTAGTTCCACAAAACAACGCTGTGGAGGTGCGGTCCTTCGAGTGCCATCTCCTCTGCTAAGAAACGAACGGATTGAGGCAAAGTGTGAAAGAAAGCAGAGGGGAAGCGTGATCTACCTTACCCGCGGAACAACTTCTTACGGAGGGTTTTCTCAACGAGCACCATTCATGGGTCACGAAGATAGAAGTGTCTTCCAAAGTATGCGAGTTTTTCAGAAGAAACGCATACACGAATCTGTGCGAAACAAGTCTATATCAAACGCGACTTCGAGCTCCCATCTGGGTTGGCGAAGAATTCATAGTCACAAAATATATGTGTTGAATCCTAAACAAAGGGAGTACTATTCATTCTGAGGAAACACCACTACAGAGAAACCGTGTTTCTCCTAACATCTTCCCTGAACATGGTAGACTTTACCAGCGTAAGTGTGAAATCGCGAGGAATGTGCCCCGTGCCTGTCCCACAGACATACTTAGTGTAGAATACCTGTCCGCATTCGCATCTTGTTCTGGGAGAAGTGTTTTCAGGAGTAGGAGAGAGAGCAGATGGAACGTATGAAGGTTTTCATTGTGAGAAGGAAATCCATCAGGAAAGCCATACACGTAAGGATGAGAAGCACTTTAGCATGAAAGGGTGAAGGCATCTTGAAAGGGTCCTGTGACGGTGCTGGAGAAACCTCTTCGGAAGTAGGCTTCCCTCAGCTGTCCTATGGTTTCAGTGAGATGAAAGTGCTTTCCGTAGTGGGTGTGAAGGCGTAAGGGACATGGCCTACACTTAACTTTCCGTGTCGAATGTGCCTACAGTCGTGACATGAAGAACGATGTATGGAAATGGAGGATGTGAGCAAGCCTAAGGAAGATGGCATACGTGTGTTTAACTGTAAGAACAAATCTATAGTGTTGCCGTCCTTCGACTACCATCTCTTTCGTAAGGTTGGAAGCAGCTTGTTAAACGTTGTGTGCAAGGAAAGAGATGGAACGCGCGATCCTGTACAGCGAGGAACACGTTGTGCGGAGGGTTTCTCTCTTTTAAGTCCGGTGCCCTGCAGGTGGATGGGTCTTCAAATGGACGTGGGCTCCCCTCAGGCCTAGTAGCCTTACACTGAACTCTGAGAAACAAGGCCACGTCAAACAGGCTTTCGTGCGAACATCTTGGTTCTTGAAGATAAAGGCCCTTGGAGATATATGTGTTGTTCTCCAAGGGAATGTTCTTATACTCCCCTCTCAAGAAACAAAGCTGCAGGGAAATAGTCTTTCCACTACCACCTATAGGGACGAAGGCGGAAGCCATTTCCAACGTTCGCAGTGAAGGCACAAATACTGTGTCATGTACCACTGCTTGAGAAAAAGTTGTGTCGAAAGTTTCTCCCTACTCAGATCTTGTTTCAGGAAGATAAAAGCGTTTTCAGTTCTTTGCTGAAAGCGTAAGGTAAATGCAATAGGCTGAATTGTGAAGAAAAAAGTGGGTCGAATGTGACCACCACGTCACATGTTGTCCCCTGCAGAGGTGTGTGTCTGGAAATCGGAGGAAGCGTAAGGAACGTGCTATACACTTAGTTCCACAAAACAACGCTGTGGAGGGGCGGTCCTTCGACTGCCATCTCCTCTGCTAAGAAACGAACGGATTGAGGCAAAGTGTGAAAGAAACCAGAGGGGAAGCGTGATCTACCTTACCCGCGGAACAACTTCTTACGGAGGGTTTTCTCAACGATCACCATTCATGGGTCACGAAGAGAGAAGCCTCTTCCAAAGTATGCGAGTTATGCAGAAGAAAGGGATACACGAATCTGTGCGAAACAAGTCTATCTCAAACGCGACTTTGAGCTCCCATCTGGGTTGGCGAAGAATTCATAGTCACAAAATATATGTGTTGAATCCTAAAGAAAGGGAGTACTATTCATTCTGAGGAAACACCACTACAGAGAAACCGTGTTTCTCCTAACATCTTCCCTGAACATGGTAGACTTTACCAACGTAAGTGTGAAATCGCAAGGAATGAGCCCCGTGCCTATCCCACAGACATACTTAGTGTAGAATGTCTGTCCCCATTCGAATCTTGTTCTGGGAGAAGTGTTTTCAGGAGTAGGAGAGAGAGCAGATGGAACGTATGAAGGTTTTCATTGTGAGAAGGAAATCCATCAGGAAAGCCATACACGTAAGGATGAGAAGCACTTTAGCATGAAAGGGTGAAGGCATCTTGAAAGGGTCCTGTGACGGTGCTGGAGAAACCTCTTCGGAAGTAGGCTTCCCTCAGCTGTCCTATGGTTTCAGTGAGATGAAAGTGCTTTCCGTAGTGGGTGTGAAGGCGTAAGGGACATGGCCTACACTTAACTTTCCGTGTCGAATGTGCCTACAGTCGTGACATGAAGAACGATGTATGGAAATGGAGGATGTGAGCAAGCCTAAGGAAGATGGCATACGTGTGTTTAACTGTAAGAACAAATCTATAGTGTTGCCGTCCTTCGACTACCATCTCTTTCGTAAGGTTGGAAGCAGCTTGTTAAGCGTTGTGTGCAAGGAAAGAGATGGAACGCGTGACCCTGTACAGGGAGGAAAACGTTGTGCGGAGGGTTTCTCTCCTTTAAGTCCTGTGTCATGCAGGTGGATGGGTCTTCAAATGGACGTGGGCTCGCCTCAGGCCTAGTAGCCTTACACTGAACTCTGAGAAACAAGGCCACGTCAAACAAGCTTTCGTGCGAACATCTTGGTTCTTGAAGGTAAAGGCCCTTGGAGATATATGTGTTGTTCTCTAAGGGAAGGTTCTTATACTCCCCTCTCAAGAAACAAGGCTGCAGGGAAATAGTCTTTCCACTACCACCTATAGGGACGAAGACGGAAGCCATTTCCAACGTTCGCAGTGAAGGCACAAATACTGTGTCATGTACCACTGCTTGAGAAAAAGTTGTGTCGAAAGTTTCTCCCTACTCAGATCTTGTTTCAGGAAGATAAAAGCGTTTTCAGTTCTTTGCCTGAAAGCGTAAGGAAAATGCAATAGCCTGAATTGTGAAGAAAGAAGTGGGTCGAATGTGACCACCACGTCACAAGTTGTCCCCTACAGAGGTGTGTGTCTGGAAATCGGAGGAAGCGTAAGGAACGTGCTATACACTTAGTTCCACAAAACAACACTGTGGAGGGGCGGTCCTTCGACTGCCATCTCTTCTGCTAAGAAACGAACGGATTGAGGCAAAGTGTGAAAGAAAGGAGAGGGGAAGCGTGATCTAACTTACCGGCGGAACAACTTCTTACGGAGGGTTTTCTCAACGAGCACCATTCATGGGTCACGAAGAGAGAAGCCTCTTCCAAAGTATGCGAGTTATGCAGAAGAAAGGCATACACGAATCTGTGCGAAACAAGCCTATCTCAAACGCGACTTCGAGCTCCCATCTGGGTTGGCGAAGAATTCATAGTCACAAAATATATGTGTTGAATCCTAAAGAAAGGGAGTACTATTCATTCTGAGGAAACACCACTACAGAGAAACCGTGTTTCTCCTAACATCTTCCCTGAACATGGTAGACTTTACCAGCGTAAGTGTGAAATCGCGAGGAATGTGCCCCGTGCCTGTCCCACAGACATACTTAGTGTAGAATACCTGTCCCCATTCGAATCTTGTTCTGTGAGAAGTGTTTGCAAGAGTAGGAGATAGAGCAGAAGGAACGTGTCCAGGTTTTCATTGTGAGAAGGAAATCCGTCAGGAAAGCCATACACGTAAGGATGAGAAGCACTTTAGCATGAAACGGTGAAGGCATCTTGAAAGGGCCCTGTGACGGTGCTGGAGAAAACTCTTCGGAAGTAGGCTTCCCTCAGCTGTCCTATGGTCTCAGTGAGATGAAAGTGATTTCCGTAGTGGCTGTGAAGGCGTAAGGGACATGGCCTAGACTTAACTCTCCGTGTCGAATGTGCCTACAGTCGTGACATGAAGAACGATGTATGGAAATGGAGGACGTGAGCAAGCCTAAGGAAGATGGCATATGTTTAACTGTAAGAACAAATCTATGGGGTTGCCGTCCTTCGACTACCATCTCTTTTCGTAAGGTTGGAATCAGCTTGTTAAACGTTGTGTGCAAGGAAAGAGATGGAACGCGCGATCCTGTACAGCGAGGAACACGTTGTGCGGAGCGTTTCTCTCTTTTAAGTCCGGTGCCCTGCAGGTGGATGGGTCTTCAAATGGACGTGGGCTCGCCTCAGGCCTAGTAGCCTTACACTGAACTCTGAGAAACAAGGCCACGTCAAACAGGCTTTCGTGCGAACATCTTGGTTCTTGAAGATAAAGGCCCTTGGAGATATATGTGTTGTTCTCCAAGGGAATGTTCTTATACTCCCCTCTCAAGAAACAAAGCTGCAGGGAAATAGTCTTTCCACTACCACCTATAGGGACGAAGGCGGAAGCCATTTCCAACGTTCGCAGTGAAGGCACAAATACTGTGTCATGTACCACTGCTTGAGAAAAAGTTGTGTCGAAAGTTTCTCCCTACTCAGATCTTGTTTCAGGAAGATAAAAGCGTTTTCAGTTCTTTGCCTGAAAGCGTAAGGAAAATGCAATAGGCTGAATTGTGAAGAAAAAAGTGGGTCGAATGTGACCACCACGTCACAAGTTGTCCCCTACAGAGGTGTGTGTCTGGAAATCTGACGAAGCGTAAGGAACGTGCTATACACTTAGTTCCACAAAACAACGCTGTGGAGGGGCGGTCCTTCAACTGCCATCTCCTCTGCTAAGAAACGAACGGATTGAGGCAAAGTGTGAAAGAAAGCAGAGGGGAAGCGTGATCTACCTTACCCGCGGAACAACTTCTTACGGAGGGTTTTCTCAACGAGCACCATTCATGGGTCACGAAGATAGAAGTGTCTTCCAAAGTATGCGAGTTTTTCAGAAGAAACGCATACCCGAATCTGTGCGAAACAAGTCTATATCAAACGCGACTTCGAGCTCCCATCTGGGTTGGCGAAGAATTCATAGTCACAAAATATATGTGTTGAATCCTAAACAAAGGGAGTACTATTCATTCTGAGGAAACACCACTACAGAGAAACCGTGTTTCTCCTAACATCTTCCCTGAACATGGTAGACTTTATCAGCGTAAGTGTGAAATCGCGAGGAATGTGCCCCGTGCCTGTCCCACAGACATACTTAGTGCAGAATACCTGTCCCCATTCGAATCTTTTTCTGTGAGAAGTGTTTGCAAGAGTAGTAGATAGAGCAGAAGGAAAGTGTCAAGGTTTTCATTGTGAGAAGGAAATCCATCAGGAAAGCCATACACGTAAGGATGAGAAGCACTTTAGCATGAAACGGTGAAGGCATCTTGAAAGGGCCCTGTGACGGTGCTGGAGAAAACTCTTCGGAAGTAGGCTTCCCTCAGCTGCCCTATGGT